>NC_136624.1:15984682-16204682 GCF_933228915.1 Telmatherina bonti
TAAAAGTTGTTGTCAGACACTACACAAGAATTAAATGCAATGATAATCTGAACTTGGTTATATTGGCTCTACTTTTGGATAAATATTGCTATGATATGTAAATATATTCATCCTATCTGCCTCCAGATAACCTACAAAGCCTTGAGCTCACTGGATCCCAGTGCTGACCTGACCACCCAGAGGGGCCGAGTGTTCAAACTGAGAAACGAGACCCATCATCTGTTTGTAGGCCTCTACCCAGGGACTACCTACTTCTTCACCCTTAAGGCTTCTACAAACAAGGGCTTTGGACCTCCAGTCACCACTCGAATAAGCACAAAAATAGCAGGTGAGCACCAGAATTCGCCACTTTTTGCTTCATATAGCTTTTGTATTGATTCACGCCTTGAATGTCAGGCTCCTCTTTAATTTCTGGTGACATTTGTTTGATCTTTGCTCCTTAATCACTGTAAGACAGTGCGACATGGCCTTATTATTGCAATAATAGCAGGTAGAGACACAGCAGTCTTTTTGTCAGCTTGCTGAGGGGCTGACATGTCAGTCAGTTTCTCCATGGATGTGTCAGTCTGTTTTTGTTTGTGTCTTTCTTTGTCTGTCTGAGTGACCGTTTTCTGACATTTTCACTCCATTGGTAATCCTGTTTATATCAGCCACATCAGTCCACAGAAAATGTCAATGGCGCCACAAAAAAAGGGATAAAATAGAAAACAAAACAACTTTTGAATAACGGCTCTGAAATGGCCTTCGGATATTGAAGCATATTTTGTTGGTGAATAAGAGAAGTTCTCTGTATTATTCCAGCTGTATGCAGAATGGTGCCTTTTGTTGCTTTAATGACTAACTGACTGATAGAAATTAAGAACTCTTTACCATCTTTGTTTGTTATCTCTCTTTGCAGTTTTTTTGTCTGACTCACCCTTCCTGTGGAAACTGCTTTCTACTTTCCTAAATGTCTTTGATTTTCTCTTTGAAACTCAATTCTCTGCCTTGTTTCTTGTGTGTCTCCTGACCTGTTTGATTAAAAAAATGGAAAAGCTGCTTATTGTACCACTTGAGGTTAAATAACTTGCTGCAATATTATCAATCTACTTAAATCATAGGCCAATACAGGTATTAAAATGTAATTAATGTGAATGCCCATGGGGGAATTCACAATAGTGATATCCTGTTCGGCCATTTTTATTATTATTCTGCCAAACTTTGCCGTGGTACTCCTCCTGTGCTGTTCAGGTCACTTCAATAATTCACATCTCAAACCCTGCAGCTTCTTCGAGAGATGTGTGCTACGACTTTTGTCGTTTAAATTCTTTGTAGTTTTTGAGATATTTAGCATTTTGTTAAAAAAACAAAAAAACAAATTCAGCCTTGTGATTGGATGAAAGTCCTTCCAACCAAATGCGGCTTGGACCTTGCAAAAATTCAGCACAGCGATTTTTGCATAATGAGCTGAAAACTGCTTCAACAGGGTTTTGGAGCTCTTCACCGGTTTGCAGTGTCCGGTTCAACTCCAACAATGCTCCCTGCAACATTTCGAGACTTTGATAAGTCTTAAACCCATTAAACAAAGTTTTTCACATTGAACAATAAAGTCTGTCACATCTTTACTGGAGTTTAGTTCAACCTTGCACATGTTTTTGCTCATCCTACTGATTACACCCTGCTGGAAGTGAAAAAAAAGGCATTTCCATCCCAATTGGAAAAAATATTAACCCTTTTTCCAAGGTGCAACTAAGAGTACTAGTGGTGTAGTGAGTAAGTCAGTGTGCTTCAATACAGAAGTTCATGGGTTCAATTTTGATGTGTAGCAATTAGAAAAAATATCACTAGTGCTTTTTTTTTTCAATCTCTTATTGTTATGCAATTTCATTTAAATCATTCAGCATAGTTCAATAAATGGGCATTCACAGTTGCTTTTATTTCAATAATAGCTGTTTCTAGTATTGGAAATTATCGTTGTGTTTTCAACTTTTTAATGACAAATTGTACGCAACACGCACATATTATATGACTTCAACTACCTCTCCTCTCATTCAAGCTGCCAATATATAAGAGATGTCATGAATAGTTTGAAATTTATTTTAGTCTCATGGGCACAACTCACAATTAACCCTGTGGTTTCTGTATTTCCTAGCCAACCTTGAATGTTAAGTTAGATTACTATTGGTGACCCTTCATTAAACTGTGTCGTCACTTGCTGCATAAAGAGTGGACTCATCCACAAGTCTTTAATTTGGAATTATTTCAAAGTGTCTCCAAACATTAAATTTGCAGTTTGCAGTGACTGTAAAGCTCAGCGAGGAGGATGGTATTAAACTGAACAGAAGCTTAAAAAATCCTGGGTTTTTGAATCAAAATATGAATATAAGACTACAGTCTCAAGTGTGATCAGTAGGTTATAAGCATTGTCCTTTCTGTCAACACCCACAGCTATTTTCTTAGCATGACCTTTCAAAGTGTGCCTCCTTTTCTTCATCACCCCAACTAACTTTAACATGTTGCCAAGAGAGTGAAAAAAATCCCACTTAAAAAGATATGTCTCCTTCCAAATGTCACGCCATCCCTGATCTTCATTATCTCATTCAGGGTCCGAAGGATGCAGAGATCAAATTAAACGCTGGAGACAGATGGAGATGGATGGATAAAGGAGAAAGAAAAAGGGGTTTTGATTTATGCTGATAACCTACACGTTGTACAGATCATGGAGAAACTGTTAAGGCTTTGGTCTAAATAGGATTTATCCTGCTTCTCTACAACCACAATGTAGCAGATGTAAAATTAACATTTTGATTTTAATAGAAAGTCTGTAAAGCCATCGTTTGCCTCTTTATTTGACTTAACATGATCTGATAATATCACTGTTATCAAGACATAAGACAACAATGTCAGACCCAAATTAACCAGGGTTGAAAATTGGAACAGATATGTGCATTATATTTGTCAGTCAGTCATTTTCTAAGGGGGTCACAGGGAAGCTGGAGCCTATCCCAGCAATCTTTGGGCAAGACGGAGGGTACACCCTGGACAAGTTGCTAGTGTATCGCAGGGCCAACACAGAGAGACAAACAACCATTCACGCTTGCATTCAATCCTAGGAGAGATTTAGAGTAACCGATTAACCCATCATGCATGTCTTTGAATGGTGCGAGGAAGCCAGAGTACCAGGAGAGAACCCACAAATACACCTGGAGAACATGCAAACTCCACACAGAAAAGCCTCTGTTTAAAATCCACTATGCCACCATGCAGTCCACAATAGATTTGTATCAGGACTTTATTAGCATGTGATTTTCTACATTGATATGTTTCCAGTAAAGTTGAGATGTGAATACAAACACAATATTGAATTGTTAGCAAAGAGTGAATTTCCAGAGTCAGCATGTATTCACCCCATACCCCCCCCCCCCCCCACCGCACCACCACCACCACTACCACAAACACCATCACCCCCTCACCCCCTCACCCCCACCACCACCACCATCAGCCCCCCCACCCCCAACACCACCACAAACACCATCACCATCAACTTTGTGAGCACTGTAACTGGTGGATTGTTCATTTAGTTGCATTTTAAATTCACAAATAAAAATGTCAACAAAATGTTTAATTATGATAAAGGTGACTCATTTTGACAGTGACTAAAGACAGGATTTTTTACCTTAAGAAAAGCTCAACAACACACTTTTTCCTTCCAAACCTCAGTTTCATTTTTCATTTAAAGATAGTTTGTAAATTAAAATGTTTGAAAATATGTGTCTGTATTTTTCCAGCCCCCATGATGCCAGAGTATGAATCTGAGACTCCACTGAATGAGACTGAGACCACCATCACTATCCTGCTAAAGCCTGCCCAATCCCGTGGAGCACCTATCAGGTATTTTATTTTATTTTAGTTGAACCATTCTTGATTTTTTTTTCCTTTGGTTTTATCAATTTGAGTTTTGCACCTACCATTAATTTCCTTTATCTTTCCTCTCGACACACCCTCTTTCTCTTTGTAGTCTTGGAGAATCTCATTTACTGCTTTTAAAGTCACTCAGGATTCCTGTTTGAATGTGGAAAACAAGAATCCATTTTTCCATTGCTTTAGTCAAACATTCCAGCCAATAATAGACAAAATAAATTCAGACATGTTTTTCGGAAATAAAAAAAACTCAAAAAGCAGTTTAGCCATTTTCAGTAATGAGTTATGAAACTTTAATGCTAACCCGAACCATTGTCATTATTTGCACAATGTTGACATTAGGATGAGGCTGTAAAGTACATTGGTGAAGTATAACAACATTTACAGAACCAATTTTTTTTTTTTAACAATATGTAGCGTTACAAAATCCTGCTTCATGTTTTCATGTAAGATCAAGCAAGAAGACACACATGGCCTTCCCTGCACACACATTGTCTCCTTTTCTTCAAAAACTTGAGACACAGTGATTAATGACAACTATTCATGTCCTTCAGGATACTTTATTCAACTAGGTTTCTGCTCCAGCCTTTCTGTCACGTTTAAAACAAAACCATTGAGAGCAGCTCATTAACTTCTTCTCCTTTTCTCAAATTTCCAGCTAACAATTAATTTAAAGTTCACTTAGAACATGTGAGCTCAGCTTTTTAATTGGCTTATAGAAGAACATTATTCTCACTTGGCTTTGGAGAAATACCAGACAAGTCAGATATATTACTATAGTCTGAACTTGGGAAACTGGATTTGTGAATGTGCCAGATAATGATTCAGTGTTAACTCATATAAATACATCTTATTTTAGCATTAATCACTCACACATGGCAAAATTATACTTTATCCTCTTACTTTATATTTACTTTTATCAACCCAAGATAATCACCTTTAACAATTAACTTGTTATCTTTTGGTAAAGGAATATTATATTTTAACCTCTTGAAGATGCACTATGTAACTTTCTGACCATATAACTCTGCCTTCCTGACTCGATGGCACATTGACTTTTTTATCGTTGCCTTTTCTTTTTTTGGGATATTCATGTTGCACATTCCTGGAGCTGCAGTTGCCCAGCAGCAACCTGACAAGACACTTCATAACATTATTTTTCAAGGATGTCCATGAGTTTGCAGCCGAATTACTTTTTGTTACACATTAGGAGCTGTTTGAAGAGCACACCATAGCTGGATATCAGATATGAGAGCTACACTTTGGTATAATGCATTTTTTTTTCACTAAATCCCACTGAACTTGTAAATGCACAACAAAAAGCACCAAACAGAGCAATTAAATGTTGGTTTGCTTCAAGTAAAGCGAATGTATTAAGTGGACGACAGTATGTAGCAGAAAAGGAAGTTAATTAATAAAAAACTATTTCTTGTTACTTTTACACATCTTTTTATTTCTTCAGTAATTCTTGATGCTTCTGAATTCTGCATGCAGCGCTGCCTCTGCTGAGGGGGTTGTTATAATGGTTTGGTTTGTTTGAATAAGTGCAGTCTCCTAGGTTCAGTTGGCGGATGTAGATTTCAGCTGGTCCAAGTTTGCTTTCAGACTATTAGGTTTGAAAATGACCTAAAACTTAACTCTGATCTCATGGATGCATTGCCTAACAACAATGCCAAGGCAAACAACCACATGAGCGGTTTCTAGACAGCGATTTATGAAAACGTACGTACCTATTCATGTACATAAAGTGAGGATAAACCAAACGTCTTTATTGCATTAATGAAAAGCACATTCACACACACACATAACACTCTTATATGATAGTGTAAACAGACGCGCACACACTTCCATTCTACCTCTTCCTTCCATTTCATTCTGTATTAGGCTCCTGCTTCATGCCTTCTTTTGCCTTTGAAAGCCACTAACTTGAAATGGATATTTCACCAGGAAAAGGCAGAAACAGCTAAGACAGTGACATCGAGAGAGCGGGAGCTTCATCTTTGGCCATCAGCAATTATTTTTTATGAAAGCTGCCAAATAGGAACTGGGGATAATTGGCCACAGCCCCCTTCACAGAAACATACATTCCCCTAATTGCATATAATTGTGAAGTGAGTTCTTGGCGTGGAGGACGGAGGTAATTGCAGAGGGTTGCTGCATTTGTCCTGACTGCTAAAGGAGCCCTCACCCATTCATGAAGCCTTTTAGAGCATAATGGAAACACACACACACACATATCACTCCCATTTCCATGTATAAACACACCTTTACATATGTGTTTGGATACATAAGAGCATAGGCTCACCTGCTAAAGCTAGCTCAAGAGTATGCACTCAGAATGATACTAATCTGGACTCCATAAAAGATCCATCAATGGCTGCCGTTTCTTTTCCCTGTATGCGTTAAATCACAGATGCACTCACTTTTGATTCAGACTTTGCAGCCGAGTCAGCATAAGACACAATCTGCCAGGTACTGTATTGGAGATTTAACAGAAGTTTGTTGCAAAGATAATGGGGTGTGGAAGGGTCTTTTAGAAGAAATAAAAGTCCATGCATTTCTGTGAGGAATCGTAGAGACCGGCGACCGTCCTTACCGGTTCATTACCAAGTCAGTGCAAGACACTCTTTAAATTGAAACTGCATTCCAGGTGCTTTAATAGTGAGGATACATTCAGTCGTCATTTCACAGCATCTGTCTTATCCGTTTTGATTAAAAACCATAATCGTGAACTTGTTCCCATCCACATGGCGCAACAGCTGCTTTAAAAGTTTACAGAACTTGTAGCTGTGGTCACTCTTGCTCATTGTTGACCGGCGCACATCTAGCTAATGTTGGAAAAAAGCATTCATGCCATTTTTTGCAGTTTCTGTCATTTGAATCATAAAACCATTTGAGGTCACGTACTAGTAAAGTCAGGTAACCCTTTAGGAGCCAAAGTTGCAAGGTTAGGTCATATCTTCAGAAACAAGCCATCAACGATCAGCTGTTGCCAAACTACAAACAGTACACAGCCTGAAGTATTACAAACTGTTCTTTTTCAGCTCTTACCAGCTTGTTGTGAAGGAGGAACGGAAGTCAAAAACCCGTCGCGCCGCCTCAGAAGCACCTGAATGCTTCTCTGCCCCCGTCAGCTTCCGCAATGCCTCCATCTTGGATTCACCATACTACATCGCCGCTGAGCTGCCACCGTCCAGCCTCACGGTGGTACAGCCTTTCACGTTGGGGGACAACAAGAGCTACGGTGGTTTCTGGAACCCTCCACTGTCACCTGCTAAGAGCTACAGCATCTACTACCAAGCCATAAGCAGAGCCAATGGGGTAAGTCTCCAAAAGTAACAATTAGAACCCAAAGTTGTATTTTTAGGAGGTATTCTACCACATTCGATGAATTAGGAAGACGTGGGTTTACTCTTCACTGTGTCCGTTTTGTTTTTACTTTCTGAGAGCTCATATTTTTGTAAAAAGAACATTGCTTTTGGTGCCCCTGGTTGTTCTGATAATGATGCTCTGGCAGGTTTACCGTAACGGTCAAACCAGTTTCGCTCGCCTCTATGTCTCAAAGTACTTAGTCTAAACATATGGACCTTTATCACTTTTTATCTTAGCTAGCAAAATTTTAAATAATATTGAAATAATCAGGGAAAACTTAAAAAATAAATACAATTGTTCATATCGCAGGACAAAATATTTTAGTGTTCCCAAGAGGTTTTAGCGTTTACAATCTCTGATAACAGAGGATGCAATATTTCTGTATTGCTGTTTGGATGAAGAAAAAGAAGTTGTTCAGTCACTTCGAGAAAAGCAAAAGGACAGATGATAGAATCCCATTTTTTTACTGTTCAGCCCCCACCCCACTTTTCTGCCCCTCAAAAGTAATTTACAGATTGAACTTGGTGCCTGGATTTGCCTAATACCTAGAACTCCTGCGAGTGTTGTTTCAATTTTCCAGTGCTGTAACCACAGTAACTCAGTTTGTGATGTAATATATCTGCCTCCTATAGACAGCAGGTTTCTCACTATGGACTCAGGTGGAGAAAGACTGTGAAAGTGGATATAAGTAAAAGGATGAATGATGTGGCTGAAAAGCTGCTTTTATATTTACTTATTTATTTTTGTTTGTTTTTCATTTCATCTAAAGTCAGTGTAAATGAAAAAAATCAATAAAAATAAGGTCACACATAGACAAGTAGAATGCAAACAACACAGATACAAGATAAAAAAAGAAATTTATGTTCACAGTGACAACAACGTTATTATTATTGCATACAATACAATATAATACAATACAATATAATGTCAATAAACAATGAAAAGTATAATATATATATATATATATATATATATATATATATATATATATATATATATATATATATGCAAGATTTCAACATTTTTAACATTGTGACTCTTCAGCTTCGGTAGTGGCAATAACATGCTTCAGCGGTGCCAGACAACACTATTTGGTTGTTTACATTCAATTAGCGCACCACTAATTCTCACACACTGGGGCTTTAATATAACACAAATAATAATGAGCAGGTCTTGGCTAACTATTGACTCTTGATTGAACAACTGCATTTGCAAACAGGTGAGGATATATATTTTTTGGGCAGTGGGAGGAAGTCAGAGTACACAAGAGGAACATACAAAAAGGTCATTGTCCATCCTCCACTGAAGTGACTGTGTGTGATTAGTTTGACAGGCGATGTGTTCAGTGGTCCCTGTGTATCACCTGCCAATAGCTAAAATAGGCTCCGATGACATTATACCTTGATAGTTTTATTGTAAAAATGTGAAACATAGCATGTTCTAACGTGATAAGTTTTTGTGGTGAACATGTGATATATGAACCATATTCATCTCCAAATGGTGAGACCATGTATGCAGCTGTGTCATTTACCAAATGGGATTACATTTTACAGTATACTGAGTTGAGACAATAAGACACGGCGGCACCTTCCACTCGCTTAAACCAAACAAGACTGCATGTTCATGCTGGCAACTTAATTCTTAATTCAAGCATATATATATATATATATATATATGAATTTAATATAATTCTAATTTTAGTTTTCAGCAAACAGCTAGGCCATAGGGAAATTCAAATAAACAGAAAAAAATACAACAGTCATGACAATAACAATAATATTAAAAATAAAGAAACGCATTAAAAATAGAATATTACTGTCACCATCATTACCATAACAATGATAAAAACAGTTCTTCTATGGATGGGGAAAGGGTGTTATTGGTGAGGAAAGGGGGTAAAATGAAATACTGCACACTTGCACAGTTTTCAGAGAAAGGTTGACAAGCCCCTTCTTATGGGTTTTCCACTTTCCTGTTGTTAAAATCAGTCTATAGGAAAAAGTAGCTTAAAAACAAAAGAAATAAGAACTGGGAGAAAACGAGAGTACATCAGTGTAGCCTTTACAAGACGGAGACAATTTATGAGGAAGAGAGACTTCGAAACTGATGCGGAAGTTGCGGCTTTCTGCTGCACAGGTAAGCTAATTTAAGCTAACAGAGAAGTTCATTTTGGCATTATGTGAGCAACAGGACAGGTAGTCCAGCAACTACATTATCCTCCAGTTTGAGTCTTATAATTGACTGTTAGTTTTTATGTAAAACGGCAGAGATGGCTAATTTGTTAGTTAACTTACAGTGGAAAACCTCTGTTTTAACAGTTTTCAGTTGCTGGATACTCTTCACATAAGTCACACCAGCGGGCCACTGTGCGCTTCTTTCAGCTGTATGGTCAGAGTTTTTCCTCCTGCTTCAGAATTTGTCAAGATGGGTGGAAGGGTTGACATCCTCCCTCTCACACGACTCACACGACTTCACACAATGGCATAAGCTATTAGCAGTAGCTTGGTACCAAATACTGTATATACTAGGCATATTTATCGGCATCAGTCACAAAACAGAACCTTTCGGGACATTCCAACTTATGCAAGATTTCAACATTTTTAACATTGTGACTCTTCAGCTTCGGTAGTGGCAATAACATGCTTCAACGGTGCCAGACAACACTATTTGGTTGTTTACATTCAATTAGCGCACCACTAATTCTCACACACTGGGGCTTTAATATAACACAAATAATAATGAGCAGGTCTTGGCTAACTATTGACTCTTGATTGAACAACTGCATTTGCAAACAGGTGAGGATGATTCATTGTGTTCTTGCTTTTGCCTTTGCTTTTGCGTGCACTTTTTATCTACTTGAGTTCTTTGTGTGTAAGCCTTTAATCTGGTCTGTGCGGAGATCCATGTTTGATTGGATCTTGGTCAGTCCAGTCACTGTACGGTTTGTGTGGATAAAAGAGTGGAAAATTGTGGAGGTGTTGCTGTAGAGTTAATATAAAAGAAAGTGGACCAGTGCAACCACTGTAACCTAAATAGAATACACACACACTCCTACAGTCTCTGGATATATGTATCTAATTTTCTTGTGTTCTTCAACCCAAGTAGAAAAACATTTGTCTGCATAATTAGAAATGCTTATTTGTCGTTATCATTTTAATAATAATTAAAATACATGTTTGCATTGCATGCCATACAGCTGTTTAAAATCTTGATTATGGCAGCAATTTTTGGCTGCAACTATACTATAAACTTTTTTTTTTCTTTTTTATACTATACTATAAATAAACTATACTTCTATACTATACTATAAACTTTTTTTTATACTATACTATACATAAACTATACTTCTATACTATACTATACTATAAACTTTTTTTATACTATACTATAAATAAACTATACTTCTATACTATACTATACACTTTTTTTTATACTATACTATAAATAAACTATACTTCTATACTATACTATAAACTTTTTTTATACTATACTATACATAAACTATACTTCTATGCTATGCTATACTATAAACTTTTTTTTTATACTATACTATAAATAAACTATACTTCTATACTATACTATAAACTTGAGCAATGTGCCTCTCTCTGTGTCCTTACGAATCATTTTCAGAAGTTGTTGGAAATGTGAAAAGGAAGAAATGATTAAATTTTGATGGGGAGCTGGATCTATGTTTGGTTCAAGGAATTTTTTTAAAGAATTTTAATTTTTAACGTTGTGCTCAGGACAGGTTTGCGCTCTCCGAGTGCATTTCTAGCTTCATATTTCACGAGCGACCTCGTCCGCGACAGGGCGAGTCGTGCACGTGGCTGGGTCTGTGTGTTTTTAACGCCACATGTTGTAAAAATGTTCATACTTTCTCACCACCTCAATCAGCTGTTTTTTTTAAAACAATCCATTTTACCTGCAACAGTAAAAACGCAGAAGCGGCAATTTTCCACTTCATGCTTTTCCGTGTTAATGACGGCCACCTCAAACGTCCGACCAATCACACGATACTTTTGGGAACCCCGCAAGAAAAAAGTTCGGCCAGCCCGATGGGTCGAGAAATGTCTTCAAACGTCCGTGACAACAAAGTGACGTCAATTTCCTCTCGGGGCCTCAAGGACAAAAAAAGTTCTCGCTTCTTGTGGAGTAGGTAGCCAGCTTTAGTTTAAACAACTTGGGTGTAAAAAGAAATTAGTTAAGCGAACTACGAGTTTTAATATATAGTTATGATAATCTATGTTGACTCAACTTCACCTGTTTACTTTCAGAATAATAAAAATGATTTTACACATATCTTAAAACCATTTTATTCTCTATTTAAGGAATAGAATGTTTTGGGGTTTGTTTATAATCTTTAAATACCCACAATGGTGAGTGAGAAAAATAAATTGGTCAGAGGATTAGCTGTGTCCAGTCTGAATAACTGCTGAGCCAGATCTCTGCATAAAGGAAATGGGATTGATTGCTTCTAAATTCATTTCTTCATTATTTGCAGCGCCACACAGGATATGTGAAGGTGATATTTTGTCAGTCAAGGATTTATGTTTATCTTTTTTCCTCACAAAGTGCTTTAATTTGGTTCTTTTTTCAACTGTCAGTCAATTTCCACGAGTAAGTCTCAATTCTTTCTCTTTTACAGTGTCACATGGCATCTTTCAAAAGGAACTCCTAATTTGCATTTATGAGGACTTGATAGTTTGATCCCATGGATGAAAGTCTCTTTCTGATTCTCTGCTTGTCTTGGATAATCCTGCTAGTTTTTCCCCTCTGAGATCCACCTGTCCATCAAGGAAAATGTCACTTCTCCTTTTTTTTTTATTCCCTGTCACTCTCTCTCTGGATAACATTTAGGAGAAATTGTTCTCTCAATCCACCCACTCTCCATGTCTTTGTTTCTCGCTACTGCTTTCCTCTGTCATTCTTCTTCTGGCTCAGAAAGAAAAAAAAAAATAGATCTTTTCATGTCTTACTTCTGTTCCCAGATTCTCTAAATTACTCCCTTCTTTCCCAGTCATACTCCTGTTTATTTTCAAAATGAACTATTTATGAACAATATTTTGTTCACTCTTGTCCACTTTCTCAGCTCTGCTTCCATTTTTTTCTTTCTTCCCTCCTTTTTTTTACTTGTTCCTTGACTCTAATCCTTCCATACAATCCTTCTATACTCCAACAAACCTCTCCCACCGTTTGCTTTTCTTACAATTGTTAAACTTTTTTTCCATTATTCTCACCTCATCTCCTTCCTTAATGGTATCAGTCCCATTTCATCCTTCACGGTTTTCTTTCTCTACCAGCTGCTCATCCTTCATTTCCTTCCCTCTGCCCCTCCCTCACCTTCCTCCTCCCCGCTCTGGGGTGACACCAGTCTGATTCCAACCTCTCATCTCCCATCATTCTGCCAGTTAGTCGTCGTTCGGCACATTAAACCTACTTACCAACAGCAATCTAAATGTCTCCCTCGATGTTGTGTGATATTTGTCTGTCACACGCACATGCACACGCCAACACACCCACATACAAATAAAGTGCCTGCGGCTGTAAGTAAGACAAGTAAGTGCAAGAGTGATTTGGGACTTAAGAGATGACGAACAATCATGATAGGAGGAATAAAGGTATGTCAAGAGCAAAGAATAAAGGCAGAAGGAGGAAGATTATGATGCATAATAAAAATAATTATAATAATAATAAACATTCAACAATAAACAATAAAAAACAAACAGATTTTCTACAACATGGCTTTTGCTGCCAAATAACATCAGAAGTTTGACTTAAGTCCCGGTCTCTGGTGTCAGCCTTTGTATTCTGGCCTCCCACTCTGAACACTTCCTTGTGACACTGGGAATCAGTGACTGAAGTGACAGATGTGGCACTTCAGTCACTTAGATGACTGACTTAACTTTGAGCAACAATATTCTATTTGTAACAATAATACGATTGGAGGAAAAATATATTACCAATTAACTACAAATTCAAGAAGCTGGGATTCCCTCATCTGACCAAAAAAACAACAAAAAAAAGGAAGGGCTGAAAAGATATTTAAATCTATCATTGAATTTGAGTATCCTTTTAGCTCTTCATTTTTAATTTATTAGAATTTGATGCAAAATGGATGCTTCAGAAATATGTCTTTGCGCTGGGTCAAGATAGCATTTTTGAACTAGCAGGTAGTCCCATTAGTAGCCCTAAGTTCTTCCTGTGCTGGTTCCAGACTGGTCCTGGAAGGAGTTGTAAGTGGCTCATTTGGTTTTCCACATTCTAAGAACCACAGTAAACCGTGTTATTATGGCACTTTAAACATTTCCTCCAATACACGTCTGACTTGGCAAGGCAAGTTTTGTTTTCCACAACAGTTGTTTTTTATAAACTGTCCTGACCCGCACGGAAGTTCGTGACAACAATGCGGGAAGGCCACGCTGTTTATACACAAAAGTGTACTTATTAAAGAAAAGAAATTAAAGTGTGTGTATGCAGCGTGTAAAAGTGGAAATCAGCAGTGATAAGTGATTGCAAGTCAGTGTCTAAATACACCAACAAACCAAGCTGCTAGCTGAGAGAGCGCGCGGGCAGCAAGTCCACAGCCTTATATAGGCAGGTGCGCTACAGCCAGGTGCACTGATGAATGGAACCGGCCATAACACACCTACCTTCTGATAAAGAAAGAATGTTTAAGGCCAGGCTGTCACAAAATATTGACACTAACATAATTTAAAAACAGTTTTCAAACTGGATCTGTTAATGTTAGCTGACGAGCACTAATACATTTAGCAACAGTAGCATGTCATGACTGAAATACATGGTAGCTTTGGCAACATCTACATTTTTCATCTAAGTCTTTGATTTTTCCACAGAGATTGCTGAATCATGTGTGAGAGTATCTTTTCTTTTTTTACTTACTTCCACTGTTTGGTTTAGATGTTAAAAGGCAATTCTGCAGAGACACAAAACCTACTCGGTCAGTAAAACCTGACTCAGCAAAAGTTTAAGATTTATCTAACATTTACCCATTTGACAGCATTAATTCTACACATTCAAAAACATTTGCCTAAGAGTTTTTATACATATAGTTATGAAACCAGTTTGCTGAAATTTAGTTAAAAAGCATATTTTGATATATAATAGGTATTTTCTGTTTCTGGCATTTAATAAAGCTATTTCAACTCCTTATGTGCAAATTATTAATTAATATTGACCTTTGACATGGTATTCTTCAGGAACAATTGTGAATGACCAACTTGTTGATGTAAAAGTAAAGCAACAAAGAAAAGAAATGTTCTGCCAAATTGGAGCTCAAATATCTGTGGGTTCATTTCTTGCGCATCACAAAGCAGAATAGCATTAGTTACCTCAGGATTATTCATTCGGTTTTACAAGAGCCACAATCCAGCAGATTCTCATCGTATCCCTGCTCCAACACAACACACCTAATTCAGTTTGTTTTACGTAACTGGAAAGCACTCAGATCAATTTAATTCAAAACCAGTTGTCCCGAAGCTGGAATAAATGGAAACACTTCTGGACTGTGGCTCTCTTAGGGTCAGAATGAAACCCTAAGGTAAATGGGTGAAATAATTTCACAGAAAATTGAGAACACATGAAGCTGATAAGGTTTGATAAAAGTAGAGGAGAAATAAAGAGAGATGGAAGTGGTGGAGTTGTTGTATGGAAAGAATGGAGGGTCAGTAAGAAGATGAGGAAAAATGAGGCAGGAAATGACAGAAAACAAAAGGAAACTATGGTCAGCATGGAGAAACAGGCCCTTCTGTGCTGTGAAAAATGCAGCCAGACACCCCTCCTAACAAGTAAAAAGCCTCGGGGGCTGGCCAAGGTAGTCTGACAATCAACGTCATTCACCCACACACTTACACACACACTCTTGTTCACCTACACATACACACACCAAGCAGGCATCAGCATGCCAGTTTTGGAGGCTCTAGGAGAGAGATTTTACCAGCTGACAGTTGGTGTCAATCAAGATGCACTCAGATGGCTCCAAAATCCCTGAATGCAGTTTTATCGTATGTGTGTGTGTGTCTCTCAAAAGAAAACACACTCACACACGCCCATGCCTTTAGCTTGCGGGCTAGTGTTCATAAATTTCAATAAGCATTTATACAGGTATGTGCAACCTGTCTGATGGAATTTCACCAACAACAGTCAAATTGAAAATAATTAAACTTTACATTTTTGTGTGAGTATTGAACATTTGATATACTTTGATAAACATAAACAAAAGCTTTTTCTAAACGTTTATGTCCAAGATAAACAATAGTTATTTTCTACTATGCTCAAAAAACCTGCATCCTTTTTTGTCCGGCTTTTGAGGTCAGCATTTAGCCCTGTATCAGATGTTTCTGCAGTAAACAGTGGCAATTTGGCACAAGCTCAGTAGAAACATGACCCTTTGGATCTACAGGTTAATGTTCACTCTGGATGCTGTGGATGGTTCGAGTAATAACATAATAACTCTAAATAATGGTCATGAGAAACTTCTTGTAGAATTCATTGTATATTCAGTGTTTCACCAGTGTAGTGCAAGATGGACAGATACAGCTCATCAGCATAGCAGCTGCATTAGTATCCGTGTCAGTATTGACAAAGTTGACTACCACACACAGAACTACACACACACACTGTCTCCAGTGTCTAAACAACTGTCATCCTCTAGTTTCTGGCCTCTGAGTATATGAGTAAGCCAATAAATTGGTCTCACATTTAATAACTTCTTCTTTAACCTCCTGAGTTTCGGCTCATTAGCATCAGCCAAGACGAGGCATCAATTCTCTTTAGAGTGACCATAAATCCACTGCACAGTGCCTGCATGTGTTTACTTTACAGGAGTGTCAATGAATTGCTTATTATTTTTAATCAATATATGTATTAATGCATATCTGTTCTAATTATTCATTTCTTGAGTACACTTCTAACTCAGACAGGCAAACAATGCCCTTTGCGGAATATCTGTGTTGGTGGTTAATTAAGGGAAAAGTCCACTTCCTGTATTTGGTCAAAGACCAAATGAAACAGACCAAGGTCTATGTTTGAAGGTGGATTGAGTTCTCTTTGTTGATCCAAATCAGAATCCGTTTGGTGCATTCACATTTCCTTAAACGAAGCGGATATTCTGAGCAAACAGACTAGAGTTTGGACCAGAAAGGGTGATGTGAACGTGCCCATAGCCTTCATGTAGACCAGACCGGGTCTTTGCTGGATGAGAGTATGGCCGTACCTACCACTGAAGATACCTAGATCTGGAGTTCTGTATTGTTTCACATTGGATGAAATAAATGAATAAAAAAAATGTTTTTGAACTATGTGTTTACTTGAAAAGACTAATCAATAGTGGTGTGTGGATTGATACTGACATATGAATTTCTCCCATACTAACTATTGATATTACAGAGCTGATTGCCAAAAAAAAAAGAAATTACCATTTATTTTGCCTGCCATTGTCAAATGTAAGGCAGAGTGTAGCATTGCAGCAGCATGCCGCCCGCTTCCTCAGTGCTCAGTCTAAAACACTGTTAAGTGGAGTTATTTCAGCACAAACCTCCTTAAAAACCTGATAATCAATCAGAAACAAAGGTAATGAGATGACATGATGTAAAAAAAAGGAGAGGAAAATGTGCTGGCAGGTTGGAAATACTTCACTCTCAAGTCCTTTGGAGTTAGATACCACCAAGGAACAATCCAGGTGCAGAGGAAGAAAATATGGAGCTCTTGGAAACATGGAAGCAGTTAAAATAAAGGCACTGCTGAGGCACACTTTGATCTAGGATGAATACATACGAAGATTAACTTTACCAGTAATCATTGGAATTATGACAATGATTGGCGTATTCAACTCCTTTTAAGCTGTTTTCACTTATATTATTATATTTAAGACCACACAAAGAAAACACAGCGATCACACCTGAACGTCTCCTGAAAATGTGTGTGTGTTTCCTGAATCAAATTCTATTCAGATAAAGCAGATGGGGAAAGAGGTTTAGTCGGCTTTTGGTCTGACAGACAGACAGCGGACAGAAAAATGGTAGAAGCAGGTGTGTGTAGTCATCTGCAAAGCTGCTCATGTAACATTCATCATATACTGGCATTTGTCTTCTCTGCTCTTTGGGCTCAAGGATGCAAACATCTTAGTAAAGATGCAAAATAGATGTTTTGTTTTGAGCTGCAAACAGTTTTTACTGAGGCTGGAAATCTTTAAAAAATGCTGGAATGTTAATGTTATGAAGTTCTGAAAAGTACTTGATTTTGAATATAGTGCTTGAAACGGCTCAGATGTCGATGCATGGCTTTTTACAATAAGATGCTTCTTGCTTTAATAGCTGCTGTTTAAATAAAGGCATTTAACAGAATCTATGTGTTTTGTGTGCCGTGTGTTGTGTTCATACACAACAGAACAGTGGAGCTGGTTACTGAAGTGGTAACAGTGACCATTCTGTGTTCAGTGCAGTATATTTTCAATTCAAGGAGATGAAGGGCAAATATACCACCTCAAGTGCTGAGCATTCAAGGCTGAAGATAAGCACCAGGCTGACAATGGAAGTGTTTTTCTACTAACGAAGGGAAAAGAAGTTGCATTTACATTACATTTTTTCACAAAATAAAAGCAATATTTGTAAGTTTCTCCTAAAATATCGTCACCTGAACGACACTTAGCGAGAATTGCGACTTATACAATTATTATTATTTTGGGGTTTTCTACTTTTCGGGTTTTCTACTTGCTTCAGAGAATTTTCCACATTTTTATTTTTTTTTAAGATTTTCTTTTTAATTTTCTTTTCTAAAACTCACTGTTGAAAATCACTGTTTGTTCCTCATAGTGTCAACTTTACTGGAAATGAACTGTTCACAACCCCTCACGTCACGTCCGGCGACATGTAAATGTAAATAAGAGTGTTTACATTACACTTTTGTGAAATATATTTATGTCAAAACATCTGAAAAACAACCTAATGAGAGCATAAAAATTAGCAAACCAAGTTTCTTTTTTTTTTTTTTTATTTTGTATTGTGGTATGTTCTAACATATTCAATTTATTCTTTATCTATTTCCAACTTCTTAAATGTAGGAATGACTTTCTGATTTTTATGATCCTATAATTTGGAGGTATTTATATTAGAGCAAAATCATCTTTTTTCGTAGCAATAAAAAGAAAACAAATTTAAAAACAAAATACTGTCATCGTTTTGACATGTGGCTGGTGGAGAGAATGTATCATATTAGGAGTATTTAATGGCAATTTCCTTTTAATATTAAAACAAACAACAACAACAACAACAACAAAAAAAAAAAAACAATAAAAAATTATCAAATTTTTTATATGGTTCCATATCAATTAAAAATGTGTTTTTAAGTCTGTACATTATTACCTCAAAGTCATGTAAAGACTTCAGTGCATCATGCTTATGAAGGATCAAACATAGGACTGTGATTTGATTCACAATTATACTCAAGCTCACCTGTCCTTCCGCCTGTCTCAGCTTCTCCTCTTACCGCTAAGCTGCATGGCAACTTTCTTTCTGTCACCTGACAAAAATCTGATCGACACAAAATATATATATATATATATATATATATATATAATATATATATATATAATATATATATATATATATATATATATATATATATATATATATATATATATATATATATATATATATATATATATATATTTATTTATTTATTTTTAACTTTGTGATGAATCACCATTATTAATGACTGGAGCAGTTGAGAAAAGGATTTCTTGGTGGCAGCTTGAACAGCCAGTCAAGTTAACAAGAAACAAAAAAATAGAGCCAATAATATCAAATGAAATTCCAACTCATTGCAGAAATACTGTGATGCAGATAAAGCTCAGAAAAGAGGGATCTCTTAGTTATTTGTGTGACAGAAAATGTTAGGGACAAGTCTGGATTTACTGGCAATATCCGTACCATCCCCACCCAATTTCATCTCTATGCTTTTGACCAGTCAGACCAGTCAATCTCTTGCTTGTTGCTACATGATTCTTATCTTGAGACTCACCCAGGCTTCACAACGCAACAGCCCTTCAGGAGACTTGAAATCAGTCAGACTAACCTGAGCAACTAAAAAGGTCAAAACTAACCAGTAATGATTCTGACAGATTACCACTTAGAAGTGCTTTTAGATTTTATTCCACTGAAATTGAAAGTGAAAACATAACTTTAACCCCTCTTAAACACAAACTTTGCAGAACAAAGCCCGATTGCTTCTGGCTTGTAAAAAGTTGAGAAGAAAAATTCTGATAACCTGATCTGAAAAGCCGCAATTTAGATACGAGTGCAGGTGTAGGACTTCTGGAGGGACTTTGCTCTAATACTAAGGTGATAGGTGTTGGCGTTGGCAGCTGCTTGAGTCATCATCTTTGATGAAGACAAATGGGCCAACACGTGATGGAGGCCAATCTCTGTATGACAAGTGTGAGATAGGTACACTTACTGGTGACAGCCCATCACAGAGGGGTGAAAAGAGGAAAAGACAGGAGCACCGAAAGCATGAAAGGAAAATGTATAAAAGAAATCGCATGGCTCTTTAAATGGTGACAGTCCATCAGAAGACGGCAGGAATGGTCGAAGCCTCGAACTGTGAAACATCCTGTCAAGAGGCTGACAAAGCCGTGACCTGCCCACGTTACAGGATGGGATATTGGTCAAAATCAGTTTATCTACCCTTTTATATTGATTGAGAATGTTCAATAAAATAAAGCAGGGGTTGGATGTAACATCTGTGGCGGTGCAGCATATTGATCTGGATACTATCAAACTAAATAGATGTTTTATGGGGAAGCAGGCGGGTCAATGCACTGTCAAACAGGACAATATGAAACGTAACATAATCTAATGATCATATTGATTATAAAGACCAACTGGACAAAGGAGTCTATAAACAGCAACGGTGTGTTTTCATGGGATGTCTTTAATTCATTTTTGAAACATATGAAAAGTATGAAAAACACCCTTGTTTAAAATCATGAACAACATAGTGTTTTCTTTTTTTTTTTTTTTTTTTTTAAGGACAAAATCAAAATGCAGAAGTAGTCTATAAACAAAAAGCAATTAATTCAATACCGCCAAAAAAAAAAAAAAAAAAAAAAAAAAAAATCAAGTAACTTACTGATTCGGCAGTTTGTAGGAACAGCAGTAACCTGAAGTGATTATCTTTTTATGATATCTGTATCAATATCTATGATGGACCGGCAACCTGTCCAGGGTGTACCCTGTCTCATGCCCAGTAGTTGGTGGTACAAGCACCTGGTTTCCCTGCGACTCTGAATTGTAATATTTATTCATTTATTTACATTTATAACTAATGCAAATTTCCTAATAAGTTATACCCCCCTCCCAAAAAAAAATAAAAAATAAAATAAAATAAAGATAAAATCACCTCTATAATACATTACCATTATGCATTCCTTCTTTGCATTGTTTTAACTAACCTGTACATTGTACATTGCAGAAGAATGAAAGGATTACCTATTGCTTAGCAACACCTGGCTGCTGATGCGAAAGCAGCAATGGCAAACTTTCACAAACTGTTCCTCGAACTTCGCTTTGTCTTCTTTAAGTCATGATAACTGCGTAACGTAATACCTTGTTCATCTGAACAAGTTTTTGCTATTCTGTTGTTATGTTTCATTTCATTAGTATTTTTAGAAATGCATTCATTTGAGAGACAGAAAATTTGAGCTAAAGTTCTTGCTTGAGCATGAGAGGGGTTGGGGGGTTGGGGGTCAATGGTTAAAACGTTGTTGGGGCATTCTGGGTTTCTGTTATTCTGTGCGAGTGTGATTGTGTGAAGAATCCAGATTTGTTTTATTATGCATATTAATATAAAGCACTTTGTGTTGCTTTTTGGAATTAAAAGTGTTCGATAAGACATTTGATTTGATTTGTTACATCCTCATGTATCTACATTCTTCATCACACTGCTGTAGAATTCTTATAAGTGATGTTTGGCTTTTAAAGCAGTCCATCATTTTCAAGTCTTGCTTAACAGGTAAGGTCGCCTTGTCAGTGAATACTAAATGTAGATTTAACAATTTATCATCTGTTGCTTTTTAAAGTCAAATTTTGAGTTCTAAGTTGATTAAAAAAAAAAAAAAAAAAATCGGTTTATGCTATTACAATAGTCTTATGACCAAAATGTTGAATGATTTATTTCTTGTCTTATTCCTTTTTAAGTCTTGTTAAAACTATACAGGTGATTCTGTGCGAAAATGTGATTTTCTTTTTATTATTTTAAGTTTTTAATAGCCTCTCTGTTTCTCTTCCACAGGAAACCAAAATCAACTGCGTCCGTCTGGCTCACAAAGGTATGAGCACCCTTCCATTGACGCTAAGTAGTATTTCCAGTAATGATCAGAAATTATCATGACTAAAGTGACTTTTAGACTAAAAGAAACATGTTTTGTTAGTTAGTTTTTTTTTTTTTTTAGATAAGTTGTTTTTTCTGAATATTCTTAGAGAAAAATGAGATGAACACACACATACTGCTGAAAAGGGTGAAGATTAAAGTCAGCAGATCATCACCATGTCATCCTGCATGACAGCATTCTCTCCACCTCTTCTTTCCTAATCTCTCTCATGTACTGCTCTTTTTGTCATGTTTTTTTCCAGGCTTTTCCTCTACCTATCTCTCACTTCTTTATGTCACGCCACCTCCATGTTCCCATGCCATCTCCATGTGGGATTATTAGAGTGGCACCTCAGAGTCATAACCTTTTGTTTGGCCGGTATAATCAGACCCAGCGGATTGAGACGAAAGCATAACTTCCAGACTCCATTCCATTCTTTTTCTGTTTTGCTTTCCCCATGTCTCCCATCTTTATTTGCTGCTCATCTCTTGCAAATGCACTTATTTGTGTGCCAGGCGGTGTGCTGTGAAAGCTTTTCAGCTTGCCATTGATTTTCTCACCTTTTTTTTTTTTTTTCTTCTGTATTTTTCATCTGCATTGAGCATTGATTTGATTCTTCTACATCTCTGATTTCTGTTTCTCTCTCTGGCTGTCTTATTCTTTCTTGTCTGCATCAAGCCTTTACTGCTCATTTAAGCACTTTTTTTTTTCTTTTACATATTTATTCTTGCTCTATCCATTTCCAGCCCTTTCTGATTTTAGTTATTTCTTTGTGATGCACTGTTGATAAAGGTCTCTCAGTACATAAACACTCCTCTCTGTCTGCATGTAAGTGTGCTGGAGAAAAGACATGCTTTTAACTTTGTGGCTGTCTTAATATTATAAATTGCCAATTTTCTGTTTTTTTCTGCGATTTAGAACTATTATTGTTCCAAAAAGTTGAAAAAAAAACAAACAATATTTTTACTAATTTATAGTTTAGGTGGGCATATTCTGAGGCAGTGCAGATGGCTTGTTTAGCAAATATCTGACTAAATCCTGCAAAAATCTCCCAACAAAACAGCTGACTGCAATAAAAGGAGAATTTGTCAGTTTGCTAACTAAATTGGTGATGCAGTCTGCTTTTGTTCAAATACAAATGCTGGCGGATATTTTTGACAGAATGAAAGTTTACTTGTTCAAGCACCAGTCAGTAGGAGAGATTATATGTCCAAATTATTTAACAAGGCCAAGGGGACATGTTTTTATTTGTGGCCTGCAGAACAATAAGGAATGCACAAAGTAGTAAAGACAAGATGCACAATATTGGCGTTCATCTCTGATAACAGAAAATAAAACTGTGCAGATTAAATTGTATTAACATGTGCAGCAATATAACTGCATTTGGACTTCAGTTTATAGTGCTATTTCACAATAAGGAATGAATTTCCACAGACACACTATAGGTAAAACTTATTGGAAGGAACTTATTGTTCAGCATCTTAACTGAGGACTGACATTATGATGTGAGTCGAGAGCAGCCAACCTTGGCAAAGAATTGATGACTTCCTAAGTGACATCCATACTTTGCTGCTTAGTCAGCCTCCATCTTGGCCTTAGAGAAGATGTTGCTTTAGATGAACATTTTCATCTGTAGTTGAGATTACAGCTTTTATTCCTGAAAATTATTCAGTCTGCGTGCTTTCTGCAGTTCATGCTCTAGAATAATGTTGTAAAGCATGTAGTCTCAACAAAAGTCTCAGGTGTTACGTTCTACCTTTTGTCAAATTAAACATGCACTGCTTAGTAATTTGAACAGTTAACCGGTAAATGACCGGATGAGTCAGATTTAGAGGACTACATGTTATGATGTATAAGAAATACACCATTGAGAGGATCTGTCATCCAGAGACGGATGATTTCAGTTAATCAGTAACAGCTGTAAAACATCCATCTTTATGTAAATCTTATATAAAAACATTGTATTGCAAGTCTTTTAAATTTCCTACAACTTAGCGAACACTAAACATTACATCTGATTACAAGTAGATTTGGGTGGCAGGATACTTTGTCCTTGAAACTTTTTTTTCTGTTTTTTTTTTATCTAAAAATCTGTTTTGGAGGCTGATTCTGACCAGTAACATCATCTACTCTGCTGATATCTGCTCAGCCTTTCAGAAATGCTGAAACTTGTAAAAGATAGAATTAAGCTTTAACTGTTAAATAGGGGCTAAACATTTGCCTGACCTGTCATTATGTGAGCTGTTTAAAGTCTCCATAGAATAGCTTGCAGCCATTTGTGCTCACATCTTTACATGTTTCCTGTGATGACAGAAGCTGCCCCCTAATTACCACAATGTCATTGTTAAAAAGTCCTTTTCTTACAGAAAATCTGAATAAATTTTAGAGCTGAGCCACAAAGTTCATATTTATTTTTTCTTTTGACCATCACTTTATTTCCTTTCTCTTCCATCTTTTTCTCCCCCCCCCCCCCCTTTTTTTTTTGTCAATTAACCCCTCAAGCCAAGCTGACACAATCAGCAGGCTCCAATATTAACCCCAAACACCACATCTGCATTCACTGACCACTCTGGTATTAAAAACATCCTCACCTGCAACACATCTGTTAGACCTTTTTCCTGTTAATGGTTCTGTCAAAATGCTCATTGAGAGTTATTTCTTGGCTAAAAGGACCAATCATATCCTGGCTGAGTGATATTGATTTCATTGTGCTAGTGCCATCTCTCACCACTGCAGCTCGCTCCTCTCAGACAGACTGTGCTATTGAAAAGCAGGGAGATAATAATAAAAAAAAAAAAAAGCCTTGATGAAATGGATAAATACAAATATACCTCTTTTTTTCTTAGACTTTTTTCTTCTTTCTTTTTCCTTTTTGTTGTTGTTTGTTTTCTCTCTTCCCTCTCTTTCTCATGCTTTCCGGCGGGGACGTGCGGCCCTTGGCCTTAGTGGTAATAGGTAGGGGACAAATAACAACGCCGTACATACTAGTCATCCCAAGCGAAGGTGATTATTGCTTCATAGGCAGAGTATTTTCTTCCCAATGTTATGTCACAGTACAACCATAAACACAATGACAACACGTTCATTTTGGTTGTCCCCTCCTTTCCCTTGCCCTCCTTCATTTTACTCCCTCTGATTCTTTGTTTTTTTTCTCAGTTTTTTCTTTTCTTTTCTTTTTTTTTTTTGGTTGTTGTTGTCAGTTTCCATCATCATCTTACTGCATTTGTTTGCATGTCTGCTCTGCTTTGAGTGTTGCTGGCTGTGGTTGAACTTCCTCTGCGTCTGTCTTACATGAGCACACAAACACAAGCACAAGTGATCTACACATTCAGTGTTGTGACAGTGAGCTGGCATTATTATTTTTCTATCTGATAGAGCAGACTCTCATTAAAGGAAACCGTTGGTAAAAGTCAACCAACAACAAAAGGATAAAAGTCAGGAGCTGAATTTGCCTTCAGATCTTTAATGCTGCCTCTTCTACACAGAAGAATAACAGCAAAACACAAGGATGGTGGCCGTTCCCGTATACATCTTACTGACAACAAACACTGCTTAACTCGTTTCCGACAGTCCTGATTTTGTTTTTCATGAGTTCCCGAGAATTAAAAATGATTTATAAAAGGTAAACATCTGATACCATTATATAATCAGATGTGACAAACCCCCTTAATACTGGAAGAGAGAAACAGACAACCCAATATCCATTTAATCAACATAGATTTTTTTTCCTGTAACAGCATCCTGTTCTACAAAAAGAATAAAAAGCTAAAGAACAACATTTTACATCACTGGTAAAATGTCCTCTAAGCTCAGAAGAAATATTCATACATTGTCATGCAAACATTTGGGCAAACTTGCAAAACTTCTGCTCCTAATAACAGTTAGGCAAGTAGAAGATAAAATAACTCACAAGTTAAACATATTTTATTTTCCATTTTTACTTTTTACTTTTTTGATGGTATAGAAAAAAGATAAGGCTCCAAAGCAAAAGTTTGGGAATCCTGTATGGTTATTACGCACTGTACCCCATTTGGAAGCCAACCAGCAATTGTTCTGTTCTGATGTGAGGGGTGTTCCCCTTGTCGTTCTTGCAAAGCTCTTCCAGTTTTGTGAGATTGCTTGGTTAAGTGGCATGCTTTGCTGTTTTGACGTTACATCAAAAATATATATTGTTAAAGTCTGGAGAGTCGTAGGGCCAATGTATAATTCTAACCTTATGAATCTTGAGGAAGCCCATTAGGTGTGTTTTTGGATCATTTTCCAGTTATAAAAGGCATTCTCTTTTCATCTTCAGCTTCTTTACAGACGGTTTTATGTCTGTCCAGAATTGGCTAGAATTTTGTTGAATTCATTCTCTGTAGTTCCTGTGTCATTGGATGCAACTCAGCGTCAAAGCATGACTGATCTACCTCTGTGCTTAACAGCCAGACAGATTTTCTCTTCATTAAATTCAGGGCCCTTTTTCTCTAAACATATCTTTGCTCTTCGTAGCCAAACAGTTCAGATTTGACATCATTAGTCCTTAGGACTTGTTTCCAAAATCCATCAGGGTTGTTCAGATGTTCTTGCAAACTCATGACGCTGAATTTTGCAACGAGGACTCAGTAGAGGTTTTGCTCTGCTGACTCTTTTTTGAATGGCATATTTGTACAGGGGATACTTCACATTAGATCAGTACAGCCAGATGACTGGTGTGACTTGTGTTTTTAGCAATCATATGAGGAATTCTCTTTTTAAAACCTCATCTTGACATCCAGTGTTTTAGTTACATGGCATTTATTCATTACATTACAAAGAGCTACCTTACAACACTTAGGTGACTTCTTGTAGCTTTCTACTGCTTGCTGGGTCTCAACAGTCCTGTTGCTGTACAACTGTTTAAAGGAAAATATGGCTGTTGATTATATAGACAAGTTTAGAGGAACTTAGAAGTTTTGCTTCTCCAGTTCGTTTCTTATGATAACTGTGGGCAGGCCATAACCGTGACAGGCCAATAGGCTGTGAGACCTTAAAGGTATCTGACAGCTCAGATCTCCTGGGGTTCCCATACTTTTGCTGTATTCTTTTTCATTTAATAATCTACAATCAAAAGAAATAAGTTGATGTTGTTGAATAAGTTTAAAAGTATGTGTTATCGTCAACTTTAACATGATTTTTCAACATAAACTGTGACCAGGTTGCCCAAACTTCTGCATGCCCTTATAGATTCTGGCTCGAATTAATTTAAAAAAAAAAAAAAAAAAAAAGAAAGATTTAATGTAAATTGTAATATTACAGAAGTTAGATGTTGTTAGATGTCATTACAACAATATAGTGTTATAATTTCAATGCAGCACATTTTGTAGAATGCAATCATCATTGTTTAATAAAGGCATTAAACACTTTCCTGCTGAATAGTAATAAACCATTGCCAGTGCTAATCCTTTTAAGATTTTTGTTTGCAATGCAGAGATGCAGAGAAAAATGTCATCCAGCAGCAGAACAATCAAAGTGATGAATTGAACACTGCAAAACAATGGGGGATCAATAAGCAAATTTCAGAACTATAAACTGCTGTCATTGTTCTT
This sequence comes from Telmatherina bonti, assembly GCF_933228915.1. Classification (NCBI taxonomy): domain Eukaryota; kingdom Metazoa; phylum Chordata; class Actinopteri; order Atheriniformes; family Telmatherinidae; genus Telmatherina; species Telmatherina bonti. The sequence continues at coordinate 16,011,908 of NC_136624.1, forward strand.
AGGAAAGAATTTAAGATGACTCCACGAGAACAAAATTACAATTATTGCCTCGAGAGGAATTAGGGTTGTAGACCCAGCAGAAAGAATTCCTCATAGCATGCACAGATTGTCACTGTAAACATGTCTTTAAAGTACTATAAAATAATGTCCTTACTCTGTAATTTTGGCTATTTCTAAAGAAAAAACACAATTTCCGTATGTTTTCAAAATAAAACAGAACATTTTGTTTGACTTCTTAGTTTCTACATAACTTATTTTAAGATCTGAGCTCTTTTTATTCAATGATTTACATATGAGTTATTAACAGTAAAATCAGGTTTCTTTTTTTCTTGGTTTTCCACATTAAAGTCCTGATACTCAAAACTGACACTGTGCTTTCACACGCTGTGATGTGATTTTCATTTCTTAGAAATTAGCTTCCATTCAAACTTTATGAAGGACAAAGCTCCACAACAATAGATAAAAAAGAAATAAAATGGCTACAAAGGAACAAAACATGGAAGAGTTTAGGCAGTGAAATCAAATTAATTTTCTGTTTACCTTAGAATTTACATTAAATAGTCTGCCTGGATAATATTTGGGTCTCCATTTACAAGTGTAGCAAATGTAAAGCACTCTGTCTGAAAGCTACACAATAAGTTTGCACTCTGACCTGCTACTGTATGGTGCAAAACAGTTGTCTTGACCAAAATGCATTACTGATTTCAAAGGTCAGAGTTGAAAAGGGGATCTGTTGAAGATAACAGAAAGGTAGCAGGAAATCAACTAACCACTGGTTATAACCAAGGGTTGCAAAATGCCATTTCTCAACACACTGTCCAATCTTGGATCATTCTGTCAATGAAGAACAGGGCACTTAGGCTACAATTCACTTAGACTTAAAAAGGCTGGACAACAGAAGATGACTGACCTGACAACTTTTTATTTCAGATGCAACATTCAGATTGTATAGGTTGGGGGTGGGCGACACCAGTCCTCGAAGGCCACAGTCCTGCAAGTGTTATAAATTTCCCTGCTGCATCACACCTGACACAGTCTCAGACTTAAAAAGCAGAGCTTGACATAAACTCAGGTCTATTAAATGCCCATTGATTTGTGTCTCGTGTTGCTGCAGGGAAACGCTTATTGGACCATGGGCCTCTAGAACTGGAATTGTCCAACCCTTGTATTGGGCTAGAATTTGGATGAAACAACATGAAAGCTTTGATCAACTATGCCTTTGGATCACTTCAGGCTGCTAACAGTGTCATGGTTTTAGACAAGGATCCCCAACTCTGGTTCTCCTGGCCCATTGTACTGGAGATGTTTCCCTCCAGCAACACACCTGACTCATTTTGTTGGCTCAGTAGAAGACTTGTGCAGAGCTTGACAGAGATCCAATCATTTGAATCAGATATGTTGTAGAAGGTTAAAACCCTTTTGAAAAGTGTGATAGAGAACCACAGTGCCGAACACTGATGTGGGAGAGATTTTTGGCACTCTTCGGGTCCCTTAGTACCAACATGGAGTGGTTTTAAACACCAAAGCCTACCTAAGTATCAATGCTGATAATTTCCATCCCTTTAAGACCTCAGCATACCGTGTTTTGATGGCTACTTCCAGCAGGACAATGCACCAAGTCACAAAGCTAAAATCTACTCCAACTGGTTTTCTTGAACATTTCTTATTTCTTATTCTTCAGAAACTCATCTTTCAAAATAACAGAAATATTAAACCTGGCTTGACAATGAGGCTCGAGTTACATTCTTAGTCAAATGCAAGTCTGATATTATCTAACCAGACTCATGAACTTTTTATATTAACTTTTGACATAAAAATATAACCTTTATGGTATTTATGATTAACATCCAAAGTCAGAAATAATATTTTACATGTGGGAGGTATATGTTAATATGCTACAACATAACAGATAGGAAATCACTTACAAATCAAAATTAAAATGACATGGTTCAGTAATTGTGAAATGCAAACTTTCAAAGTGGCAAAGTAGCAGGAAAAACAAATGCCTGTGCCACTCTCAATGGGTTGTTTTGGCATTCTGGTGGTTTCCTTGTTTATGAGTTACATCATCAAAGTCAAATATTACTGATGATGAATTCGGAACGGAGATATTTAATATATGAGCCAAAAGACGATTCTTTTGGCATGTAAGTGATTCTCGGAGAGTTGTCTCTTTGTGGGGAAAGTGAAGCAGATAGCGTCAATCGATATGTTGGCAGCATTTGTATGCCGTGCATATGCTGCACTGCTGGAGCTCAGAGGAGCATCAAACCCACCTCTTGTCATCCACACACTTGTGTAAGATGTCATCTTCAATTCCCATTACCATTAGTCCTGATGTCGGTTATAACTGGTGGTGTATAGAGACATGTTGTAACAGACTCTAGCATTGTGCAATAATGATGCAACATGTTGCCTGCTGTCACCATACGTGTGTGTGAGCAACATGAATGTGACTGGACCATTAAGTGAAACATTAAAAGAATAATGTCTGAATTATATGTTTCTCTGACTTGCACTTTTTCCTACACAAAAATACACTTTGTTTGCAACCGGTACTCTCTGTCTTCACAATGACGATGTGCTGACTGTAGATTGACTCTGTTGGCCCCGAAAGAGGCAGTCTGTTTAAAGGTGGAGTATGTAAGATTTTCAATATGTTCAAAATAAATTAACTAATAAAATAACTACAATCATAATTAGATATATTTTTTAAACATATATGTTCCAGTCCGTTCATATTTGATGTGTTATTAAATTACAAGTTTAATTAATGACAAATGACAAAAAAACACTTTTTTTTTACTGGTAGGCAAACATTTAAGAAGGGTCTTTGTCATTAATTGAACTTTTATTTTAATAACGCATCAAATATGAACAGACTGGAACCTACATGTTTTAAAAAAACTAATCTAATTATGACTGTAGTTATTTTTTTAGTTAATTATTTTGAAAATATTGAAAATGTTACATACTCCACCTTTAAGCATGGAAAAAATAATAATGAGGAAAAAAATCCTTAACTGTGATAGATGTTTGGAGATGAAATGGGTCTTTTCGGGCACAGTGTCAGCTAGCATTGGATGAACTGTTGTTTATGCACCTGTGCAGTAAGAGCTTCAGACTGAACCACATGCATGCCATGTTCTTGTGAAAGAAAAAAAAAAAAAGTAGGCATCAATATGCAGGGTCACACTGAAAAATACACAAAATAAAGGAAAAAGACAAAGCTAAAGATTGTCCCAGACATCTGAAGTGTTTGGTCGCATCAAAGCTGGGGTAGGTAATCTTGGTCAAAGACATATTTTTTTATTCTGGGTGAAGTGGTTCCTCGCACTGATAGTAGTCTATACATTTTGTAATCATGAACAAAAAAAAAAAATATATAGTTAGATCCCTAAGTTTACTGTAAATCTGTAAAAGCTCTGATCAATCAAAACGTTCAGGCCAAATTGAAGTTGCTCTTTTTTTTATGTTTCGTAAGCTTCTTCACCCAGCTCCCGTCCTTCCCCTCCCGCATCACACACCCTGCACATAAATAGCGTGTTAGGATGAAAATATAAAGTTGTGAAGCAGAAACTCAGAGGGCAAACATGGCTGAAGAAATGCAGGAAGTATTTCCTCGAGCCGGCTCGGTTTATTCGCCTCCTCCTGCTGAACAGCTGAGAAAGAGAAAACTGTTGGTGGAAAAAGCTGTGAACCTGAAAAGCACTCGGAGAGCGCAAACCTCTGGCATGGCTTTTAAAAATTCACTGGATCCAAGTGGTGATCCGGATCACCACCAAAATTAAACCAGTTCTTCCTTTTCACATTTCCAACAACGCTTGAAAATGTAATTAAAATCAGTTTATAACTTTTAGAGTTATCTTCAACACAAACAGACAAAAAGATAAACGCCGGTAAAAACAAACCCTCCATTGTGGAGGTAAGAAAAAAAGCCTTGGACCACACCAGAGGGGGAGGAGCCAAGACAGGGCACTACTTTCACATCTTGCTAGCTCGCCACGTTATGTACCCCAGCTTTCACTACAGCTATAAATCTAAATTTTTCTTTACTTTGTTTGCTAACTAATAGGATAAAAAGAAGGAATTTTGGTTTTACAATTTTCAAATAGTTTTTTATTTATTTATTTATTTAAATATAAATAAATGTTTATATGTTTTGATGCCAGCTGGAGAAGAAGTTACCGCTTTACTCCAGCAGAGGCTAAAATGTTTCTTTTCAACTATCTAATAACATGACCTTATATCCGTTTTATAAAGCACTTAAACAGAAGACGGAGGATGACGGACAAGCTGAAAAAGTTAGCTAGTCTGCCTTGTCTGCCATCTGGCAGTAGCCATCCTGATCGGTAGCTAAGTTGACACTATAGCCTTTGAGCTCTAATGTGTACTTCAGGGTACTTGGTTAACCAGAAAATCATGCAGAAACACTCCACCTGTTATTGTTTCAATATGTTTTTTTCCTTGTAATAAATAATTTATTAATAATATGTTAAAGTCCCACCCCTATAGTGTAACTGTGATTTTTGGTCCATTATTACAACCATAGAAACCAGATGGACCAGGGCGGACACTTGATGGGGGCGGACCTTTATAAGTTGAAGTATTTGTATCAGCACTATCAGCTTGATGGTGAATGAGAACTACCGGTTTTAATATTATTGTTGAAAATCGCACAATATCACCTCTTCCTCAGTATGTGTGTTGCTTTGTGGCCGTTAGCTTACAGCAGCTGTTTCCCTTACATGAAATTCCCACCAGCCTTGTGTATTTACCTTGTCAGAAATAAATCCTCTTGAAGAGGGAATCACTGTTTTATTTGAACACAGTGCGTCTGTGTAACCTGGTAGTAGATTCAGTCACTGTACATTGAGTTGCATTGCGTTATGGGATTGTTTTCAGAAAATAAGTACAGCTGGGATATAAAAAAATGTCATGTAGCTGTCAACTCTAGTTCAGCAGGAGAAGGCACTGTGTGATGCACACTTTCTAAAAAATAAGGGACTATTAAAGACTCATATATACATACAAATTCTCTTTTATCTTAACATTCTTGACTTCATATTCCAAAAACATTTAGTCATCAACTAAAATAAGTAAACAAAAACAATTATGATAAGTTGACCACTTTTCCTTGTTAACAACCACTGATTTGGGTAGTTAAAGTGTTGTTTTTTTTTTTTAATTATTATTATTGAGTGCTTAGAATTGGATATGCATGCATGATGTATACCCTGAATACACATTTGTCACTGTTATCAATCCTGCAACTCCAAAACCCACCATTGAGACCAGACCTGCTTTAGCATCTAAAGTCTAAAGGAGTGTAAACATTGTCGTCATGACCAGAACATTCACTGTAATTGTGTTCATATGACCTTACTCCAGTAGTCTCATGTGAACCCAAGCATGTCCACAGTAATATCTGTGGATTATCACTATATGATTACAGTTAAGACGTTTAAGAAGAGGTATATTCAAGCACACAGACTGACGCAGAGCACTGCGCTAGCATAAATCAGATTAATAATCCTGTTAAAAACACTCAGCCAAACTAACGTTAATCCACAGAGAAAGCCCCTCTGCAGCTGCTGACAAACAAGACTGAAAATTAAACTTTTTGTTCACCCTACATGCACGCATACACGTAACCTACATCCTGTAACACACATGCAGTATGCATGTTTTCATTTACTTGTTTCATGGACGATGAAAAAGAAGCATCGCTACTAATGTCACAGATGACATCCAAAGATTCACTTAAAGAACAAATGGAAATGATGAACACATATACAAACACATAAATGTACACAATATACCCAGCCTCAGTGATATGTACCTGTGACACACACACACACACACACACACACACACACATGCACACAAACATGGCATTTAATATGCCATTCAGGCCTGCTCCAGTGCGTTGGTAGCTGGGAGAATCAATCTTCTCTCCATTTGGATGAGATTATGTTTTTAATATCTCTGGTTTTAGCCATAATTCCTCCCCGATAATTTTATTGTGCTCTTCTAGTGGGAGAAATAAAAGAAAAAAATTGCAAAGAGATGTATAAATGAAAAGGATATTACACAAATACACACATACATCCTTGCACACACATGCACAGCCAAGAAATTCTGAGGATTAATGCTTACAGGAAGCACTGGGTTTCATCACCAAGCTGATATTAAAAAATGCTTACACTTTTGTTCTGCAGCAATTCAAATGTAATAACTTTATTTTCTTTCAATTAAACATTAACATTTTTAGTAGTGTCTGACACTGCAGAGCCTGTTGTCTTTAATGACAAACACCATATAGCTTGACATGATTATGTGGCCCAGAATATTAATTTCAAACCCCTGCTTAAAACATAAACTTAACTACAGAAACCAGCAGAAATATTGCTACATATCAATAAACATTTTCAGTTTATCTTCGCCGGATCGTGCTGTACCATATTCACACGTTAAAAACATATTATCTGTTGTTATTTCCCTCTTAGCCTGCACTAGGTTTGTTGTCCACATGTACAGTACTCCCTCGGTATGTCAGTCTGACACTGTGAATGCCAAGTGGTTGTGAATTCTGGCGGCAACAGAAACTGTCAGAGCAGTCGTACCTCTCCATTGAAATTTCGTCTCCTTCTGGAGAAGGCCTCAAACTGCTCTAAGATTCTTCATAGTGTTACAGTGCCATCCCCCATCTCTATGTTTTTCTGAATAAATCTTGCACTGCAGGTTCACAACTGTTGAAAGAAAAATGACTGTGGACAATATATGAGAAGACTTTCAGTTATTTTAGGTGACTAAAACATTTTTTTTAAATGCCGCCTGAATGTTATAAGGCGAAAACTGATTTAGTCTTTCTCAAGTTTCTAAATAAATAAGATGCACTGGATACTTTTTTTTTTAAGTTAAGACAGCAGATTACTTTTTCCATTTCTTGCCATATTTATGGTTCCCTGTAGCAACACGGATCATTAAAGTCAGGCAGGACATGTCAAGTGAGACCTTTTCATCTTGTGGTGTATAAAAGATAATGATCTGTAATTAGTTTAGAATTTTGATCACTGAAGAAAAAAAAAAAAAAAAAAAAAAAAAAAAAAAAAGCTGTAATGACTGTTCACTCATATGATCAAATCCAAATCTTTTTGGGTTTGATTTTTTAAATCTTAAAACATTTCCACTATAGTTTATATTATTCCTGACAGCCCAGCTCCACAAATGTTCCTATAATAAAATAACTCAAGAACTGAAAGTTCTTTTAAAAGAACTTGACTCTTTAACCTCCATGTGCTTGGATGATCTGGTAAACAAAACCTGATCTGTTCTAACAAAATACCACCAGCAGCACCTGTCAGTGTGGACAGAAGCATGATGGTTCATGGTAACAATACAATAATAAATGAGACTGAAGCATCCTCCATATTGTATTTGCTGCCATCGATCTTATTTGCCTCATCTCAGGTTTTACCCCCTATGTAATGGACCCAGCGATATTATATCATTTCTGCTCTGCCCTGGTCCGAACGCTGTCAAAGTTCACCTGATTGGCTGAACAGCTCCCAAGCTGGCCAATTGCAGTGGTAAATGAAGCTGAACCTGTCACCAGATGGGGGTCCTCGGCTGTTACATCATGAACTGTTGACCCCAATCAACACATGAGCCAGTGAATTGTGAACAAATGGGGTCACTGGGAAATATGTCAGGCGGTGCATATCGTGGGGGGAAATTGAGGTTTAATACTCCTGCAATGTGATTACCGGGGCACACTCTACAGGGAAATGTGGGAACTCGTCTCTTGCATGATCGCCCAAGGCGCTCATGTAACTATAATATGCTTGACAGACAGGCAGGTTTGAACTTCTGTACACCTCCACTGATTACAGAGTTACACTTGCAGTGTTTTTTTTTTTTTTTTTTTTTTTTCCTTAAGGCGTTAATAGAAGGAAATAAAAGTCTGTAATGACTCATATCTGTTATTGTCTCAGGGTAAATCATTTAGTTAAATATTTAGCAGCCACAGGTCTCTGCAGCTGCTCAGGGTGACTGAAGTTTTGGGTGGAAATATGCAGCGTGTGCTACAACTCTGGCTGCAAAACAATACAATTTAAGTCCTGTTCTCCCAGCACAGCCTGAAATCAGTCATATTGTATGTTTTATTCTATTGGACTGTAGGATTTTATGTATATTTAGAAGTCAAAACAATTTGGATAGTGACTTCTGTCCTGCTTTAAGATGCTAAAAATAGTGTAAAGTTTAAAAAGCTGAGTAAATGTTTGGCTACTCTTGAGTTGTTTTAACATCTGAACATTTTTCTCTGGCATTGTACAGCAGTTATTAAGTTTTTTAAAGCAGCATCTTAGCTTCCGGATGAGGAAACATCTTACAAAGCAAGAAAAATATGTTTATTCTACAACTGCTTAGCCATCCACAGGCATAAAAGTAATCCGTTGCAAGCCTCATTACATGTTTTTCACCTCACATTTTACTCCTGTAATCCCTTTTCAGCCATATTTGGATTTAAATTATGAAGCAAAAGTGATTAAATGTACTTTTTAGTTGATCTTGTCAGGTTCAAGATATTGTAGCTAAATTGAACAAAACACTAAATACCAGCGGAATTTTAGATCTTTCATTGGTAAAAATGTGGACAACTTGAAGCTTTTGAAGAAGTGAACATAACTTTTCTCTAAATCCGTTGAAATGTCTTATTTCCTTTGAAAACATTCAGGGTGAAGAGGCATTTCTTTCGCATTAAATCGAAGGATAAAGTGTGACTGATGTATTAATATTTATCTGTTCAACAACTGAAAGGCAGGAGGTTGTCCGTGACTAGGGTTCAGATAGCGTGTTGTCATTGAGGGTATTCAGGGTTTTTAGAAGAACATCTCGTCACTGCAGCTGTTAAGGACTGCGGCAGCTATTACGGAGCGTGCCAAGGTTAGGTACTTAAACCGTTAGCTCGGTGCATACTGCTGCCAACCTTGTGTTGTTATTGCAGAGGGGGCGAAGATGAGCGAGACAAGGGATTAACTGAACTCCCACACAGCTGTATTACTCTATTAATCGGCTGTCTTTGTCTATCAAGGTTATAACAAGAGTCCGCTTGGTGCATGTCTGCAGGAAAACAGGAGCTTGATCACAAGCTTGAAGGATTCTAGTCCAGTCGTGTCTTTTTCCTCCTTGTTTTCTCTTTCTGGGTTAGTGTCTTTTGCTCTAATGTCAGGTTTTTATAAGTAATTAATCCTCAAAGTGAGTGATTTCTCACATGTATTCATCGTCTGACATTTTATCTCAGTTTATCTCTTTGTGGGTTTTCTTATACGCTCCCAGAGAATGTAGCTCCTTCCTGCTAATCAACAGAGTGATATTTATTTAGAAGATAAATGTCTTAGTGAACTAAACATGGTGTTTAAAAAAAAAAAAAAGACTTGACCCTTTTAGTATGAACCATTCAATGTCATTCTTGACTAGACTCAGGTCCACATGTATCCCTGATTTTATCGGCAATTGTACAACAGCGGTTGTGTCTAAAAGCAGCAGCAGGAGCAACGCTTGTCCTCCGATCTTTGAGGCAGGATGACATGCGCTGATAATGAGATATATAAAAAGTAAAAACTGGAAAGTTCACATCTATTGATCTAATTTTATGTTTATGTTAGGAAATTTATGAAGTTAATGTTTATATTTGCTCCCCTCACATAAAAAGTGCTTAAAATTTGACAGTGTTGCATCTGAGCAAAATACCGAAGCACATTTCTGAATTGCTGATGTGGTTAAAACAAAGAAAATCAATCACTCAATCAATCAACCAATCAAAATATCAATCAATACTAATAAACAAATTGCTAACTATACTTCTACTATTGCCACCATACTACAACAACACTAACAATTTGTGCCACTTATATATTTTGTATTTTTCTCTTTCTACCATTACCTTAGTTCCTACTGTAATAAGTGTAGAGATTAAAAAGAATAATATAATAAACAAAATGTTCACCTGAGTTGATGCAAGCATCTCAGCAATGTTTATTTACACCATCAACAATAAACAAGATAAAAACTATGCCAGATTTGTTCATCACATGGAAGTCACTAAAACAAGCGAAGTGCCACCATGCCTGAGTTCATAGGGTTACTGGTTCCATCATCATCATCATCCAGCGGTGATGAAATCTCACATCCATGACTCCACATCCCGATGAAGTGCTGAAAGACCGCATAATTCAGATAGTTTGGTTAAGCCTGAATCAGTTGATTGATGCGTTGCTACGGTGATACTTATAATAGAGTGATATTTGCACCTGCCAAACAACATGTGCGTATATATAAAAATAATGCACGCCAGTATTAGAATTATCATTGACAATGGTATAAACTCCAATAAACAACCTTAGGATTGCATGTTATTCACTAAACAAAAGGTGTTTTATGGACAGAAAAATACTGCATTAAGCCTGGGAGAAACTCTGGAGACATATTTTTACACATTACTCTTTGTTTTTAAAAGATTCAATCATCACTTGCGTGACATTTTTGAAAGATGGACAATTGGATGACCTAAAGAAAAACACTGTTGCTGGATCTGAACTTCTGAACCCTTTATACCAGCTCCCTGCGACAGCTACATTATAAATCAGGGCTGATTTTACTTTCACACAAACAAAATAACATCCAAAGTACGCGGCCACCTTTTGTTTTCTATCCTCGGTTCGCCACATCATGCGTCTTTAGAAAAGAGTCAAACAGATGAAGCCCTGAACGTGCTCATCTTCTTTTTGATCCTTCCATGACTTTTACATTATTTGTCCTTTTGGGCAGTTTGGAGAAAAAAGAAAATAAATTCAGATATGATCAGTAGCTTTGAAATTGTTGGCGTGCTTCATCCTCTTGTAATCTTTTATTCATCAGGGTGAAGTAAAAACATTCTTATGCTCAATCCTTTAAAAATTTTCAGACTTCACAAATTGTCATTCTGCCAACTTTTTCTGTACTTGCAATATTTTTTCTCACCCCTCCAAATGATCTTACCCTCTGCTTTGACAGATTTAATATGACAGAAATTAAAACGCTGCAGGACAATGTTGAACATTAAATTGTTGAAATGGATTCATTCATTTTCTTCCATAATGAATGTTGAAATTTGGAATTTACTTTTAAAATTAGTCAAAAATGGAATCTTTGTTTTCTAAAAGATCAACTTTTCTTTCTTTGCTTGAATGCTGATTTGAAAATTGCAATTTATTATTTTTGAAGAAAACTCATCGTAGATTTTTTTTTTTTTTTAATTTACTTTTTTGAGAGATTTTTTATGCATCTCAACAGTATTTTCCCTTCTCTGCAGGTTTCCATGACTTGTTTAAGTCTTTGAATATTTATAAAGTGCTCAGACACATATACACCATGAGACTAATCATGCTATGTTTTCCATTGTAGCTGACAAATTTGTGTGTATGTGTGTGTTTATGCGTTGTGTGTGAGCATCCGTGTCCCAGGCTGTTTCTGTTTGGATGTGTGCAAACATGCATGATCACTTTTATTTGTATATTTTGCAATGTTCCTGCTGATATGACTATGTGCATACTGTGTGTGTGTGCATGTGCACATTTCTGTGTGTGTAGGTGCATCCACTCAGGACTCAGATGCCATGGAGCCCGAGAAGCAAGTGGACAGCACGGTTAAGATGGCTGGAGTGATTGCAGGGATTCTCATGTTCATCATCATCCTCCTCGGAGTTGTTCTCACCTTCAAGCGCAGGTATGTAGTAAACCAAACAGCACCTTAGTGAAGCAGCTTCCGAGTGCTGTGTGTAGCAGGTTTATTGTCTTATTTAAAGACAAGTTGTTTGGTAGTCTATCTCAGACTGGTCTTTGTCAAACACTCAGCTAAATCTTTATGTTTGTGAATGCTTGTTGCTTTGCTATTTTGGCTTCGAACAAGAACAGAGACCTTACTCTGACAACCAATGATAAACAACAACAAAAAATAAACTGTGTGTATGACAGAGACGACCAATATTGTTAATGATGTTATATGATGTTAATGATATAAATGTGCTGTAACGGGAGTGTCCTCATAACGTCTGTGCAGATAAACATAATGTGTGGGTAGATAGACATGTACACAGGCAATGAGAGATCCTTGCTTTTACCTTTACTGGTCGACAAAGCTAATGTCTCTAGATATGTATATACGTATATCTCATTGAGATAAAAAAGTGGATATTCTAATGTTTGGTTAAAAATGACAAATATCCTTCAATTGAATCTGTACACTCTTGATATTAATCATCTCTTTCCACAAAATTACAGACCCAGTAAGTGATAGATAAAAGGAGAGTTCTGAGTTTAAATATCTAAACCCTTATTAGCTGTATTAACTTTTTAGCCCTTCATTTAACAGAATAGGAAGCTTACTGCACACTGGCTTGCCACCATCACCTGTCTTTCTTTCCTTTTCATTCTCTTATTCTCTGTATTGCTTCATCGGCCCCCACATATCCCTCTTTACACCACCAGCACTGCTTATACAACATTATTTGCTGCGACTCATGTGTGTTTAATGTTCTTATCATAACTTTGTTTCTTTTTTTTTTATAAGTTTTGTTTTGTTTTTTTGTCTGTGTGTTTTCCTTACTTCACACACACACACACACACACACACACGCAGACACACACACACAAACACAAAACGTTTTTTACTTTGGCAAAACATGTTGAGATTTTTTTTTTTTTTTGGAGGGGGGGGGGGGGGAGTGAAATCTAATAAATCCTGCACACAAGGTGCATCTCTGCAAAAGTCTAAGTTTTCTGCTACATTTAATAAAGATCACCTGAATTTAGAACTTTCCCAAAAATATATACATAACTTTGAGTAACTTTGCTTTCACATTTTATTAGAAAATAAATTCAGACAGAAAAAAAAAAAAAAAAAACATTAGGGATAGTTAAAATAATCTATATTCTGCAAGGTCAGCACAAAGTACGACGACACTGGCAAGTAGCAGCATACATTGAAATTCTGCTACTTTTGCGGCTGCAAAACTTTTTTTTTTTTTTTTTTTTTTTTAAGAAAGATTTAGTGTAAACCTGATATTTCCAGGACAAAGCTTTTTGTTTTGACATATTTTTGCCATCATAAATGAGCCACTTTTTAAAGCACTATGTAGAGATTTTTAATACAGCATTGGAGGCCAGGATGCTGAAGAAAAGAGTCCAGCTGGTTGTGAAACCTTGGATTCACAAGAAAGAACATGCTTTTTATCATGGTAATAAAACACTAGACCACCTCTTTGTCCTGACAAGGACACTGGAAAGTGAGTGGGAGTTTTGCCCAACCTGCCTTTGTGTTTTGAAGGCTTTTGTATGTGTTCTTCATACAATCCCTTTATTCCTTTTGCCTGCCCTATGTCTCCAGTTTGTAGAGTTGCCCATTTTTTTTTTTTTTTTTTTTTTTTTGTAGCCATCAATGAATTGTAATTGTTTCAATTGGGGTGTTGGTAGCTGTTTAGATGGCCATTAACACCCCAACTGTCCAGAACTACAGCTTGGCATGGTACCATGGCAACATACCTTTGCAAACCAAAGTGTAGGTTCAAGGATGGAAGGATTGGAATTTGAATGTGGATTGATTTGGTGAAAAGAGAAATTCTGCTTAATAAGCTGAAGGTAGTGCTGAATAAGTCAGAAAGATTGATTTATTGATTGATTGATTGATTGATTGATTGATTGATTGATTGATGTTTCTTTGTTGGAAGCACCATATGATTTGTATAGACTCTATTTAACATTTTTAAACAGGCATTGTGATGTTAGTTTCCTGTATCTTGTTGTACTTTTTCATATATATTTAAAATATTTTAGGAACCACACAGTAAAATTATCCTTTTCATGCTGGTTAACACAGATCTACACAGCAAGGTGGATCCACTGCCAGATGGGGATGTGGTGTTTTCTTGGTAATTTTTAGAATATGGGATTCACCCCCAAACCTGCATTCTTCCAACCCTGAATTCAAAGTTGGCACGTGATGTAAAATGTACATAAAAACACAATACAATGATTAGCTTTTTTTTAAACCTATAATTAAGTGGATACTTTACAATGACAAGAGTTTTAAGTTCTAAACTGATAAACTTGATTGTTTTGTTTTCCTTTTGTAAAATATTCACTCATTTTGAATTTTATCCCTGCAACATGTTCCAAAGAAACTAAGAAAAGGGCAAGAAAAGATTAAGAACGTTTTGGAAAGGTAAATAAAGTCTGGATTCAGTACAAAAGTAGCATCCCTGAAAAACTCAGACACGCAAAAGCATGGATGGACTGAGGTTTACCAATTTACAGAACTACATGTGAAAATAGTTGTGAAAAACAGTCTAGGAACAACATTTCTCAACATACAGTTCCAATAAATTTAGAGATTTCCTCTTTTACATATTATGAAAAGAATCAGAGAATATGAAATAATCTCTATAAGAAATAGACAAAGCTGAAATCCAACACTGAATTCCCGTCACCTGCGATCCCTCAGGCAGTACTGCATTAAAAACCAACATCCATGTGTAAAGATATTACCGCATAGGCACATAAACAGTGTCACACACAACCATTGTCAGTGAACACAGTTATTCGCTACATCTACAAGTCCAAGTTCAAGCTCTGCCATGCAAAGTAAAAGTCAACACTCAGAAACTGGCCTGGCTTCTCTGGGCCTGAGCTCATCTGAGATGGACTGATGCAAAGTGGAAACGTCTACTGTAGTCTGACAAATCTACCTTTCAAATTGTTTTTTGGTAATCATGGAGTTAGTCTCCTTTTGTCCAAAGAGAAAGAGGACTACCAGAGTAGCTGTCTGTCAAAGTGCAAAAGCCAGAATTGGTGATGCTATGGTGGTGTGCTAGCGCCCATGTCATGTGTAACGTGCACATCTGGGAAGGCACCATCAAAGGTGAACGGTAGATACAGCTTTTTAACAAATGTTCATCTGAGAGACGTCTTTTTCAGGGACATTCCTGCTTATTTAGCAGGACAATGTCAAGCCACATTCTGTATGTGTTACAACAGCAGCATAGCTTCATAGTGAAAGAGTTCAGGTACTAGACTGCCCTGCCTGCAGTCCAGACCTGACTCCTATTAAAATATGTGGTAAATTATGAAGGACAAAGTATGTTAACAGAGACCCCGGACTGTTGAGCGACTGAAGTTGTATATTATCAAAGAATGTAAATGAATTCCACCAACAAAGCTTAGATAAATAGTGTCCTCAGTTCCTAAACACTGAGTGTTGTAAAAAAAGGGGGGGGTGAAACAGTATGGCAAACATGCTGCTGCCCCAAGGTTTTGGAACGTGTTGCAGGCATGCAATTCAAAATGACTGAATATTTATTTTAAAAAAAACAAAAAAAAAACTATTATTCATTTGAAAGTTAGAATCTTTTCTTTCGTAGTCCATTTAATTGGATTTATCCGCCAACTTTAGTGGAATTGAGGTCGTATGTGGCAAGTCAAAAATTAAAACCACCAAGTTGGGCCATGATTGTGACTTTTGGTTCTCAAACATCTATCAGTGAAATTTGTGTCGAAAACACAAGCAAGGTTTTATTCTGCTGATTCTCTCATTCCAAGCCATGGACTAGTTTTGGCTGCATTCCCACACTAGAGTATATTTCCTGAGTGTATTACAGGACATTATTTTAGATAGTTTATTGGTCTTTTATACGACAACTCATTTCCTTAATTCCAAAGAAAAGACAGAAATATCACCCTTATCTTGTTCAAAATAATAAAAACAAGGTTTATGACTTTGGTGTCAGTATATTTCCACTATTTCCTTGCATTCTTTTTCTGACTGCATTCTACCTTTAGTGCTCAACTCCAAGTGTTTACATCAGCAACTGCTCATCATCCATTGGTCCTCTACTCTTCATACTTGCAATGCTCACCTTTGGACCAATCTTCCGCCACCATGGTCTCCAATTTCTCTGCAATGCTGACAACATTCAACTTTATAGAACTTCTAAATCCATTCTAAACACAACCCAACTACCTCAGCTCAACTATGATAAAATTGGCTTTATTGTATTTACCTTAGGTCCGGCTCCAACACCAGAAGATGTCTGTCTTAGTATTAACTGCTTCATGTCTTGATTCCCTTACATAACAACGTTGGGATCGTATCCAACAGTAGCCTTTCCTTTGAGCAACACATTAATCAAATCACCAGAAAAAATGTTTTCATGATCTTAAGCGAGTTCATATGAAGAGGCATCCTGAATGTATTCAAAGGTTTTGGATTTTGTTGACTGGTGTTTGAATGTATTGCATGATATTCTTGTTCTACTGCTGTAAAATGTCTTTTAGTGTCCTGATAAGTGCTCTATAAATAATATGTATTATTAATCTCAATAATAATATCATAAAACACACTTAGTTTCTACATACTAAATACATAGACAGGTCAAGATAGGGATATCCAGCTGTTAAGCTAGATATTAATGGTCAATAAATTGGTTTTTCAGTTGTTGTTTTTTTTTTTTTTTTTTTTTTTTTTTTGTTTTGTTTTGTTTTTCAAGAAAAGTATGGAGATGATTACTTAAATATTTTATTTTCAGTAGCTATAAGACGTCTTTTGAGTACAGTCAGTACATGATTGTACAAAGAAAGGTAAACCTTGAAAGTGATTATATTTCTGAGAGAAATGGAAACTTCATTGTTAATCTGAACACATGAACATTGTAAATCTTTTTCAAGGAAGGGGAAAAGGTTGCAACGTTAGACAGGGCACAAGGGTCAGCTGGCATTCCTAATTAGAGGCTAATGCAGGCTAACAGAGAAATCCCAACTGCAAGGAGGATAGAAATCCATCAGTCAAAGAAGAAAAGAGAAGATAAGATCAACTGGAGAGAAAGAGAGTTCGCAAGAAGATGACAATGAGAGAGAAGGTAGAAAGAAAGCAAAGAGGGGTGAAAAGAATTATTAAATATTAAGATAGAAAAAGAAGGGTACACTTTTTTAACCTAGGGTTTGAGAAGGCATGCTAATGAAATGCAAATGAATCTATGAAATACATAAAGAGACAATTAGTGGGGACAATATCTGCAGTGGAAATGCGGCAGGAAAAAGTAAAGACAAAAAGATGATTCAGTGGATTGAAAAGAGAAAACACGGACTTGGTTGAGATGTTGCTCATTTCCCATGATGGTTTTAACCTAATCCAGGTCATAAATCAAGATTGAATGTCCCATACTGGTCAGGTGAAAACAAGGGGAGACAGCATGACTGTTGGGTCATGAAGAGATAATCACAATTTATGTAAAATGTTGGCAATTTTATCTTAATTCTGATAGCACCGATTCATGACAGTCATTTAAAAGCACTTAACAGACATAATCCAATTCAAGCCAAATCACTGATCCCATTATTCATTAGCTCAGTTAATAATCAATGTGTTCATACGAGCCAGTTCATAGAAAAAGAGTTTTGCAGCTAAGGAAAAGGCAGACACAGCATTGGGTCTTCTCTCTGATTCACTCTCAGACAACAGCAGAAATGGCAGCATAACTTAAAGCTTAACCACCCCTAAATGTAACATTTTTCAAATAGGAGTCGTTTACACCATTTACAGGTAGAGAGGGAGACGTCTCTGCCTCCCTTTCTAGCTTTTGGGACTTGAGGAACCGCAAGTAAATCTGCAGCCTGACAGCAAAGTGCTCTGCTGGGAAAATATATGGAACTATGAAATCTTTGATATACAATAAAGCTTGGTTATGGAGAGCTTTATGTGCGGGGTAAAGAATTTAAAATTCTATTTTGGATTTATAGGGGGTCCAATGAATAGAAGCTAAATCTGGAGAAATATGATCTCTCCTGCTTGTTCTCATCAGAAACCTTATTGCAGGACCTTGTGTAAAGATGGAAACTTTTTAGAACATATCTGGGACAGCCAAGTAGTCAGGAATTGTGCCAGTCCAATTCAGAAGTGACAAAGTCGTGGACACAGTTTTTTTTTTTTACATAACTACATGATAGGATGTTGCATTTATTAGATAAATGAAAGAAAATAATGTTAGAAATCTGTTTTATAAGGCAACTAAAGAACAAGTCTTGATAGAAAAGAAATATAAATATAGACCTAGACTCCTCACTTCACTAGTGGAAGCCAAGTAAAGTGAGGGAATTCAGAGTTATTGCATAGATAGACAGTTTTGCCCTTTAGTTGTTATGTCCAAAGACAACTTTGGTCTCTTTGAAAGTAAAAGGAGAAACTTTATAGTCACCCAGTACCGTTTGGGCAGCTCTATTTTGTACATGTTATAGTATGTGTTAGACAGACTACAACTTGTACAAAATAGAGCTGCCCGAACGGTACTGAAGTGTGATTTCAGGACAAATATCATCACAATGCATCAGAAACTGAACTGAAATATTGATGTGCTGTGTAACTTTTTACAAGTTTTTGTTTTGATATCATAATTGTGCCGGACCCCAGGAAGAATTGCTGTAGCTTGCTACAGCTAATGGGGAGCCTTAATAAACTAAACTAAACTAAACCTAGTTCTTTATGTCTTGAAGACATCTTTGCAGTCTGAGTCACTGAACAGTTTCATCAGGTGTCATAGTTAGGAGTATCATCATCTTTGTAGCAATGGGAATTAATGGCATGCTGTCATACAATAGTACTCAGTAGAAGCATGTTCATTGTGAAAGAAACATTCATGTGAAAGGATACAGACAGTAAAGTGTGATATAGATGGTAGATTTGAAAGGAAAGCTGCATTTAAAGCAGGAGCGAGAGATAAAATGGATGAAAGTAAAGAAAGAGAACAGAAAAAAACAACCACATTACAAAACAAGGAAGGAAATTGTACTGAGAGATTGTGAGGACACATGGAAACAGAGAAAAAAGATAACTGACAGAATGACTACAGACAAATAGATTGCAATATCCAAGACCATTTTCTTGGGTCATTTATATTTCAGAGCTGCTCACTTCAGTCATTTACATCGATGGCAGAAAAAAGGCTTTTTAAATTGAGAGTGTTTTACATGCTTTTCAATCCTTTTAAATTATTCTGTGACAAAACTTTGTGAGGAAGTGAACATGTACAAGCAGTCCGATTAATCTTTTAAAGCATTGTTACACATGTTTCAGATGGACCGGGCCTTTTGCAGAAAGCCAGGGGGGTGTTGCTGATAATGTAGTGTAAAACTGAGTAACCCTGGGCATGGCTGAAGTCTTAATGGGGATTCAGTGTTTCTACTGCCAGATGCCCCCGAGGGCTCAGACAAACCAGCACCAGAAGATACACTTTTCATAAAAAAGGTTGAAAGGAGAATCGATGAATAATTAATGTTCCTGAAGCTCCCTAAACAAAGGCTGATTTCTGTGTGAGCAGCAGAGTAGCAGAGCTCAGCTAAGTAACTGTGGAAGGATGACATCTCTGAAAGTGCAAATTGATGGGAAAAAAATTGTTATTCAAACTTTTTTCACCCTAACTCAATTTCATCGAAGCAATTTTAAACTCAACCGACTGACTCAGCAGTTGTCTTTTTTGAAATTATATCTGGTGCATCCATTCACGTTTCTGGCTCCGGTCAACCTTTAGAGAGGCACTGTGGAACGTAGGGGGATTTTTCTCCCCGGGGTGCCCCCCCTAACGATGCACCACACGTGTAAGCAGAGCTCTCTCCAGACAGCAAAAGTTCGTCCTTTGTTGATTCTAGTTTCGTCTTTTGCTCTGTCTTCTTCTGTTTGTTTTTCCTCTCGTCCTCTGATAATGTCCTCTTTTATTTCTTTGCTATGTCAACCACTGTGCATGTTCAAAACAGCCAGGGTGTTGCTAGTCACCACTTGCTAGTTTGTGAAACATAAAGCTCAGCTCAGCTCCAACGTCTCGCGGAAGGAAAGGTTGTGAAGTGCATTTCTTAGCTTCATGGTGTCGCTGGTCAGCGGTGGCTCCAGAAATGAACGAAATAAGTCTCACCGTGGCAGTTTTAAGGTCAAAATCGAGACTTGCAATTGTAAAATAAACTACTTTGATGCCATCTTTGAAACAATCTTCAGAACTGTAGTTGTTGGAAAGTGTGCAGTATTGGTCAGTCCAATGAGTGCTGTGAAAACACGAACCATAATTCATGACATTATGACATGACTTCAGTATGTGTACATTCTGTGAATGTGACACATCTGTGTGACGGGATATAAAGCAAGAGTTCTTCTTGCCTGCTTTTTCCCAAGGAATGTTTGGGGGACTATAATACATTATAATATATTTGACCATATCTAACCTAATGAATGAATGAATGAATGAAATTAAATATACTTTTATTTAAGAATCTAAATCCAAAATGTTTCATGCTTCGTGGCTTTAGTTTAAGATTTTTAAGCCTGCATCACATTATTAAAGTCATCTATGTTGCTCTTCATTTTGAGCACACCAAAGTTCTGTCCTCCTCTGGAAGGAAAATCCATATAAATTAGAAAAAAAAAAAAAAAAATCACAGTCTCTATTTTTTGTTTTGTTCCCATTTTCTCAAGACACAGAAGTTTTCTGTTGCAATTGCAGACGACATGCAGCTGAATGTGAAACTAAATATTTCTTGTGACAATTTTACTTTGTCCTCCATAGATATATACGTCCTGTCAAATTTTCTTTAAGCCTTGAGATTCATTTCCATTGCAGAAAGATGAAGTGAACACAGCACTTTATTTTCTGTCTGAAGAGAAATATCTTCTTTGTGAAAAGACTCTCTGTTTCTGAAGAGGTGATGCAATCAAAACTTAAAAAGAAGTAAGGAGTACATAGATATGGCTAAGCTGACTTTCATTGTATTTAGAAGAAAACAGTAACAAAAGTACCATCAAAGTAGTCCTGGTTCAAACCTGCTATTTGGACATGAATTCTTTATTGCTATCATTCTGAGCCTCACCATACATTCAAAGTGACTGATCACTTCTGTTTCTGATGGGATGAATTTTAAGATGAAATCTAATTTATATTATTTTGTATTTATTTCTTAGCTATTTTATAATGCACAGCATATTTTGGTTTGCACATATAACCTCATGCACATGCATGCACACCAGGGTTTTACACAGATACATGCCCTTCCTGCAAGATCAAAAAATCCATTGTTTCTGCATCGATTCTGAGTCATTTCAGCAGCCAATGTCTTCTATGCTGGCTCTATACCCATCTTAACAGTAACAACTTCTTTGTTCACACACACATTGTCACACCTCCCTCCCCCATCATGAAGCCATCTAAAATTTTAAAAATGAATAATTTATTATCTTAAGAGAACAATTAAAAATGATCAAATGCAGGTTGGTTTGTCCAACTAAACAGGCAGGGAATCAAAATTGACTCTTAAGCTGAAGAGAAGTTTCAACAGGAAAACAATATTTGAGTGGAGATTATTTAACATGCAACTAAAACACCCAATGAAAGTTTGGCATTGCAGTGTTTCACCTCCATCAGCGCTGACAGTGTCCACTCTGTTTCTTCCAGCAACACTGCTGAGGGACTCGCCTGATTGTTCCCTCCATCTCCTGAACCTTTTTTTCTTACGTTTTCTTAGGGCTCTTTGGCAAATTGTTCATGCTACTCAGGAAACTTTTGGGATTTCCACTTGTTACTGTATCCCTGACAAATTCTTCTATCTTTATGTGTCACTTGACAGAACTCTTGCTGACGACCTGTGAAGGTCCACTCAGCGCCTCACTGTGATGATTTATGATGTAGCAGAAACTCTTCTTCTCAGCCCATATGGGACATGTCTGATCCTTTCACGGCTGCTGAAACAGATAAAAATCCAATCAGTTTCATCCCTCTTTAGCCAGACAGCTCTCTCTCTTGTTCACTGTTCAGACACAGAGGTACTGTATCTCTGCTGCTATGTGCAGGTGTTCAAAGGAAGCGCGAAAAAAAAAAAAAAAAACAAGGTGAAACAGAGTGATTAGATGTTTAAACATTCATTTCATCCATCTGCACCATTAAACAAACTACTTTCTTAAACTTTTGTTTAAATTCTTGTATTTCTACCACATACAAAGAAAACTACACCAATGCAGAAAAAAAAATGAATGGCAGCTCCAGGTAGAGTGAAGTCAGACCACAGAAACAGAACAAAGTTCAAGCACGATTTCATCATGAAAACCAATGTATTTCTCACCACAACCTCTGACTCGAGTTTTATACCCTTTTATGTCTCTCTCTATCTTCCTGTTTCCTGTCTCTGGCTCCACCCCTTCCTGTCCCGTCCTGTACCTGCCTTGCCCTTGCTCCGATAGAGAGATTCACACATGGAGAACTCTGAGCGTGGGGTATTGTATATTTACTTCTAGACATGAACGCATCCACTCCGCTTCTCACTGTGACTGTCACCTCAGCTCTGCTGGCATATCTAGCTTTCCAAATGCATCTTATGACAAAGGCCAACTTCAAAATGCATTAACATCTGAAAAAGTGCTTTGTCATATTTGTGACTAAAAGCTCCCCTGCATCCCACAGTTTGGGAAAGAACAATGTAAACAACAGATATCATGTCTAAATGCAACTAAATTTCAGCTTGTGGCAGCACAAATGCTGTCAACCTTTACCAGCTTTTAACATTAATAATGTGCTGATGCCGTGCACATTCATGTGGTAATTGCCGTAGTTCTGAATCTTAACCGTTTTGAAAAGAGCCACAGAAAGTGCTGTCCTAAGCAACACTCAAAGACGAGAATGTGAAACATGAAACAGCCAACATTGTTAGTCTCTGTGGCACACACGTAATTTTCTCTCGGCTGTTTTAGCTCTGAGAAATCACAAGGAGTTTAAAATCCGCTTGGTGCCATTAACCAGCCAGATCTGTGTCACTAAGTGGGGGAAATGTAGGCTTTACTTTTCCTCTGAGATTTCTAACAAAAGCCATTATAGAAGTCTCCATTTATGCACTCGCCTTGCATCCTACCTATATTTGCATCATCAGAGTGTATAAAATGTGTATTGCAGAGCAAGTGATGCAACATTTAAGCATAAAATGGGTCTTGTCAAATGGCTGTTTGACATTTGGCTTCCATTATTCATCAGTGAGCCATGCAGACCTATGTAAGATGCTTTTGGTAAAGCTTCCCCTGTATGTTGTGTCATATATATATATATATATATATATATATATATATATTCATTCATCATTCATTCATTCATTTTCCGAACCGCTTATTCCAATTCAGGGTCGCGGGGAAGCTGGAGCCTATCCCAGCTGGCTTTGGGCGACAGGCAGGGTACACCCTGGACAGCTCGCCAGTCCATCGCAGGGCCACACAGAGAGACGAACAACCACACTCACGCTCACACTCACATTCACTCCTAGGGGCAATGTAGAGTGACCAATTAACCTATCATGCATGTCTTTGGATGGTGGGAGGAAGCCGGAGTACCCGGAGAGAACCCACGCATACACGGGGAGAACATGCAAACTCCACACAGAAAGGCCACTGTCCAAACCAGCCAAGGATCGAACCAGCAACCTTCTTGCTGTGAGGCCACAGTGCTAACCACTGCGCCACCGTGCAGCCCTATATATATATATATATATATATATATATATATATATATATATATATATATATATATATATATATATATATATATATATATATATATATATATATATATATATATATATATATATATATATATATATATATATATATATATATATATATATATATATATATATATATATATATATATATATATATATATATATA
Source organism: Telmatherina bonti (assembly GCF_933228915.1). NCBI lineage: Eukaryota > Metazoa > Chordata > Actinopteri > Atheriniformes > Telmatherinidae > Telmatherina > Telmatherina bonti. The sequence goes on from NC_136624.1 coordinate 16,035,677, forward strand.
TATATATATATATATATATATATATATATATATATATATATCACTGTTGCACATCATTGTTCTTCATCCACTTGTCAAAGTGAAAATTTCCAGTAACCAAACATCGTCACTTTACCGTGTATGAAAACCCTTTTGACATTAATAATTTACATTTCATTTACTCATCGTGGTGAGGAATGTTTTGTCTGTCCCATACTTCCCCAGCCATCTGCTTTGATGCATTGTCATAATAATGCTGTTATTTGCAGAAATAACTGTACCAGCAGACAATTTGTTTCATTATCCGGTAGAAGAGACAAATTCAGGTTCAGATCTGAAAAGATCAATTATTTCACATTATTGTGTTCTCTGTGGTCGGAGCGGATGGCGTAATTGAATTTCACTTCAGAGCAGACGATTGTGTTGGATGTTTTCTTTTTCTTTTTTTTTTTTTTTTCAATGCAAGAATGGAGCCAACCAGCCACCCCCACTGTTCGAGAAAAGGTTAAATAATTAGTGAAAGTTTGTAGGTAAGGAATTATATGCTTGGCTTGGGTAAATAAACATAGGTGGGTGATTAAGAGGGAGATATGTGGTAATACCTTGCCGAACGAAATGCAACGGTTCACAAATATCCCCACCCACACACCTCTGGGCTCAGAGACAATCCACTCTGCGCCTGTCACGCAGCTCTTGCTTCGGATAAATCTTCTACTAATATTCTGATTCCCATTTAAATGTGCAAACATCTCCTGCAAACATCACCTCAAGATCAGATATTAGGATATCTGTGTTTTATTTTTTTTGTCAGTGAAGTTTTTAGATATCTCATTATCACAAAATTTAAATTACAAAGCTGAAACTGCCATGAATGCTTGACCTCTATGTTGTTTGTTTAAAGATATGGGCATGATTGTGGATTGGTTTTACTTTCCAGTCTGGCTTACCGAAACCGGATTTTATTTCTAAATGTCATTTGTTGAAGATGAAATGGTTTTGTGAGGCTCTGACTTGAGCAGAAGTCTTAATTCAAGTCATCAAACACGACCCAAATCTTCTTAAAAGTTGATTTATTTCATGATTCCATCCCACTTTTAGAAAGCATGAAAAGCTCACAATTTGTATTGTCTTTATATAAATCTAAATTGTGACATAAAAGCACTCAGGAGAAGGTCATCATTATGCACCAAAGAAAAACATCCTTTATTAACTATTGCAAACATGTTTTTCAAAATAACAAAGAACCTTTGAAACACTGAGGCACTTCATATGGAAATTAAAGTTGAGCTCTGATCTGTAGGTTTTGTAAAAGTTTTATCCACCATTCCTGCTTGAATTATTCTGAAAGTTGTTTCCAGACAATATATAATACACTCCACTCCAGAGGATCTCTGCCCATCGGTGGAGGGAAGAGCAAGACGCAATATGCAAAGTGTGCCAGCTGGTGACACAGTCTAACGCTGGATTCTCTGCAAATAGCAGAATCCTAAAACGCCAAATGCTCTAAGATGTGCGCATACTGACACACACAACCTCACAACTGGGACATATAGTGCATAGAAAAACAGTCCACACACACTTCTGCACGTTAAAAAATTCTTGAAATGCTTCCATGCCTGTTAATGCATAGATTGGTGAAGGTAAGCCACACCACACACATTTAGACACACACATTTCCAACGGAGCAGGGCTTGCCTCCCATTCTGTAGACGTGACACACGGTTGGATGATGTACTCTGATGCTTGCTGAGATAAATGCTCGATGGGCCACTTACACTTCTGTGAAAATGGCCGACGGCTGACCCCTCACACAATGTAAAAGTCTCCCATGAGGTTTCAGAACATGTAATACGCTCTGTGTAGCTTGAAGACTTGATGTAGAAATATGTCATTCACAACCTAGACATAGACATGCTGTTCACTAAACTTGACCACCTGATGAAGAAACCTTAGTTGTTTTTTTTTTATTATTCCAATTAGATAACTGCAAACAAAAACTTACTGCAATAGTAATGAGAAACATTTGTCCACAAAGAGCACAACTTCTGCTTGTTAGACTTTTACAGAGCAAATTCACATTTCAGCTAAAAGGCATGAGCTGAAAATGAGGGGAGATGTATGAGAGTAGAAACAACTAAGTATAACATCAGCTCACTGTCCCAAAATTCCCGTTGACATACTGTAGCTGGACATGTGACATTACTGGTCATCTTTCAACATGTTTATGCTGCTCTGTGATAAACAGCTAGTTGTCTCGTGCTCGGAGGCTGTTGACACTCCTCTGTTTGCTTTTTTTTTGGATGTTTACAACACACCTGCACAATACACATAATTTCTAATTGGTTTTTAGGATCCACAAACTGGTTGCAGTGGCAGAATGTGTGTTTTTACATGCCTAAACAAATGGATTTATTGTCAGGTTTGCGTATCCCTTCTTTAACATAAAAACATGTGGCTAGAAAAACCACACACTCATGAGTTAAGACATTGTTTTCTTTTTATTAGAGTCAGTCTTGAAAGTTTTTTTTTTCTTTTTGGTTTCATTCTTGACACATTTTTCCTGTATATAACAAACTATAACCATCATATAACCAATTAAATGCCTGAAGGCTGCAGGTGTTTGTGTTTGTGTGTGTGTGCATGCTTGTGGTAGTGTGAATATCAGCTGATATTTTTTTGTATAAACCCATGAAAACCTATAGCCATCATGCAAGCGTAAGACTGGTGTGTGTGGTGTGCAGAAGTTGCTCTGAAAATTAGTGTCCCCAACACAAACTCACCATGCACAGTGGCGTCCAGGAGCCTAAATACTAGAGATAAAATACAAAAAGAGTCACTTTTTCACAAGTCTGAAGCTATTTCTTTACTGTGTTTTGATGACTAAGGGCACCTTCACATCAGTCTTTTTGTTTTGAACCTTTCAGTCTTTTGTGTTTGCTGGGGAAGTCCACTTCATTCGGGGGAAATCTGAATGCGCTAAACTAGTTCTGATTCAGATTAAAGAAGTGAACACGGTCCGCCTATAAACGCAGGTCTCAGTCCATTTCAAGGAGAGCAAATTCAGGAAGCGGACTACAAAGTCACTAAATAGAAGTCATGTCTGTGTTTGACGTAGAATTGCATTGTGGGTAGATAAATAGCAGTGGCGTTAAGGGTCTTTTGCCTCATCTGGTGTTTATACTGCACCCATTGTTGCAGTGTATTTCTGCAGTATACTTGCACAAGACAAAACAATAAAATCAAAACAGTGATAGTATCATGCTCCATGTTTGGCTCACAAGTGGAAGAAAGAGTTTTCTTCTTCATGTGGATCTTGTCCATTATTTTGCGAAATACTAGTACAGCACCACCTTTGGTGAGAATGGAGATATATATTATTCTAATGGTCTGACTCATTTTTACCAAAGTGCAGCATCAAGGTGATCTCGGTCACCATGAAACACCCCCTCACAACTGAGCCGAGTCCCCAAGTTATCCAAACCATCCTGATGTGTATGTGCCCTTATAATAGCAAGAATTGTGTTCTATGTTCCAGTGTGGATCGTCAGTTTTTAAGAGCAGTTTCTATAGGATGAAGCAGTTTACAGTAATGCACCAATATTAGTTATATAAAAACAGTCATTTTGAGATGATAAAGGTAACATAACTTTATCTGTAACTGTGGGCGACTTTCTAATGCCTGTAGTCCAGATATCCATGCTGGTTTCCATGTCACAAAGCAGCAAAAAGAATAGATCATTAGGACTTGCCACTGCAATAATGGAACTGCAAGTTGGTAAAACCGAGAAAACCACAGCCATATTCATCTGAATGCAAAAAGTTGCGGCTTGACTAATAATAATAAATAATTTGAAGCTTCATCCTATGTTAGGGAGGATTTATAACTGCCTTATGAACAAAAACAAGAGCAAAACCTTTTTTAAATGCTATTATATTTAAACAAGCATGTCGTTGCCTTTACATTAACAGTGGCCACACTGGAACAATGCATTGTCTGAAAACTATTGAGGGTGTGTGGAGACATCTGCATATCCACCACACTGAGATGCAGACTGAGTAAAGCACAAATTACATCAGCAGCAACAATTTGTTGATATATTACAGGGCTACAATGAGATGACAAGACATATACTGTACATATAAGAACCCCAAATACTAACTAAAAATATCATGCAGTGACAAACGCATTGCCACTGTTTCCTCTGCACCAGTCTTCCTCAATCCCCTGTCTTTCACACACACACATACACACACCAGTGGTGTTTTTTCTTTGCTGAATTAATATTTATGAGTAGTTTTAACGGCTATGGCTTTTACAGCCAGGCTCTCACTGCTATGCACTTTATTAATATCATAAGGACAATGTCAGCAGAGCCCTTAAAGAGGGTTATGGGTTTGGCTGTGAGTGTGTGTGTGTGTGTGTGTCTGTGTGCCTGTGTGTGTGTGTGTGCGATGACATTGGTTGCTTTACTTACAAAAAAAAAAAAAAATGTAATAGTGGGTGGATTGTGTTTGTGTATGTATGTGCACAAAAGTTTGAAGCTGTGTGTAGTGAGGATAGATGTGTGTGCATATAGGCTACTGAAATGAAAGCGTGTGTGTGTTGAGAATTTGCATGTGTCAGCCTTCTTCAGTTTCTCAGTTTTTTTTTTCTTTCACTCTTCACAGTTTCAGTGTTTTTTTTCCTTCTGAGGCAGATAGGTAGATGCAATCTGCTGTAGTAGTTGTGTCACTCCCTCTGTAAATAGGAACTCAAATATTGATCCTTCTCAACCCTGCTTGACTTCCCCCGGTCCAATGAAGTGTGAGTGTGTGTGTGTGTGTGTGTGTGTGTGTGTGTGTGTGTGCATTTATGTGTGTTGTGTGTCCTTATATATTATGAGATCCCAATCTCTGGCCTCTCACCAGATGAAGGGTGCATGCCAGGGGGAAAAGTTGCCAACAAGCGATTAAAGAGATACAGCAGGGACTCCAGTATCACACATACACACGCACGCACACACACTAACGACATGCTGGTGAAGTGAAATGCAGAGATATAGATTTGATGCTATTCTATTAAATAAAGGACGATAAAGAAAGGCATAAAACCAACAAGTAAACAAAACACTGAACATTTCTTTGCTCAAATTTTTACATTTGTCTCTTTTTAACTAATTTTGTATTTTCCTAAAATGTATTGTTACATGATTGATGATTCGACTATCATACCTCCTAAGAATATACTATTATCACTACTAATAATATATATGAAGGTAATGATTAATATATATATATATATATACTTTTTTTTCCCCTTTCAATTGGGGGGTGGGGTTGATAGAACCTTATATGAAAAATCTCACATGGTAATCATTACTGTCATAAGAAACACTGTTTAATCAAACTGATTAATCATCCCCATATTCCCATTTGTTCCTCCTCCATTTTCTGTTTTTTTTTGTTTTTTTTTTTTCATGTCACTTCAGCTCTTCATCTTTCTATCTTTCTACTGATCAACCTGTTGGTGATGGAGGCTCCAGTGGTGCCTTTAGGGATCGTTGTTTATTCTTTCCCTTGCAGTCATGGCTTAATAATTCAGGCAATACCGTAAAGCCTGTTGAAATACAAACATTTTTAAGAGATGTTTATAATTTCTAATGTGATGACAATATAAAAGTGTTAAGAAACCCCTGATAGAGCAGAGCTCTATGTTGACAGATTGTTATTCATTATGTTAAGTAGCTGTTGTGAAGCACAAAATGCTTGAGGAAAAAAAAAAAGGTCTCTGGTATTTAAATATTTTTGGACATGATTAGGAAATAATCATGTAAGTCATCATTCATTTTACTAACACAAAGCCAAAATGCAGAAGTTGTGTTTAAGGAAAAAAAAAGTATAATATGAAAAGTTCAACTAGTTTCATTGGAATTGAGAGTATCACAGTTGTAAGAGCCAGTTTCTGCTGTAAAAATGTACTTATTTATTATTTATTATTATCAGTATGAACATCTTATACAAGCAGATGTTTTGTTAGTTTGCTGCTCTGGAGCATAAAAATCAGTCATGACCTTTAAGATGCAACTGTTGCTGCCCATCAGTTTGGGAAGTTCAACTATTTGGTATCCATCGTCCTACAGCAAGAAAAAAGTTTTCACATGTAGAAAATACTAGAGACAGCTGTCAATCTTCACAGTCGTGAATGTTCCGCTCAAGGTCAGACTGTGCAACACTAAAAGAAAAAAACAAAAAACAAACAAACAACAAAACTAGATTAAAAAAAAAAAAAAAAAAAAACCAGACTCTGCGGGGCTCAGTTAGCATGGCGAATGTTAGAGTTTCTAACAGTCCAACAAGAAAAATACTCAACAAACTTGACCTTTTTGATATGGTTGCAGTAGAAAGCTTCTTCTCTCTGTTAGGAACATGACTGCTTGGCTAATTTTGGCAAAGTGTTGCACTGCAGCAAGACGTCTGGACCAATGTCCTTTGGGACAAACCAGATCAAGCTGATAATCTTAAATTATATCTTAAATGAAAATGCAAAAAAGAAAAGAAAAAAAAACAAACTGCATTTTAGGACAAACACCTCATGTCAGACATGGTGGTGGAGGGCTGATTATTTAAGTTTGTTCGGCAGCTAGAGTCACCAAGTGGGTCAAGTCCATGAAATCCTCTGGATACCAAATTATTCTAGAGTCAAATGTGAGGCCAACCACAGCGGCAGATCTATAAGAGGATGCCGGAGAAAGAAAATGATCAAGGTGTTGACATGGTCCAGTTAAAGTAAAGACGTCAAGCTGAATGGGATGCTGTGCTAGGACAATTAGACAGCTGTGCATAAACCACAGCTGCAAGCTGAAACAACAGTGTCTAGAAGAGAAGACAAGAGCGAATCTCCTCCACAGCCATGGGAGAGACTGATAATGCCGTACAGAAAAGCACTACTTTAGATTATTGAAGCTTAAGGTGGTTTTTATAAGTTGTTGGATCAGAGTTGAACTTAGCATTAAACACACTTCTTCTGCATTTTGATTTGGTTGTTCAATGAAAGATGAATTATGTGATGTGGTGCTTTTCATCTGAGAATGTGCTTTTAAGTAATTCTAAAACCCATACCAAATGTTAAATTTAATATGTCCTGATGCATAAAACCTTAGAACTGAAGGAGGATCATCTGACTGTATAAATAATATTCTGCACATTCAAGATGTACAAAAATCCTAAATTAATCACAAATTTAAAATGTTTAAACTCAGTTGCTTTGTAACTAACAACAGTGTTTTGTTACCGTGATTTCATATTATGTCTCTCAGAGGGTAGAAATCATCAATGAATAATTATCCACTATCTCAGTTACATGGTGAAGTACTGCATGAAGCAGAATAGAGAGCAATAGATGAATCCATGTGTGTGTTTTTAAAAGTTAATGGACAAGCAAACCCTCATAAAAACGGTTCATTTTTTAGGTGAGTGAAGCAATAATTTCACAAGTCATAGAGTTGCTTACCACCTCTAACTGCATAAAAAATGCTGACTACTTCACTTCCAATGTAGAGAGAAGTATTACGTAAAAATGTTAAAATATTTGGTTAAAATGTAACATGCATTGTTTGATATTGATCCAAAATCTGAGACAAAATGGGCATATGTACTATTGCAAGATACTACCTCTTTAGATATGTAATGTATGCTGTGGAAGCCACAAACTTTAATCACAATCTAGAAAAAAACAGACTTTATTTATGAGGACACATAAATGAATAAAAATTAGGTGGAATTTTAAAATAATGTTGAGATAAACACAGTTCAGATTGCCAGCAAAACTATTTGTCCACTCAGACCATGAACTAATCCAATGTGTTTGTCCTTCTTCTGGGTTTTGCTCTGTTGTCACCATCGGCCTCACCTCACCATGCTTCAGAAGACATGCTTATTCCTACTCTTATTACCTGTAAGTAGCGATTTCACACCAGGAACACCTGTCTCAACCCACCTTCTTTTTGTTTCTTCTTCCTCCAGCTATTTGCTGATTCCTTGATATTGTTCCATTTCTTTCCATTTCTGTTTAACTTTTATCTCACTCAAAGTCTTGGTGAATATTACAGATATAAAGATGTGGGGGAATTTAGGAGACCACTCTTGTTTGCCAAAATAAAATGTTCAGTTTTCATGCCTGTTACAACTAAACATGTTTTTATTTTGAAAACAAGAATGGTCCAATGTGTTTTTTCTGCAAATGTATAATATGTTTTTTAATAGTTTTTTTTTTTTTTTGTTTTTTTTTTTTGTTTTTTTTTTTTTTTAACAGAAGAAAGAAAGTAAAATAAAAAATCACTTCTGGACACAGTCGGCTAAAAAATATCAAAAATAGTTAACACTTTTATTCAAAGTGGCTTACATGCACTCTCATAGCCCGATAGGCACATCTGGGGGCAACTTGGAGTTCAGTGTCTTGCCCAAGGACACTTCGGCACATAGTCAGGGGAATCCTGGAATTGATCTCCGGTTGCAAGCCGACTGCTCTTCCTCCTGAGCTACAGCAGCTGATAACACTTACGTTTTTAGTAGCCTCTTTTCTTTCTTTCTTTTTCTCATTTTTTAAAAGACTACAGATTTATTTCCTGGAAAGAAACTCCAACCTGATCCTTCTTCTTAGAAATCTACATTGTGCAGTCATCATCAATACCCCATAGAGCTCATAAGACGAAACCTTAGCAACCTAACTTATGTAAACACATGCACACACACACAAACACATATATATATATATATAAATATGTATATGTAAATATACACACACACACACACACACGTATATACACACACATATATATATATATATATATATATATATATATATATATATATATATATATATATATATATATATATATATATATATATATGTGTGTGTGTATAATGTATGTATGTCAATTTTGAGCAGACCAAATACAGGAAGTGGACTACAAAACAAAGTGTATTGTGGTCCTGTGGTCCAGAACACTCAGAACACAGCATTGTTAGTGAATGCAACCAAAACAAACACACTTGTGTTGCATACCCCCCCGTATGCAGCTACGGACAGGAGAAATTGTTCACAGTCAGACTTGGAAGAAGTCAATAAAAGTTCTGATGGAAATTTGTTCAGCCTAAGACCACCAGGTTCTGATACAGCTCCATATTTAGCTGTAATGTATAAAAAGTTCAGTTTTTTACATGACCCAGGAGATTTGATCTGGACAGGCAATCCTGATTCCCATCCAGTGGTCCATATGTCATACAATATATTTCCTGTACATATTTTCTTTTGAGTTCAAAGGATTCATTGAAACAGGATCTGTTGTTTGCATGGCCATCTATTGAATAGTTTCACCCCAAAAAGTCAAAGTAATCCACTGCTATATTTTCCCCCAAGCAGCCATATCCTGGTTATTAACCACTTCTAATGAAGGACCGTTGTAGCTGTCTTCATGCCCTCACACACCTGTGTGGCTTTATACACTCTTTAGGTCTAAGCTCATTAACAAATCCCTGCAGAGACTTTCTAAAAGTCTCTGTTCCTTTAGCTTACTTGACAGAATAATTTAGTTTCCCTTCTAATTTAGGTTTAACTCCAAAAAGTCTTGGACTGAGTCACAACTCACTTTTACTGCCTACTCGAGTCCTCACAGGGTTAAACATGAACTTAATGTTGGTAATAAAGGGGGAGAGGGGGGGTTGACATTAAAAATCAAAGTCTCCCAGAAGAAAGAACTCCATCATTTTAAAGCTCCCTTAGCGAGGATACCTTTCAGACTGTTTGCACATTCACATGCAAAACATTAAAAAAACAAAACAAAACAAAAAAAAATCAACTGCTAGTTATGTAAATGTCCTTTTTAACATCTTAGGAATACCTGGCTGTAGGCCAGGGTTGGATCACCCACTGCCTCATGCGATTAATTTAGGATCTGGAGGGAAATATCTCATGCTCTGACTGCAGCTGGAAGCTGGAACGGCTGCTGTGAAATGAACAAGTCGCTTGTGAGTGCTTTTGGATGAAGGAGAGGCAAGAAGCTGCAGCCACGACTCACTGAGAAGAGTAGTAGAGCGTCTTTTGACGTCCAAAAGTCTCCAAAAACACCAGAAAAGTTTACTAGATGTTATATGATTGTTACACATCGAGATAAACTAACTAAATTAGCGGCAACAGCTTCTTGTTTGTAATGTTAAGATGAGCACAGCAATTTGATGCATTACTGCCCTCAGCTGGTAAGGAGTCTGGATCAAAATGATAGCCATGATGACTGATTAGATGAGATCTGTTTTATCATCTTTCAGATGAATTACATCACAGATGCACCACAGAACAAAATGAAGATACAGGGCCAACTGATAAAGATGCAAAGTCACACAACTGCTAATTGTGTGATATATTAAATGGGTCATTTTTCAGTCTTTCTCTCAAACTAAGGCTTTAAAACTGAATCTTAAGAAATAAGAAAACTTAATTGGGTTTTGGTGGATTTAATTTACCACCATGCCAAATTTAGACTTCTAATATGGCATGAGTAACAACTTTGTGGAAATCCAAAGATTAAATAATACATGTAACTTTTTTTTTTTTTTTTTTCTGTTTAAATCTTGTCTTCAGTGACATGCAGAATGGTGGTCTGTGTGCCAGACTGTGCTGGACAGATTTGCTCTGTGAGGCACCTTGTTATATGCCTGCTCTTGATCGTGTAAATAATTTTTATTACTTAAGGAACAGAGGGTGAAATAGAAAGGCAGAAGGCATAAAGAGATAAAAGAACAGAAATGAAACAAGGAAAGAGAAACAAACTAGGGTGCCACGATCATAACAGTGATTAGAGTTAAAAGTGTTTTAAAAGAATAAATAAAGAAAATACATGAAAATAAGACAAGTCTAAAATTTAAACAAATCCTAAAATCTCTATGAGACAGATTATCATCAAGAGCACCTGCAGAAACCGAAACAGCCACCAGCAGAAAGCAGATGGAAACAGAAACACCTCAATGTTAGCAAAAGTGTGACCTTATAGTTATGTACCACGTTCTGATGAGGAGGACCACCACTATGCCCAACCTCCAAACATCAGAAGAAGGCAAGGGTGAGCCAGACAGGCAAGGATGTAGTGAGTCCACAATGCAGTAAGCCCAAGAGAGCCAAAGCAGGAAGAACTACACACCCACCCACCTGAGAAGAAAGGAGGCCTCACAATCTGAGATCCCGTGTGCAACGGAGCAGAGGGCCAAAGGCAACCAGGCCCAGTGGGGAATGGGCACTGAGTTATGGGCTATGAGGAGAGCCAGCACCCTGTAGGCCAAAGACCTTCATGTCCTTCAGTTGAGTCTTGTCCAGGAACAGGACCAGATCACACATACAAAACCACATTTTCTGCAGCCTTACACAAAAGCACACCTTTACATATACTTCCTCAGCCTTTTCTATACAAAATACATACCTGGACTGAATTTTCTAGGGGAAATTCCTCTTCCAGTCTGAACTTCAGAATTCTTTGGAATCTGGTTTATGATGGAATTTCATCAGAAACATGAAAACTTCTCGAGGCAAACATCCAGTGTGATCGGACATCTCACTAAATACACAATGAAATCGATGCAACTCATTAAATAACCAAATGCAAGAAAAATACTTTTTCTGAAATATCTTCTGCAGCTGCACACACATTTTAGCACATGTGTGGACACACATACATATACATTTACACACACAGTCATCGCCCAAGGATGTTTACTGTAAGATGAGGGGGAATTTGAAAGTGTTCAAGACTCCAGCTTTTTTTTTTTTTTTCTTCAGTGTGCATGTGTGCATGTATGTATTTGTGTTTGTACGTGTTCATATCTCGGTCTGTCATACCAACCCCCATCTTTCTCTTCAACCACCCCTCAGTATCCCTCAATCTCCCCCTCCCTAGTTGGGTTTGCCTCTAAATCCTGTGATACGCAGATGAAAGTTTGTTTGGGCTTTGCCTGCAGCCTCCTCTGGAGCTACTGCTGTCATCCTGAGTTGACTGACTGCCTCCCTGACTGCAGTATTGGCTGGGGATGGCTTGAGGATATTTGAGCTATCTCGCTGCCAACCGAATGGCTGAAGCCATTCTAGACATTATACAGGCGTTCCTGCCAATCCCTCGACAAGTGAAACAAATGTCGTTTGCCCTGTTTGATTAGATAGCTTGAGGTTCGCTTCAGGACCTGCCAAGCTTCAACTGAAATAAATGCAATTCCCTCCGCAAGCGCCACATTCTTGGAAACAATAATGGTCACTTGCAGTTTTTAAAAAAAAAGGCTTCCTTTAGGTGAACTTACCTGTACCTGCATGATTTTTCTGTTTACAAGTGAAATACCAGTCAAAAAGCTTTGACACAGACATCCATAGGATTTAATGATGGAATGTGTCCAAACATCTGACTGGTAATGCATTTTCATGAAACAAAATTAAAAGAGTTCATAACAAGAATTCAACTTTTGGGATTCAGAATATTCTCTCATGAATTTAAAGTGATTTAATTAATAACTGGTTCAAATCTGGCTCAGAACTCAGTTGCTGTGGTGAAGATAAAAAGCTGCACGTCTGAGACCAGGGCCCTCAGCCAGAAAAGTGGGAGTGTGCTCTTCAAGCCACAAGTGAGGTCCTGTCCCAAGTAGAGGAGTTGAAGAAGTGTGTAAAGAGCGCAGCAGCAGTCTGACAGGTAGATCAGTGCAGTGTGATCTGTATTATTCCTCTGTGGTGAAGAAAAATCTGAACCAAAAGATTAAACTCTCAATGTTTCAGTCGTTTTATGTTTCTACTTATAGTGATGGATGGATGGATGGAAAGAAATACAGTCCAATTCAGCTTTATTTGCAAAAACACCACTTCACAACACCGTTGTCTCAGTGCACTTTACATGCACATCGATTCAAGACAGTTCATAAAAAAATAGCCTAGCTAACAGAAACCAACTGATTGCATCAACTCTTGACCTCAATCCAATCTCCCATCTTGAGCATGCATGAGGGGGAAGGAAAAGTCCCTTCTAACAGGAGGGCAAAACCTCCAGCAGAACCCGGCTCAGGAAGGGCAGCCGTCTGCCTCAACTGGTTGGGGTGGAGAGGACAGGAAAGGCAGGTCAACATGCACTGCAGCTTTTATTCAAGAAAAGCCTGAAGATAAAGGAGAAATGTGTTAATGATGGCAATACTGTCATATATTCATACATGAAGCGAGGAAGTTTTCATCAGGTGCATCAGGTGACGTCCCTGTTGATGCACAAGTACTTGATACGTAATGTGAGAACTTAAAAAGCAGAAATACTCTCGTCTCTACGGCACAGTCCTTCACTAATGCGGTGAGGACTGATTGATGGTGAGAAGAAAATACACCCGATGCGTCACATCGGTGTCAATCACAAGTTTGAACAAGACACAATATTCCACAGATTCAGTGGATGATGATCTGATGTGGGCTGATATCACAGATTTGGTCACAATACATTTTCAGATCAAATTAGGATCCAGAGATTCTCATGAGACAATATCACAAGCTGATGCTCTTTGCTCATCACTAAATATAAGTGTAATTTTTTATTATTTATTTATTTGTTTACACAAAATGCTTACCCATATAGAATTAAATTTCTCCTGTAAAAAGATGCTAGTTTTAGGAGTACTTTATTGTCCCAAAAAGGCAGGACTTTTCTTCTTTGGTCTCACCGATAGCAATAAAAACAGTCAGGAGTCAGTACATACAATAGACTCTACTAAACAGATGCTAATTCTTTTAAAAACACACATCAAATACAGAAACACAGCGGTAACAGATTACTTAGAGTTCTGGCCCCAATATGTAAATTATGACCCACATGAAAACAAAGAACATTTGATTGTAGTTTTATCTAAATTTACACATATTGGAGGATCTGATAATTGCAGAACCTGTTTTAAAGTTGCTGAGTCCATATTTACACCTGAACACAGAAAACCCACCAGCTTTTCTGGTCCTTTTTTTTAGTCTAGTGCTTGTTTTTCAGTGATCACAAGATTACTAGAGCACAAGATATTTATGAAAACATGGCACGTCTGGTTTTCTGTGAGAAGAAAGACATATTTGGACATAATTTATTGACTTTTACAAGAACATCGATGAACCATAAACTTGAATTACAAATTCCTAAAAGGCAGGTTTGCTCCAAATTAGTTCAGCTTATAAATTATTAGGATGAACCCTTCAAGTGCACATGAGATATAATACATCAAAAGAGCAACAATTAAGAACATTTTCCTTTTTTTTAAATCTCCTCACTAATAGTACTGCTGCTTTCCTTCACTTCACTTCTCCCCATCTCGTCTCTCTTGGGAAATAGTGTCTCTTGTTAAAACCATCAGGGGAAGCATTTTGCTTCCCCTGATGGTTTCTGAACGTCCCCGACCACACGGCTCTCGTTATCAACACCTTAAACGGCGAGTGCTTAATGCCGCCGAGGGCACACAGTTGCTCACAATTCACGCCAAGGCCGGCACCTGGCGGCGTAACCCAACTTCCTAATGAACTGCTGCCGTAACTTCCATTAAAGAGAGATTATGCCATTCTCTTTGCCACTTATAATATGGCAGGAATTTGTCATTTAAATTAGCCCATTACCGGGATGAATATGCGGTAGGGACAATTGAAGGAAAAGAGTGAGGAGGATAATGAAAAAGGTCTCTCATCTCTCAAGTTTAAAGTCTCTGCCTGTTGCTTTTATCATTACATCATACCTGCCTCTCCACCTTGACTTCAGTTGCAACCTTCATCTTTGCTGCATTTTTTTCCTTAAGTTTCCACATCATTTTTTTTTGTTGTTGTTGTTGTTCTTGTTCATTTTTATGTTCTTCATTCTCATTTGTTCATCTTTCCCATTTGGCTTTTGTTTCTTTGCCCGCCTCCCCCTCCTTCCCATCCCCAGCCCACTTTCTGTCAAAGTGCAGTCGTATAGCCAGGAATAGGCCACTCTAAGCTCCAATCACACACGAGGTTTCGAGGCTCTGCTTCCTATAAATGGTTGTGGAGTACGGCGAGGCTGGATCTCAGGTTGATGGAAGGGAATTATTTTGGGAGGAAGTTTGTCGAGCTTTTCCTCCTTTCCCGTCGTCGGCTTTCCTTTTAACACCATTGTCACGCTCTGTTTTCCAGGCTGTTTTTTTTCATCTCAGTTTCCTTGTTTATCTTCACTCTGTTCTGTTTTTTTTAATCCATCCTACTTTCTATCATTCACCTTTCTGCTTTTTTTCTGCTTTCGATCCTTCTGTGAATTTTCATTTTCTCTGACTCTTCGCTGAGTTGCTCAAGTATTCAAGGGAAAGTGTGACCCCAGAAACACACACACACACACACACACACACACATACACAGGCTAAAATGCTTACAGCTTTAACTTAATATCTGTACATTTCTCTGGCACACACACACATCACTGCCAGTATTCTACGAGCCAATAGATTCAAAGGGATGAAAGATGTTTCCTACACAGCTGACCCCCGGCTTATTTCTTCCTGACCCTCATAGGGAGGAACAGCACAATGGAAGAAACACACACAAGGAAATGCATCTTTAATACAAAAAAATTATTTATAACATTGTGCATAGTAAGCATAAAGTATTATATTCACTCATAATACACAGGAATGTAAAAGCACATAAGCAATCTCAGCATTCAAACAAAGACCGACCACAGAAATGTGTTGAAAAAAGACACAAAGAGCCACGAGGTCTCTAGGAGAGCTGCTCATAATGGGCTTTTGTCCCATGTGTTTATGTTGGGACATAACAGTCAGCAGATTGGGAGGGAGAAACTGATCTTTAATGTGACCAGAAGGACAATCTTAAACTCTTTGTTTTTTTTTGTTTTTTTTGAGGTTCTCCTCAAATCAAACCCAGAAAATATTTTCAGTGTTTTCAGACTCCTCTCTGCACAGCCTGCTCCTCTTGTGACAGAGAGATTTGATGTTGTGAAGTGTTTGTACTTCAGGTATCATCTGTAACAGACTTAACCCCAAGATCATCAGACTGATCTCTGTCCAGCAGATGTGGCTGCCATGCAGACGTTTAACTGTCTCATCATTACTGTTGCACCATACTCAGTACAAGAATATTCTGGTGAATCAGGTTGGTCACCTGGTAGTTTTTCTCCACACCTTCGTTCTCTCTTGAATCTGTTATATTACTTCCTAGAGACACCAAAGATACTCTGGTGTCCATCATCAAACCAAATTCTGCTTGTTTTTCTGATCCAGTTGTTAACTTGCCAGCTTGCTTTCTGTCCAGCATACAGCATCTTGTTCTCTGGGTTTACCTTCTCTCTCCTAATTCATCCTCCTCCCCGACTGTTGCTAAGCACCAAGCAAGGATGCACTGACCAGTTAATTGGAATAGTATGCAGTAACTGTTACTATTTTTAAGATTAAACTATTTTTGTTTGTTTCAGAAGTAGAATTAGGTCTTACTTTGCTGAGTTTAACACCTACAGTGCTGTTATAAGAATGGCATGGTCCCTTTAAGAGTGAGCGCTTATGAGGTGGTGGAGCAACAGATTGTGTATACACGCATGCTCCAGAGATTGAAAGCCAGATTCTGTGTCTTCTTTCCCACTGCTGTGGAAAAAGGATGGTAAATCCTGAAGCTAGCTGGAGCTTTAACAGGAGGAATATCCTACCTTGTGTCTCCTGACCAGTCAGGAGGTAGAAACAGGTATTAACCGATGTTTCTGCGAAGGTTTGCGCCTACAGCATAATCAGCAAACTGTCCTTTGGTACATGGAGTTTGGAGTTTCTGAAATCACATTTATTTTATGTTCTCACACAAAAACAGGCAAGTTAACTTGGATTTGCATCCGATTTCACTTAAAAATGCATCAGCTCAGCTTGAAGAGACAAATCAGTGTGAACAGATCAGAGGAAATAGCTGCTTTTGCAGCAACAAATGGGTCTGTTTTCTTAGTGACCCAGTCTTTACTCTTAGATTTTCTGAGGGGAAAAAAAAGTGTCGTCTTTGTACTTCTGGTCAGTTTAAAGAGAAAATGTGCCTTTTTGTAGTGGTGATGCAAAATGGAGGAGTTTCTCAGAAACACGTGTAAACAGGCGTACTAGGCAGCATCGTGATAAGTCACAGAGGAACGCACCCACTCAATGCCCAGTTTGGACCAGCAGCCACGTGTACCACTCATACACAGACGAAAAGACCAATTGTCCAGCACAGGCAGTACTTACACTGCTCTCAAAAAGCTCAAGTGTTTGCTCACAGAAACAAGCACATATGCACACAAAGCCAACATTAAAACTGTGTACAATGCAGGAATGCATGGTTCACCATGAGGCACTTGTGAATAGATATTAGTCATTAAAAGTAACTAGAAAAATGTGCCGGTGGATTCTAAACAAGGTTTTTCCCTTTACTTAAAAAGTGAGTACGAGACAGTTATCCTTTTTTTTTTTTTTTTTTTTTTTTTTTTTTTAACTCAAGTGCAGCTAAATTTGCTTTGTGAAATTCTTCCTGGCGCACATGGTAGTATTTGAATCGGCTGTTCATTTCCAAAAAATAAACACAGCAAGAGATGTTTTAATGGGTTACTCAGTTTTTACAGCTTCTGAATCCCAAAAAGTTTACAGGGAAACACATAGATAATGTCTAAATAATGGAGATGTTTAAGTTTTTTAACAATTTTTCAAATTTTACATAGAATATATGGTGACATAAAGCATAATTGAAAGTCAGTCACACCAGGCCACAGAAGCAGGCTACATGTATATCCATAGTTCATTTGATAAACTGGGTTTTATATCTTGCTGCTCGCAAATTAACTTATTTTGGCTCTAGAAATTAATTAATTAATTGATGTTGTAATAATTAAGTGTACAAACACCCTGAATGTTGCACTTTGCAGCAATGGACATTCATGTTAGCTGGTAGATGGAAGCTCCAAGTCAATATCTATGTCTTCAAACCTTAATGGTGGTTTGTTATGAAATTTAAGACACTGCTCCATGAGACACATTGAAAAAAAAGGAAAAAATCAACAGACTTGCTTCCTATATGCTGTTGCATGCCATTAAAAATGTGATATTATTTATGGAGTATTGAATAGACTTCATAAGGAATCATTTGCTCTCTTTTTAGCAAAATAAAGCACCTAAAAAGCCACTGCAACGCTACACACAGGCATGAAATTTAACAAAAGAAACTTAGTGTCCTTCAGGGTCTCTTGATTCCAGGGCAATCCTCGGATGAACCCAATGCTGGTATTGCATTTAAGGCTGCATTGTTCTTTTTCGGATGCAGGCTTACCCCTACATTAAATTAATATCTCAACACCTTAAAAAACATTTAGGTGTTAGAAGAGTTCACAAGGTAATGAGAAGTTGAGCATCTTTCTAGAAGACAGTGAGCTTTCCTTTGATTGTTGTAGTAGTGTAAACACTGTTTTTATTGCAAATAAATCACATTACACTTCTAAACTGAAAGTGAAGGTCATTTATGGAGCATTTTGAATTACTTTGACCAAAACCATTGCCAACCACTGCTGGTGTATCTGTTGT
Source organism: Telmatherina bonti (assembly GCF_933228915.1). Taxonomy (NCBI): domain Eukaryota; kingdom Metazoa; phylum Chordata; class Actinopteri; order Atheriniformes; family Telmatherinidae; genus Telmatherina; species Telmatherina bonti. Next base: position 16,054,214 of record NC_136624.1, read on the forward strand.
CCATACAGTATGCACATATCATGTCCATATGTAGGTCAACTGCTAAACCATATCATGTCTAAATAGGAAAGTGTTGTGTTTTTATTTATTTATTTATTTTTTCTTATTGCCAGCTTGTTACATGAAATTATAGTTTTTTTGTGAAATAGAAGAGCACTTTACTCACTACATTTTCAGAAGCTCCAATCCTCTGCAATGGACCAGCTATAGATAGATTAAACCCAGCAGTGCATTTGGGCCAAAGTCAAAGTTTGTCCATCATTTATGCATTAGTAAGATAACAGTAATATAATCCATTTAATTAAGACACTGTTGAATTTATTACACATTCAGGTTTCTAAGACAAACTGAAACATCTTTCCATAACCCTGTCCTGCAATCATGTCCTCTTTAGTTCCATGATATTGCTCATCACCTCAATGTACACACATAAACACTAAAGGAATAGACCGCTGGGGTATGATATCTCCTGAGAAAATGAATGCAAGCTGACTTTTATAGTAAAGAAGAGGTCTAAACACAACAGATTACGATATCTAATGATGACCACAAATAACAGACCAGTTCCGAGTTTTGTTGTAGCATTTGAGACAAATAGAGTGTGCATGATTTTAGCTGTTTGTGACAGACACTTTACCATATGACAGGCCGTGTGGGCTTCTTCCAGCATCATAAGTTAGAAAATGTGGACAGTATTACTGTCCAAGAAATGAGTCAAACTGCAGAACAGAACATAGAGTTCAGTAAAGTTACTCTGCTGGATGTGAGAACCTCAGTGCTTTCTGGAAGGACTGTGAAAAAGTACTAATAGGAGGCACACTTCCAGTATTTATTAGGTTCATGGAACTGTTCTAACTATAGCGGGTTGTTTTCAATAGATGCAGGACAGGACAGTAAAAGCATCTTTTGTTTTGTTACTTGAGCAAGCTCTGCTGAAAATGCTGGACAATGTCAGATTGTAATGGTTTGCTTTTACTTCTGCCATCTGGTTGCTCAGCAAACCAAAAACTAAAAGTTCAGGTAAAACTCAATATTTAACAAATGAATGGCCAACAGATGGGAGCTGTGACATGTGAACAATGTAAAGAAGAGAACGACAGCCCCCCTCCAAAAAAAGGTGTCATTAGTATTTGCTGCATTGATAGATTTAACCATTGAATCACTGAATGTCAGTTTTGTGCTTTCTTCCTGCTAATTGTTCCAAAGAAAGAGGAAATTCACAAACAAACAAAAAACAACCAAGCCAAAGCTGCCATGTACACCAGACCACCATGTACATTAGTGTAATCGGTATACCAGAAAATTGTAAATTGACGAACATTGCATGCTCTGCCAATAAATGTGTTCCTTTCTTGATTATGTCACAATGTTTCTGTTAATTACCAAGTTAAAGTCTCACCCCTAATACATATATATATATATATATATATATATATATATATATATATATATATATATATATATATATGAATATATGAGTACTGTTTTGTCTTCATCAGGTTATTTTCTTTGTTCTTTGTTCAAAATGTTGCATGTTCCTTGTTTTTGCATGTTTATATTTTAATTTACAAAATTGTCTGAATACACGGTTTTGTTATATTTTTCAATACAGGAAGCTGGCAAAAAAGCAGAAAGAAACTGCCAGTAGCTCAACCCAACAGAGGGAGATGGGTCCTGTTACCACCGCTGATAAGAGCACCACCAAAGTCAGCACTCTGCACAAAGATGATCCCTTCTCCACTTCCAACCAGGACCTCAATGGCTTCAGTAAGTGAAAATGATCTTTTTCAGTCGCCTGAAAGTGCATCATCGTGTAAATGCACAATCTATATCTGGCACCATCATGGCAGTCCACTGGATAATATATGTTGCTCTACTTTATATTATAGATGTATAACCCAGAGCCGAGCACGTCCGTGAAAGAACAATACATATTGTCATTGTTGTCCAAGTTTACTTTCTTCACACATTTTAAAGTTTTGTTTGCCCTTGTGTCTAATTGAAACCATATACATACTTTTCTCTGTGCCATTACTCATTTTGTCACATGAATTTTTCAACTAGTGGACATCTCATTTTTTAATTATGCTCCCCATATGGTCACTGACATCAGCAGTATGTTGAGCTGCTTCACTAGCTTCCATCATGGTGCTGCTGTAATAACTTAAACTCTGCTCTTTTTCTTTTAAATTAGTTTTTATGCCTTCTACACATGGAAGTACATCACATGTGTCCTCTTTGCAGGCACATATCCATAGCTGCGAGCTTGTGAAAGATAATCACCCTTCGTTTGAATGGACATACCCTCATCTCTTTTTTAAAATGACATGTATGTGCGTGTCCAGCTGAATTAGGCAGGACCTCTCAAGAGGGTATTTCTCTCTTGAAAATGTCACACTGGCCTTTTGAGAGTGCTTGCCCGTTGAAAGCTTTGGCTGAGGGCTAATGCTGGTCATAATTGCCTGCTCTCTTCGTCTAACTGTCCACACTGCAGCTCTGATGTACAATAATGTTTCTGCATCGAAAATCCTAAGAGCGGACTTTTATCTGAACCACCTGTACCTGCATCATAAAGCTGTCATATTTCAAGCAACACATATAGTAATGTGCATCTAGGTGGAGAACTCCATTTGTTTTTAAATCTACTTTAGAGGTTTAAAAAATCTGTAAGAATGTTCCTTTTCTCATGTTGTATATCTCTGCAGCACATTTACTATCAGCTTCACCATAGCTTCTGTCTGTTTGCCGACTGCTTATCTATGTGACACATGAAAAAGAAATGTATAGCATCAATTGGAATACTTTACATTGTTTTTTGTTTCACATTGACTAGGAGTATTAAAGCTGGGGAGAAAATGTAAGCCATTGACTAACCACCACCATCACCACCCTCCTTTCCCCCTTTAAAAAAACAAAAAAAAGAATTTTATGTATGTATGTAACGGTTAAGGAGACTAAAAAGAACCCACACGCACACACACATACACACTATATCCTCACATGCAGTCACCGATCCAGTGCCAGCCCTAATGAGACAGAGAAAATGCTGACACAAGGCAGGGGACCCAATAATATTTGTGCGAATGGACCCTTGGAGGGCAAATAACCTTTTTGTGTTATTGCATTCTCACCCAGTCACCAGATATCTTCACAGGACATTGCTGTCAAAGCAGATTTCTGTTGGTATGCAGGTACACTCCTCACTCCTCTATTAAAGTAGAGCTTCCTTTTGGGGACATTTGCATACAGAGCAGCTATGTGCGAGGCGGAGGAGATTTTATCCCAATGCATGAGAAAATATGTTGTGTTTGGGGGTATTAGAAGAGAACAGATGAGTGAAGTGATGGAAGAAAGAGAGGACAATTGGGAAAGAAGATGATAAAACCGAAATCATTTGTGGCTGGAAAATGGCGCCATTGTACTGGAAAACAGTACAGACAAACAGAATATGAATAAGAGTTAGCCAAGGCAGGGTGCAACGCAGGTAATTGAGAAAGTTGTCATCGCATTCAGATTTTTAAGAATTTAGTCCAGTTCCAAACAGTAAATGGTGTCTTTGTTAGTCTGCTGTCATCCAACTCAGAAATGACTCAGAAAGGAAACTTCCCAGGGTTTTAAATTATTGGAGTAAAAGAAAATATGTCTTGAATTTCATCATGCTGGGAGAAAATTAGAGGTGGTATAGTTTCCCTAATTTTATAATCCTGTTTACACACAAATAAGCCACAGATATCTGGTTGTCTAAGAGATTAACACATTAGTGTGTATTTTTTGTTTATGGGAAGCATGGCAGCAAAAAAAACAAACAAACAAAAAGAAAAAAAAACTCAGGGGTGTCTGATGTCAGTCCTCAAGGTCCGCTGTCCTGCAGGTTTTTTTATGTGTCCCTGTTCCAACTTATCTAGCTTAAATTAAAATGGATCCAGCAGCCTATGAGGCTCTGCACAATGACTGATTCATTTGAGTCAGGTGTGTTGGAGTAGGGATGCATGGAGAACCAGAAGAATTGTGGCCCTCAAGGACCAGAGCTGGACATCTGGTTCCAATGGTTTTAAAACAGTAAATATCTTTTATTTGCCCGAAACGAGAAATACAAACAAATACAGAACCCTAGTAACTTGAATGAAGGCCACTGGACTGCTTTTCTTGGTTTTTGAAAACCGTTCCCTGCTCATCCAAAACCTAAAGGCAGCAGAGGAAAGACAGGTGTTGAAAGGGAAAATGGAAGGTCGGTAGCGCTCAGGAGGGAAACAAAGGAAATTGCAGAATGGGGGTGGTGGTGGTGGTGGGGGGGCAGCATATCGTGTCATCTGCCCAGTGAGCATGACAGAAGGTGGAGAATAGATTTCTTCCCAGTCATGGTCACTCTCAAATATGCAAGATGCTAACATTCAGGATCACTGAGTAGCTTCTAGAAATATAAATATAAACAAAAATCAGCTTTAATCACCATTTTTAAACACACACCAACACACACACACACACACACATCAACTACAGTAGTTGCAAGTCCTCTAGATAAATGTGTGTAGGCTAGCTGTGATATCTAGTGTGGATTATTGAACAGGCTTAGCTAGCGTATAATATGTCACAGTCAGTCTCCCAGCAGTCCTTCCAGGTTTTATCTGATTGTGTGTGCATGTGTGTGTGTGCCTGTGTCTATCCTACATATCATTTATTTATGGAGTCCCACCAGTCTCCAAGCATATGTGAGAGATGGTGTATGTGCACGGATGCAGTAGTAATCAGTCAATGTAAAGAAAGGAAGCCCTCATGATGAGTCACCTTGATAAACGCAGGTAAATCTGCCAATCTGTTCCCATTATGGGACCTGATCCACACGGTGGCCAGTCTAAACCACCACGGTAAATGTTTGGAGAAATGCAAGAAGTTAGTTTAGCCTTTTTCCAAGGAATTCAGAGGGACAGTTAAATGTCTTAAAAGGAAATGTCCATCTTGGACGTCAGAAAGATCCCTGCTAATCAATACAAAAATGAATGTCTTTCTATTCAAATGTGTTGTTCTTATTAAAACATTTTAGTCACACAGCAAACTAGGCTCAGACTGACAAGTACAGTCTTTGTTATGCTAATGGAATTTCTATCGTGCACACTGGTGATGTGTTTTATGTGTAAAATTGGTATCAACAGCTGTTGTTGGATTTTGCATGAACACAGCAAGGGCTCATTAGCTTTGATGGAAAAAGTACACATTGTAAACCTGAGTGGTTAAAAGTATGCCAAAGAACATAATTACAGGCAATACTTTTGTATTTACAAGACTCGTATGGTGTTTCATCATGTTAGTTATAAAATCTGTTGTTGTTATCCAGAGCATTTCCGGCTCAAATTAGCTCTAGCGCTAACTCTGTTTCCTAAGCTTTTTAGTGTTTGTAGGACTGAGCGTCTGTCCATCTCTCTTTTCAGTGTGGGTGGGACATAGACATAGGCCTATTGCACAACAATCTGAGACAAACACAGTGAAACAATGTGATAGTAATCAAGTACTAGGTTTTGCCCCAGTCCTTTAAAACTGGGATTGAATGTGATGTTATAAAAATATCTTTTTTTTTTTTTTTTTTAAGTTGAAATGCTTTTGGAATGATAAAACTTCATCCCAAGTCATTTCAAAGCACTTCTTTTTTTAAATGCAATTAGTGTTTGAGGTTTCTTGAACTATGTGAGTAACATCAACTCTGACTTACAGAGCCACAAAAAGCAAAGCTGTAGATAAAAACTAGGGATCATCAGAAGTTATTGGGCTGCTGACCTGAAACAAAAAGAAGAGAGTGGATTGACAGCACCGCTGGGTATCACGCACACCTATTACAGGTCTTCCCCTGGTTGTTATCCAGCTGCCCATCACAAATAAAGCCGTAATGAGGGTCTATGTTTTGGGAAAATGGTCTCAGAGACATATGTACCATTACCAAAGTGCTCTGAAGCTGCTTTGGAAAAGTCTGCCAATTTAAAGGCAATGTCAGCTCACCTCTTCTGCCATAATTACATGAGGGCTTGGTCACTTGACCTTTAGCACGCTGCATTTCACCTTGGATCAGAAAATGACTCATATGTAAGTCTTTTTTAAATAGACATCATCTTCTTGGCAAAATATGATCTTCAGACATGCTCTTCTTTTTGTCATTCAAATATCAGTTTGAAAACAAATCTATCGTATTCTTAAACTGTTTTTATTTGGAAATGGGTCTTTTTCTGGTAAAAAGCCTCCATTACTGCGGATGTGTGGTTTATTACTATCCATCCATCTGAACCACAAGAAGGTTGAATTGTCCTGCTTAAAGGCTGTTTGAATCCAGTTTGGTTTTGAACCATTAAATGGAGTTTTCATTCAGCTCTGTTTTTTCCACACTTTCTTCCTCTCCATTGGTTTATTTGCTTCCTCGTTCATTCCTCACGCAGGCAATAAAACCAGTTGAATGTATTGACCCACAGCGAGAACATGTCAGATTTAAGTGCATGTTCATTGGGCGATAACCATTTTTATGTTTTAAAAATTCAATGTTAGTTGCATTGATGGTGCCATTAGTGTTATTGGATTGTTCCCCTTGCTGTTGAATATTGATTTGGTTTGTGTTTGTTTTCATTGAGAATTGTGTCCTGTGATAATTGACTGTTGATTTTTACATGAGGTCACCAATGTATTGCTCATTTTTTATGCTTCCTAACATCGTATTCTCTGCCTTTTGCGTCCCGCTCTTCATTTGTTGCGTTATTTGCTCTCATTTTCTAATCTCTCCTCACCATCCGCTCACTTTCTCCCCTCAACTTTCCTCCCCTTCCTCTCTTTACTTTGCCTATCATCTTCTTTTATCCACTTTAAACATTCACATCCTCTCCAACTATTGGTTGTTTTCCCGTCCTCTCATCTACCTTCTTTTCACCTCCACAGCTTCCCCCTCCCCCTGCTCCTTTTCCATGCAGGGAAGCAAGACTCTGCAGAGCAAATCCCTGCTGAATTCCTACTATTCAGGTACATGCGTAAACATACACATTCACACATAAATAGTGAGAATGTTTAGAGAACCTTAAACAATGTGTTTTTTTCTTTGAGAAACAATAGTAAAAATTGTGAGAGAAGTCTTTTCAATCTGTGGTCATCAGAGTTGAAATTCTTCTGCTTTCAAACTTTTTGTATTCATTCATTCATTGTCCGAACTGTTTAGTCCAGTTAAGGGTTGCGGGGAAGCTGGAGCCTATCCCAGCAGTCTTTGAGCGACTGGACAGGTTGCAAGTCCATCGCAGGGTCCAAACATTTTGTATTTACACTGAAAATCACTGATTTACAGTCTGCGGTGAAATAAATCTGACTGAAACTGATTCCAAAGTGACTCAGACTCTATCTGAGGATCATCACAATTATCAGCTTTATTTTCATATCTATAAATTACAACAGAATCCCTCAGAAACAGAAAGTTTACCAGCAATTAGAGCAAAACACATTTTACCCTTTATTCTGTAATCCAGAGATCGTAAGCTTTGGACATTAAGGGTCACTGTCCTGCAGATTTTTAGACGTTTCCCTGCTTCAACAGACCTGATTAAAATGAAAGGGTTAACGTGCAGAACCTGACAGCAAGATGTAAGACCCTCTCATTTGAGTTGCGTGCTTTGGCCCACAAGTACCAGGGATATATATATAGCCGTTCTCTAAACTTAACTGGAGAAAGACTGTTGATATTGTGTTGTTTTTTCCTGTTACTGGACGTCACAAGATCAATAAAACTACAATATATATGTGTCACTAACATTGGACGTTTTGTCAAATCTTGTTTTGTTTTTAAATGATTAAAACCCTGAAAGGCAATGTCAGTGCAGAACTAAAATATTTCTCAGTCCTGTTGCATTACTAACTGAATCTAATCTGGTTTTGTTGCCTGAGCCGAATAAAGTTGCAAGAATATTAATAAGACAACAAACCTAAATAAAATTTTAGAAAACTAAACTTAACCATCTTGGGCAATGAAATATATCTGCTACAATGTCTATAATTTTCTATACAGGTGAATAAATCTAGGTGGGAAATTGATTATCTTTAACAAAACTACAATCAATCCCTTGTTAGACATTCACCCAATGAGAAGCCATAATGTTTATGGCAGTTTTCTTCTATATATTTTGATATGGATATATATTTTATTTGTATTCTTTTATGTCTTTGGTATCAAAAGAATAAATAAAAGTAATAAAAGCATGTACTCATTGAAGTAATCTTGACTGAAGGCACCTTATCTGTATTTTGTCTGCACTTTTTGACTGTAAATGACTCCTTAATTATTCATGTTTCCCACCTTCTGTGTCATTTTGAATATTTCCTACGCAGTTTCCAAAGAGCCAGTTCCAGCCACGACATCTATTGGTAAGAAAAAAATTCCTAATTATCTGTGTTGTTGATCTCGAATACATGTGGAGTTACTACACTCAATGCACCATCACACATGTTCACACACAAAACTCCAGATTTGACAAACAAGCCAAAGCAAACGAGAAAACCATTTTTCTACTATCGTCTTCCAGTCGTTTTTCTCCATTTTTTTTTCCCTTCTCCCTCCTTCTGTGACCAGATTGATCAATTCTTTGCCAAGGAGCTTGGCTCTGGCTTTTGCCAAATGTGATGTGTATGTTTGTGTAGCAAGTCATCGAACAAGTACACCACTTCACAAATTCTAAGACACACACAGAGGCAGTTAGATGTACTGTGGTGTCATTTGTCTGCCAGTCTTCTAGAGTTTCTGTTATGTGTGATATTATTCATCTTCTTGCACGTCATCTTCCTGCCACACTTCCTGTCCAGATCTCCTCTTGTTACCTCTTCTTGAATGCTCCTTTTGTCATGTAATCTGTCTCCCAAGTCCTCTCTCTTTTATTTAATTTGCTTTCTTTGATTCCTCAGTTCTGATTTCTTTTCCTTTAAAAAATGGAAAAACAAAATCTGTTTTTTTTTTTTTTTAAATATTTCCCTCTCTAATCCTTAATTCTTTCTCTTTTCTTCCAACTTTCCTCAGCAGGTAGGAAGGAATATTGTTTTAGAACACTGCTATCAAGCAGATGAATCAGTATGTGGTCAGAAAAAAGGCATTCAGTCGTAGCTGTTACATGTGGTGCTTTGTTTGCTTCTAAAAAGAAAAAAAAGCCAAATCTGAAGGAATAAAATGGCCAAAGGAAAAACTGTGAAGAGGAAAAATAAATAACTTAGAACAGCTTCTCATATTTTCACCTGATTTACTGAACGTTCACAACTGGCTGCGCGGGTTTCTGTGCCATTTGCTGATGCACATCAGAGCATGATGAAGCAGAATGCAAAAAAATGCTTCAGTGATTTATGCATTGGCAAAAATTCCCTGTCATACATCTTCGTGGTATGACATTAGCATTTTATGGAGCCATCTGCTCCTGTTACAGTTAGACAGAAAATCAAAATGTAAAACAAAACTTTGATCATTATTGGAACCCAAAAAATCTGCCACTTGGAAAGCGACTAGATGGGAGTAAATGCATGATACAGCAGGAAAAATGTTTTGAGCAATATTTTTCACTCACTGCTGTATACATTCATTGATTTTTTTTTTTTTTTTCTATTGTTAAACAGTTTTGAGCAAATCTTTGCTTCCACCCAGTCAGCCTCCTTTATGTAGGTTTTATTGCCTTTTATTTCTATCTTTCGGCCTTTTTCCCCATATTTATCCATGGTCATCCCTCTACTGAGGTAATGCTCCACTAATCTTGCACTTTTATCATCATATTCAAGTCAGTCCGTCCAGATTCATTATTCAGCTTCAGCACTCGTAGCTGTTTGCTGAGCACTGGAATTATGTTATTGACTGAAGCAGTAAATTGGTGGATGGATGGATCTAGACAATCGACTACTGAGCCTGCTTCAATATCTCTCATCATTATTAAAGATAAGGATGAATGAAAAGTATGAGAAATGGAACAGGGGAAAAGAAAAAAAAAGGTAACAAATGAATTTAAAAAATAAAAAAATTGCCAACCTGCTTCCTAGCTTAAGCCAAGTTTAGATGTTAGATGTTGAGCAACTTTAATGTGATCAGAATATAAAATTATAAATGAAAAAAGAATTTCATCAAAAACTGAATAACTTCAGTAACCAAACCAGCATTCTGAGGTTGATGTGGGCACATTTTATCAGTTTCACCAGATAAATTACTGTCAGTCAAACTCATTTTATGAGAAAGCGTTCACAGTAATGTCTGAAAACTGACAAACAATGTTGCCCTGAAATCACAAATCAGATGTTAATCAAATAGTCTGATAAATGTTCTAACAATACAAACAGGTAGCAAACACATCAAAGGACAAACCAGAAGCAGTAAGAAAAAACAAATTGCCATGTAAACAAATAATTTTCATCAAAAAACTATACATATGTGGCGATACAAGCTTTATTGGTTCCTATTGGTTTTTCACTTAGCAACAGCAAAGCTGGTAAATTTCATCATGAGATTACTGTAATAAAAATGATTGGATTTCCGAAGCAAGAATCCAACAATCAGATACGTTCCAACACCTTTTAGGCTTTTTGAAAATGGATAACAGCACCAGCATCTTGAATGGTGGAAGTAAGAATCATTTTTCACTGGCTTAAAGAGACGCACAGCTGCAGAGAGAGAGAGAGAAGGGAGTTATTATGATGATGCTAAAAGAGACGTACAGACTGAAGGATCAAAGAGAGGGAAAAGGAGCTCGAGGAAATCCACTATGCAGAGCAGAGCTGGGTTTAGCTATTTGTGTTTCCCTTAGCTCAGGTGTTTTCTTCAATCTTCAATCCAGAGACAACATGCATAATACAACACACTAGTAAACAAATAAGGGATGTCTGACAAACAATGATGCATGACAAAGTTGCACGTACTTAAAGGACAAGCTCACAAATATCCATATCCACAACACCCTGCACAGTTTTATCACTAATGTGACATAAACCCTGCAGATCAGTGGAAAGCCACCACAGCATAGCACGCATTTCATGTACAAACACATTTTCCTAAAAAAAAATCAATTTCCCATCCGCCAAATGTGCGTTAAAAGGTTACAGAGCGCTGTTCTTTGTCAACTCACAAAGCAAGCGTCAGCCTTTTGCACCATGCCAAGCACAGGCCTCCAGTGCTGTTAACACCAAACTCATGATTTACCATGGATCAGGAGTCTTTCGTGGTTAATTTGGTACACTCAGCTGCACAAATACAATTACACATGGAGAAATAACGAGGAAAAAGAGCAAAAGAACAGAAATTATGTCACTAATCTGCCATTGTAAAAAAAAATCCTACGTTGTTCCTACATTTTTCTGCAGTATATAAAAAAGGATGAAGATCCAGGAAATCTAAACAAAGGCCTAAAAAGTAGTGATTTTGGAGAATCAGAATTCACTTTTTCTTTTTGTTCTTTATTATTTGGAGTCTGCAGACATTTACAGGCGTAATGCATTCCAGCACTGTGCCAAATCATTGGCATGCATCATTTTTGCAGCAAAAAACACAAGTAAAAACAAAACAACATTTAATAAATGCGCGTGCAGTAACTAATGTCACATTGAGCTCATCTACTCATGGTGTGAGAAAAAAATACCCTGCAGTTAAATGCTTTCAAACAGATTAACAACCAATCAGAAGTGAAACTACACCTTGGAAAACGTGGTTGAGAGACGAAGCTGCAGTTTAAGTCTACGCTAATTTAATGATTGATACGATAGAGCAGAGACGTTTATAAATAGCTGTTAACTTTAAACTATGATCAAACTACAGTACATCAGTTTACTCTTTAAGATGTAGGATAAATCTGAAAACCCGGGTTATATTATCTGGTACTGATGCCTCATATTTCACTTGTGTGTGCACCCGCACGTATGTCTGCACATTGGGATGTAGCAGATTCAATTTACCTGCACCGGGCCACTGCTTATCTACTCATAATAGTAAATTAATCATTTTATAGCATCGACTTAACTGTGAGCACACCGCTTTGTAGCATTCTGTGACACTAGTTTACACTGATGATGGGAGATCAAAGAAAATGTAACTATTAAAATGTAATTATTAAATTAAATGAATTAAATTAAAGGAAAACATCAAGTTAAAAGATAAGAAACTGGCGTCGCGTCGAAGCAGCAGGCGGTTCACTCACTGCTCGGTGGTCAGCATGGCACACAGTGATGATGGAGATATTTTAGGTCCACAAAGACAAACTATACACAGTTTGATGTGTGTGTGTTGAAGACCATAAATCTATTCAGATGTCTTATAATAAATCATAACACAGAAGCAGAGGTGATGAGGTTATGATGGTGACCTTAAGAGAAGGCAGGTGCTATCAGGTACGTGTTGGATATGTGTTGCAGTGTCACTGCGTTTTGGATCAGTGGTTTACGTCTCTCTGTTGATGGTTTAGTTCTTTTATGTTGATGTTTAAACAGTAGAAACTCCCTGTAATCTTTAAGTTAAGGTTTTCTGTTTTGTTCCATTGTAGCATTTAATAAGGTTTATTTCATTTAAAATATTTAATATAAAATGAGATATGAAATAACAATCAGAATAAGTAAATACTATACTAATTGGCTGCATGCATTCTGCTTGGTGTAATATGTCCCTAATATCATCTTAATTGCACAGGAAAAGATTAAGTTATATACAATTACTTATGGAGTAAATCATTACTTAGACCAGGTTTCCTTAAAGTGGAACTATTATGTGCATTTCAGGCTAATTTATTTTTATTTCAGACCAGAAGGGCTGGGATTGATCGAGTTATTGTCACAAATCGCTTTATTTACTTCAGTTCGACCCTCTCCGTTGGCTGTCAGATCAGCCTGTGGGCAAAACGAGTGGATTGAGACTCTTTCGCATTAAGCCCCGCCTCCTGCACTCCACTACATCGGGAGCGCGCACTGCACCTGCTTTCGCCATCATTGTAACATCTCATAAACAGAAGGATTAGGCTAATTTGAACTCAATTTAAAAAAAAAAAAAAAATACAATGTCAACACATAGCATACAGCCCTACATGTTGGAACCTGAATCAGACCCTGAAAACAAAGTAGAAAACAGCAACCCACAGCAACGAATGCAGCAGGATGTCTCTCTTTGGTAAACTCACCAGCCATCGTTGGAAATAACTTTATCCCATGTTTTCCACCCGCCTCATGTATTTGTACATACCCTTGTTAACCAGTAGATGGTAACCAATCACCAAACCTTATCCCCTGGGACGTCACAAGGATTTCCAAGTAGAAAAAACTCTCTAAAACATTGTGTTTTTCGTCGCCATGGAAGCCTTACAGAGAGAGTGCTGGAACTCAAACTCAAACTCAAACATGAGTTTAGGTGATAAAAAAAACGGTGCCGTTCACATGTCTGATGAGGATTCAACACTGTAACACTGTAGAAAGCTCAGAAAACTCCAAATACCATAATAGCACCCCTTTAAACTATTCAATAGTTGGAGTAAAACAGCCTCCATTAACATTTGAAGCTAAAAAGAAAACTAAAAGCATCAATAAGTCTAATTTGTTTTTGACTGATGATTAACTGAATAACTGTCAATGTAGGGATAAATAAGTGCTGAGATTTACACCCTTGCAGCATTTTTGCTGCTAAAACACAAAGCCCCCTCAGTAATGACTCAGTCTACTTTTCCTTGTTTCTGTGCACGTTTTGGCAGTGCTCATCCCTTGCAACTCTTTGCACTGACCCTCCACATAGTGGAAGTGGAAGATGCTCCAGATATACCACCTGTGTTAAAACTGCATCATTTCTATCTACATTCCTGCTGGTATTGGAAGCAGTTCTACCACAGCATTACAGAAAGGCAATTATTTTCACAGTCTAGTTCAGCGTAGCATTAGGCTGCATGTAAGGTAATTATAGCTAATGGCAGTCATTTTGTTTGGCCATAATGTGGCACTGCTGGGTAATTGAAGGTGAGTGCAGCTGAGAGATAGTAATTTTTAACCTTTATGTTCTCGAGTAAGATTGAGCTTCTGTGCTGTTTTTAAGCTACATCTTGGCTGCCTGCTTACACAGCTTGTATTCTCGTGTCTCTTACTGTTTCAGTCGGTTAGCTGTGGCAAACATATAAATGTACAAACATCATCAATAATGAAAAAAAGCAAAAGCCAAAAAAAAAACAAAAAAAAAAAAAAAACAACTCAACAGTCATGAAAGATGAGGACAAAGCTAAAAAAAAAAAATAAAAAAAAATTGATAATTATTAGTATAAAAAAAACATCAATTAGCTGGGAAAGAAGATAAAATATTTACCAGAAGCTCTCAACCAGCACTAACCTCCATCAAGCAATTGAATTATTCTTTTTTTTTTGGTAATTGATTGTGGGCATTATTTATTATGAGTTTGAAACTCTAATGGCAAAGTTAGTCTCCATCTCCCCATATTATATAACCATGTAAAAAATCTTGGATCTTGGTGGTGATTCAGATCATTGCCAAAATCTAATCAATTGTTTTTTGTTTGCTGAAAATTCAATCGAAGTCCGTCCATAACGTTTTGAGCAATGTTGCTAACAGGCAGACAAACCAACGCTGCCAGATGCATGAACTTATGCTGATCGTAATGATCCTAATAGTGTCACATGCAAATAATAGAACGTAGCCGCATAGTTAAGCTGAGAGATGTTGGAGCAAAATCAAAAGAGAAAATACTTTTTAAAACTGCAATTATTTTATAGCAGCTGGAAAATGTGGGACCTGACCGTCCACTTTTAACTGGTGACATGAGCTTTGTGTTCAAACTGTCCTGTGAAGCAGACTTGTGTGTGTGTTGCGCAGCAGCTTAATGAGTCCACACATCGCTCTAAAGGTATCCCGTCCACAAACACAAACCTGGACATCTCTGTTCAGGAGAGTCTGTCTTTGCACTCATGCTCATCCTTGTGGATCACTGTGTGAAAACACACACACACGCACCTACACAGAAATGCATGAGAGCTGGCCTTTGTGAGTCACCAATTTCTTTCCTCTTGTCATAAAATGAGGTAAACCGCAGGGATATTGTCTAGACCAGTTGATCTCTCTGACCTTCAGTCCAGATATATATTCTGCTGCTGATCTGTGTCTTTATTCACTTTTTCCTCCATGCTTTATCTACCTCACCTCCTTCATCTCATCTGGTTTTTCATTTAGTTCTGTCTTTAAGAACACAAAATTCTTCAAGTTAAATTCACAAACAAGATACTTTTACTGCAAGTAATTAAAAAGATGTTTATCAGAGGCAGGGGTGGGCGACTCCGGTCCTCTAGGCCGGAAATCCTGCAGGTGTTGGGAGTTTCCCTGCTGCAACACACTTGACCCACATCAGACTTAATTAGCGGATTTTTGCTGTTGTAGACATCAAACTCTCAAATTACCCTTTGATTTAATCCAGGTGTGTTGCAGCAGGGAAACTCCTAATCGAATCGGAGTTGCCTCATCCGATGCACATTTTATTTCCATAATGTAATTTGAATTTTAAGCAGTTATTAAATCAAATAGTAGTAAAAGAAATTAATATGATTAACTAAAACTATTAATATCTGGATTAATTAATATAACTGTGAAAAAGGCTACAATCCAGCTATATACACTACCAGTATACATATATATATATATATATATATATATATATATATATATATATATATATATATATATATATATATATATATATATATATATATAAATGAAGTATTATAGAGTCAACAACAGTTCTAATTGGACCACATGTGTATTTGTGGATGCATCCACAAATTTATTTCCCCCTTTTCACCAGCTGATCACCATCTGCATCTGAAAATGCTTTAGTTTTCTCTCTTCCTCAATGCAACAACACATTTGCACTTACAGTCTCCTTTTTTTTTCTTTTTTTTTTTTTTTTGTAGTTAGCGCCTTACTGTTCCTCTGCAGACTGTAATGTGTTTCATTGATTGGAGAGATTCTTCATCCGTACCAAAGAGAATTCACTAGCCTGGTTCCGCTGCGGTGAAATGAAGTTGAACTTGACCTTGTGCTTGAAAGACAGAAAGGAGTAGGAGAGGAAGAGGGATCAACTTAACAGCTAAAGCTTTTCCACTTTGTTTTTAGCTGCTTGATGCAAAAAAGATTTGTATCCAAGCAACATGAGTTTATCCAGCTCTTAACCTTTAATGTTGAATGGTTTTCAGGGCATCGCATTCCCGTATCAGAGTACAGTATATTTACAGAGGTGCACAGAATACAACAGACTGTCGTAGTAACAATGTAAGACTACAAGTTTAAATACAGTTGCATTTGATTGATAGAGTAAAACAAAATGTCAGATTTTTGCAGCCTACCTACAATAATTAATATTCAGTTCATGAATGATTATGCTGATTTTTTAAAAGGGTTTTGTGTTGTTCGTAATTTTAGTTTGAGTTTCAATTAGTCTGACTCTTCTGGAGATAATTACGGAGGCTCTGCATGTACTGGCTGATGCATATACGGTAATTAATCAAAGCTGATTCAGATAATGTCTTCCTGTCAAAGCAGACAAACATTTCCCAATATAATCACGTAGTAGTTTCTGTACAACCAAAGATACTGCTGTAATTGGATAGTTATACTATTGAATACAATTTATTGAATTATGCAGCGTTCACTACGAACTCTTCAACACTGTAACATTTCAGAAATTGTATTTTTTTTCTTTTTTCAAGAACATTGAACTGCACCCTGTAATATAATGGGTTACACAACATTGAATATATAACCAATAATATAATGTACAGTTAAATGTTATGAGTGGCAAACTGTTTTATTTCTTTAAAAGTACCATTATATGTCTATATTTAAAGGAAAAATTGAAAAGAATTTAGTGAAAAAAAACTAAAGAAAGATGAAAAAAAAGGAAAATTACAGTTGAATTGAACCCAACATTTATAACCATTTACAAGTCAGAAAATAATTCCACACATTGATAAATGAGGCAAACCTCCTAGAAAACTTACTCTGTTTCTTTTTAGTTTATCAAAACAAAGGGCCTTCCCAACGCAGCAGGTGTTAAGATGGGAGGAGTTCATCCATCCATTGATCCATCCATTTTCTTAACCACTTAGTTCAGTGGGACGCGGGGGAAGCTGGAGCCAATCCCAGCAACCATTGGGCGAGAGTCAGGGTACACCTTGAACAGGTCTCCAGTCAATCACAGGGGTGGGAGGAGTTTACAGTATTAGTCTCCTGATCAACAGGGTTGGATGAATGAAATCTTTTTTCTCAGTAGAAATTGTGATTGAGTGTTAGCGCACCCCAAGCAGGCAGTAAGAGCATCAGGATTAATGTCAGTCCAAGTCACTCTAGACTCTGGCTGAAAGATTTCAGTGCCTGAACATTCTAATTAGAGAGCAGCTCCAGCATATGCTACAAATCAAAAGTTTGGACACACTTTCCTATTAAATTTAATGGAAGAGTGTGTCCAAACTTTTGACTGGTAGAGTATGTACCTATATTTTATTGTGACCTGCTAGCCTAGAGAGTGTACTGAACATCCTTCCCAGCCATCCCTTTGCATTGTGAGCCTGATGTAGGATTCCACATGACATAAGTATAGAACCTACAGTCACGGGAAAAATGATGAGAACATACTTGTTTACAAAAATACATGTTCATTTTTTTTCTCATACAACTAAAGTTATATTTGTTTAAAAGTCAAGGGTGGTCTAATTTTTTTTGTTCTCAACTGTACTTGCTTGATATGTTAATTATTTTATTTATTTTTTCATTTCCTTTATCAACCCTGATTTATTAAATATTGGCATATGTAGTTTATTTACTCGATCTGATACAGCTGTGTCGAACCTTTCTGTCCAATGACTCTGATTTTCCTTTCTGTCAATTTGAATTTTTTTCAGTGGTCTCCTGTCACCTGTTTGGATTTTTTCCCAGCATCTCATTTTAAGATGTATTCTTCTTCATTTTTGCATAGTTTTTGAAATAGCTCAGCTTTGATGGCCATCTTTGCGCCTCCCAGCACTAAATGGTCTTGTTAGTCCAGGACAACCTTTAACCATTCAGTAACTTCCCATCTTTAATCAGCTGCATCACACATTCACTCATTTTCTATATCGCTCAGTCCAATTCAGAAGGAGCTGGAGCATACCCCGGCAACTAACAGGCACGAGTTGCAGAGCAACAAACAACCTCCTCGCACTCATACTCACTTCTAGGGAGAATTCCCTGCCAAATTAATCTAACATGCATCTATTTGGATGGTCAGAGGAAGCAGAGGGAGAGAACCTGTGCGTACACGGAGAGAACATTCAAACTCCACACACAAAAGTCTCTCACAAACACAAATAAAACACACATTATAACTCCCAACACTCTCATACCCTTATGTTGTCTGTCCTATCATTTTATTACTCTGATTTTTGGTGAGTCCTTCTGTTGGTGTAAAAGAAAATGTAGGCATCTCTTTGTGAAGAGCTGGTGCAGACATACAGGTGGAGGGCCCAGCGTGGTGGTGTGGAAGGGGTTAAGAGGTAACGTAGTAATCCCAAGAATCAAACCCATCCATAACTGAGTCTTAATAAAGCCACAAGGTAGGAGGAAGGAACTTTATAGCACACTGCCAAGCATGAAGGACTGCATTAACATACTTAATGGCTGAAAGCGTAAACGGCCTTCACACGCACACACATTCACTCACTCCGAACACACACTTGTCTCGAGATCAGCAAACCTTCTCTTATTTAGTCAACACACACTGGCCATGCACACTCACTACTGCCCTCATGTCTATGTGCCACACACACGCACACACACACACACACACACACACACATGCAAACCTTTGTGCCCGTGGGGTCAATAAATCTCCCCATTAGCATTGAGATGTCTTCATCATAGTCAGTGTTGTGGAGCTGCCGCTATGACTCTATTTCATGCCTGGCTTAATGCATATTTGACCTTGGTGAGTTTACCATCCAAACACACTGAGAGGTCTGCAGACACATGTACAAGTGTATTAATGCAGTAAAAAGAAAGTTCTATATCTCCCTGTGCCGAATATCAACTGAAGTACTTCCATTCAAATACATCATAAAAAAAATAATAAAAAAAGAAAGTAAAAACGTTCACCTTGGATGGAGCGGCATAAAGACTTGGAACATGTTGATGAGTGTGTATTTGTTTGCAAAACCCCCGTGACCGATGGCCTTTGATACCAGATGGCTGTGTTTGTTTTACTTGAACATTACTGGTTGTTAGTGCTTTATGCTCCAAGGTGAGCGGGGTACAGAATTCCTCAGTTTTCCCCCTGGCCACCATCTGACACAGCAGCTCAATGCCCGCTGTCTGCTACCACTGATGTCGATGACTGCAGGTGCTCTCTAATTTGCTTGTTTTAGTCATATGTATTGCTACTGCAAAACAGATGAAGTTGGCAGATGGTGTCGAAGCCATTCCATGCAACTAATAGAAAAAAAAAGAAAGATGAAGTAAAATATTATTCAAGCATTCTCAGATATTCCTCAGTTAGAAATGATTTTTGGGAAGTTAAGAAACTACAGACAAATATTGTTATTAATTCATCAGTGTCGAAACAAAAAATGCTTTTTGGAAACATAAAAGAAGCAAAGGATAGGATAATGTTGTTTGTGCTCCAAAGAAAGACCAAGTTAAGCTGTTGTACATATTTAAACTGCTCTTTTGGTTCCATATTCAAAGCGACTAACTGTATGTGTGCAATACTGCAGTTTGATATGGATCCGAATCCATCTGACCAAAGGCCCTGTATCACTAAATACCAACAGATATATTTTAATACTTAAGGCAGATTAATTATCAAATTATAAAATCTGACATCATTTTCTTGATCTTTTTGTTCTGATTTTCCTTTAGAATATAATGAAATAATAAATCATTAATCTTCACTAACCCTAAGAAATTTGCAAAGGGAAATAATAACTCAGTCTGTCGCACATCTACTTGTAATTTAAATATAGTATTGGCACAGTATCCATCTAATCATTAATCCAAAGTGGTAACTGTGCTCAAATCTGAGCCATACCTTGTCCAGTGTGTTTATATAGTATTCCAGTAAATTTATTTTATTTAAATGACATGTTTCAGTGGAGATCACAAATACTTACAGGCTTTGACATTAGGATCTGTGAATAATTTATATGTTCTGAATTGACTGAAGTAAAAAGATCAGTTACTCTTTGGAAATGAATATCAGCTAATGTAAAAAAAAAAAAGAAAAGACTACACTCTAACGTACATCACTGTAGTCTGGTTATTCTCTGCCACACGGAAAGTCGCCCTGCTGGTGATCTCTGCAAATGTGTCGCGTCTGGATCTGTTGAAGAAAGTGGAATTTCTCTGCGTGCTGCTTGTATGTGTGCTGACAGGAAGTATCTGCCTGATTGCTCATTTACCTACACATCTGAGTCACATCACAGTGCAACATCCAGACACAAGAGGGAGGGAAGGACGAGCAAAGTGTGACACTTTACACGATAAGTTTCTGTTTTGGATGATATTTTCTTCTACTGCAATAGGACAGAAAAAAAATAAAAGAAAAAACAATTAAACTAAAGTATCGGTATCATTTTCATATTAGTAGAAATGATGGTATTCATGGTATTTGGATCAATCCGACTAGCACCAACACACTATTCATCGGCTACGTATCAGCACAGCCCTTGTTTTGGATGCCTCTTCATCGTTCGAATGATTTTATTGTTCAGTGTTAAAAACAAAACCTGTAGGTATTTGTGAACTAAAAATGTGCGACAAAGCGGCCATTGTAGAGATAAAAACATGCTTGAACAACTTACTTTGCAATAATTCTGCTTTTCTCCTGTTTCTTTGCTCTATAGTTGCTTTGCTTTCACCTTCCATTGCCTCCTCTACCTCCATATCAGTTCTTAATTTATCTTTTGAGTCTCCGTTTTAGTTCCCAAACACAAACACCTCTTCTTTCTCTGTTTTCCTTTAAATTCTCCATCACTTTCTCATTCTGTCAGTTCCTCTTTTATCACCCTCTCTCATTGACACCAGATTTGTCATCCATTTTGAATCAGCCATTGTAAGTCAATTAGAAATGCCCCTGTGTTGTTTTACACACATTAGCATACACTAAAGTAGGAGCTGCGGAGTGACCCGTGATGCCGGCTCATTTTTCAATTGTCAACGGAAGCCAGGGTTTGGATTGGATTTTCGGAGAAGCCACTTAAGGCCACTAATAAATCTACAGCCATCATTAACATGCAAATAGCTCTATTAAGAAAACAGGGAGTCATGCATTTTCTTATTACAACTGTTCCTTCTGAGACACGTACACAAGAACACACACACACACACACATATGTCCATTGAGTCAGTTGGCATGTCTGCTTGTCAGAAACCATTCACCTCATCAGTGAGCTGAATGACTTTTTATTTATCAAAGCCACAGTGAGGAGATTGCAATATGCCCTATTTGAGATTTTATCGTTTAATATTCAACTCAAACAGGCTTCATCAGACTTGAAAACTAATTGGGCCTCATTTCTTATTCATTTCATACTCTTTCCATTGTGTCCTTTTGTTTTCTAACAGTTTTCCTTTTATTTGTTTTCGCCTATGTCCTTTCATTACTTTTAAAATCATTTCCAAACAACACATGTAACAGTAAAAATAAGATCTTATTTATTATTATTGGGCTACAGATCTGCAGAAAATGAAGGCAAGTGCTTTTCTTTTTTTTTTTTTTTTTTAATTTTATTTTATTACTTTTTTTTTTTTTTTTGTCCTTTGTTATAACTTTGACCCTTGAACCATCTGTCTCTCTCTACATCCATCAATCAGCTTATAGATCTATTCAATCCATGAATGAAGGTCAGATTCTTTAGTTAACTGATGTAATGTCTCATCAGACATGTTGGCTTTGCCTCACTTTATCAGCTGTCACTAATCTTCTGTTCAGTGTGTACAGGAAGGAGTGCATAAAGCACATGTATATTGAGTTTACATGTGAGATGGGTGGGGGGTCTGTTCTGAATAACTCTCTCTCTCTCTCTCTCTTCATTCACAGACAGTAGCCAGCCATCGCTTGCCCAGCCCTCCCTGACACTGCAAAGTTTTCCCTATGGAGGCTGTGAGTCTGTGGAGCTCTCCTACCAGAGCGGTATGTGTTAGTGGTTTGTTAACTGGTTAGTTAGCAACATGTTTGGCTATTTAGTAAGGAAGCCTGATGTTGAATCAGTTCCTCTATATTTGTATTGATGAGTCGGATAGTTTGCAAAAAGGAAAGTTATGTATAACATCGGCCACTCAATGCATGTTCTTGTCAACCAAAGTGCTTTCGCTTTTATAGTTGTTGTCGTTTCTCATCTTTTCTGCTTAGGCTTGAGGTTTTTCTTGTTTTTAATTTATTTGTGATAACAAGTATAAAAAGACAGAACATGGGACATTATACAAGCATATGTGAAGAGGGAGGAATAAAGAAAAAAAAAGGAAAGAGACAGATCAGATGTAGATATAAACAATTTTTAAAGTGTTAAAAAAAAACTATAAATAATAATGAACCCGGTAAATTGACCTGAAATTCGACTCTGTTTCATTTGGGTGGTAAAAATGTGGTTTCAAGCTGTGTCAGCACTCAGTGTATATGATACTGATGCACTTTACCATAAATTTTTGTCCCTTTGTCATTAAGTACACTTGCTTGAAGCTTAGTTTCATTATTATTATTATTATTATTATTATTATTATTATTATTATTATTATTATTATTATTATTATTATTATTATTATTATTAATAACAATAATAATAATAATAACAATAATAATAATAATAATAATAATTAGCATTAGCTGGTCAGCAGTTAGTTAAGGAAATAGTTTATATAGATGAATGAAACACCAACACATTTGCAGCAATGTATCGCGGAACAAACGCCATGTTTGAAGATGCTCTGTATGTTTATTCCTGCAGGTCAGTTCCAGGCGGGCCAGTTTCAGCCAGCGATCCGGGTTGCGGACCTCCTGCAACACATCACACAGATGAAATGTGGACAAGGCTATGGATTTAAGGAAGAATATGAGGTGAAAACACACACACACACACACACACACACACACACACACAGAGAAAGGGGTTTGTTAAGAGAATAAAAGTAGGTAGTAAAGAATCAGTCTGAACTGAAATTACAAGCTGCTCTAAGGTCAGAGGTCTGCAGCTACAGGCCTCAGATAACAGTGATAATAAAATGCTCCTGTCAAGCCAGAATACACAAGCATGAATCCAGGCAAAATAGCAAGTCAATGAGGTGTTTTTATGATGTAATAAAAACTTAAATGTATCTGTGTAAATCATCACTCAGCCGGACTAACATCATGTTCAGGATGAACCGTTGTCCCTCCTTAGAATAATCTGTTCAAACTCAGATATAGACAGAGATAGATCTTACTGGTATGATCACTGATCCAGGATTGGATAACTCTGTTGGGGAAAAATAGTCTTAATATTACACATTAAAAATAATAAACTATCTCAAATATAAAGGATTGGACTCATGTGTCAGACACTATTTAGCTACATGAGGTCACATTTAAACCAAAACCTGGTTTTGCTTCAAAGAAATGTTTGGGTTTTTTTTTTTTTTTTTTTTTATCATCAGATTCAAATTTTAGTCTTCATTAAAAGAATTCAAGATAAAATCATGTTTACATCTTCAGCACCTTGATTGGCGATTGGAGTCTTTTAAATCCTAAGCATGGTTCTGTCTCTTTGTCTGTGTGTGTGTGTGTGTGTGTGTGTGTGTGTGTGTGTGTGTGTGTGTGTGTGTGTGTGTGTGTGTGTGTGTGTGTGTGTGTGTGTGTGTGAATGTAAACAATTCTGGGATTGAATTTTTGGTTGTGAGAAAGGACGACTTATTCATTGTTTTCCATTTTTATTTGTTTTTCCTTTATGTGCCTACTCCATTGTCTCGATATTCTTCTTTTTCTCTGTCCGGCTGGCTGTTTAGAGTTTATCACAGAACATTTTCATGATTATTCTTTGTCTGGGGCTCTCTGCCAGAGGCTCATTTTACTACCAAATCCTCATCTCTTTCTGTTATCCATTTATTCTTCCACTAAACCAATCTTTTTTCCCATCTACATTTTATTCTCCCAGGCTTTTTCCGTTGTTTATGTCACTAAAAATACATTTATAAAGAAGGCAGTGGGAAGACTGTTTCTGTCTCTTTGAGCCTCCCATTCACTGGAATGGATGTTTTCTGTTCCTGACTCTGCATGTGTGGGGGATATTGTCTCGTTGTGATACTGTAACTTATATTTTCATTTGCCTCCTGTCATTTGGGTTTAAACCCACTGATACGTTTCGGGGGAGAGAGAATGTGGTTTATTGTTGAGTGTGTGAAAGCATGTGTGTACGTGTGTGTGTGTGTGTGTGTGTGTGTGTGTGTGTGTGTGTGAGAAAGAAAGAGACAGAGAGAGAGACTTTATTTCAAGTACTGGTGGGTCCCACCTGTCACTACCAGCAGCTGATAAGACACAGACCAAATAGTACAGAGAACTGACTTTATGAAGTCGTCTTTAGCCTGACAGTATTAAGTGTTCACATTTTCATAAGGCAGAACAAATTATCATCTTCTAAATAAATAAATAAATACACCAGTTAACATTTCTTTTATGAGCACAGTGAAAACAATGCAGAATACAGAAAAAATTAGCTGCTTTTTTGTCCAAAACTCACATGGAAATAATTGTACATATTGGTTTAATGTTACAACAAACATTAATACCAGCACTTCTTGTTCAGTAGTGTCCTGCAGCCTTGTGATTCTTAGACTTGCATAGCCAGGTGTGATTCCCAGTTTCAAGTTTATCTTGGCATTTAACCTTATAATTTGTTGCATGTTGACCAACAGCACCCAGAACTTTAACAACTTGGAAGCATAAGCATAATTTACATCCATAGGAACAGCGCAGATTATGGGAATTAATTCAGATTTTGTGTATTCTCATATCAAAGTGTCTCATTCTTCCTTAACATAATGTATGCACCAAGGCCCAGGTCTACCAAGATCCCAGTTTGCAAGCAGTATTTGTGTGCAATCTGTGGGTGATTTACTAAGAATGATTACGTAAATGGGTGGTTGGTGCAAACATGTTGCAGACTCCCTATTTATATGAGGATTTTGTGCATGACGTGATTTGCAGCATGTTGAGTTTGGAGAGAAAACATGAGTTACAGCAAAGGAATCTGACTTTATGATGGTGAACCTGTGAAAAGTTAACGCTGACTACAGATACTTTTCAAGATCATTTGCTCCTATTACTCTAAGGAATCCAGCAGAAAACAGGAGCAATGAGAAGAGAGATTTTTTTTTTTTTTTGTTTGGCCTGCTCCAGATTTCTGAGCAGCAAGTTTGATTTGACTGCACACTGTTTAGTGATTGTTAGCTGACACTGATGTGAAAGTGTGTAGGAGAGAAATTCTCAGGATACATGTAATATACTGTATCTGAAATCCCGGCACAGCAGTTGTCTTTCATGTATATGTAAGACTGTTGTATCCCACCCCTACCCCATCTGGCGTATTCTTGTACCAGTCTCTGTGTGTGATTTGACCTCCAGTGTTGAAACCCATTAACCTCACTAACACTGACAGCAGCCACACTGTCAACAGTCGGTTCCCCAGTGGGAGAAACACCTTTTCCATGTAAAGCAACATCTAGCACTGTTATGAAGCTGACGAGGTGGACAAGTTAAGCAGCAACAATGTCCAGACTATATTGTGTCCCTCACTGTGACTCTTGCTTTGTCGGATCAGCCTGATGATAATGGAGCTTCTGGATTAAGTCAATGTGAAGACTGAACCAAAAAACAAAACATTTTTCAACATGGTTTGACCAGTGGAGGCAGCATAAGGTCATATACAGTTGTGCTCATATTTATTCCTAACCTTTTATTAAAGAAGGAAAAAAAAACAGCTGCCTGTAAAATAAGCTGAAATTGACTAAAGGGATATTAAATAAAAATTTTATGAAAATCATTGCATTATTTTCTAATTCTGGTTCAATAGAAATATTTTTTTAAAAAGCAAACAAATAAGATAATTTATTGCATATTACATCACTTATAAACAAATATTTTGTTGAACGATGCTTTAATGTTTCTGTTACAGTCAGGTGTTTTCTGTTCCTCTCAGTCAGACTTCTGCACCTGTTGACAGATATTTTGTCCCACTGTTTAACAGAAAAGTGCTTAATTTGTCCAGGACCAATTGTTTGTGTGTGTGTGTGTGTGGTTTTTTTTTTTTTTTTCTTTCTTCAACTCAATTAAATGAAAAAAAAAAACAGTGTCTTATATTACTAAATCATATTTTTTGCAAATATTTAGTTATTTTTCCTTTTTTTTAAGTCTCCAGTTATTTGAGTGACTGTTGTAAATTCAGCCTTTTCTTTAATGAAAGGGTATGAATACATATGAACACAACTATATATATATATATATATATATATACATGTATATATATATATATATATATATATATATATATATATATATATATATATATATATATATATGTATATATATATATATATATATATATATATATATATATATATATATATATATATATATATATATATATATATATTTTTTTTTTTTTTTTTTTTTTTTTTTTTTTATTAAATATCTCCAAAATTGATTGGGAAAGCAAAAAAAAAAACAAAAACTACCTGACATTTGAAGCCCACCTACTCTGTATAAGATATTAAATATCCATAGTGGGATAAGTTTGATTAAGTTTTTTTTTTTTTTTTCTGTTTGGAAAAGGTGCAGCTAACCACACACAATGTCAATACGACCACATGTGTATGACTTCCAACCTAATTGTTTCATCCTCGTTTTTGTAAATGAATGCACAACACATAACAAGGCATACTGTATTTTCATGCACACACACACACACACACACACACACACACACACACATATGTCCATATGCCACTTTAAAAGAATCAATTTTCTACTTGAATGAGCAATAGGTTTAGGTGTCTGTTTTCCTGTCACAGTGTATTTATAGTACGTAAATGTGTGTGTGTATGTGTGGGTGAGGGGTGTATGTAGGTCATGTCACTGTCTGAAAGTGAAAGCTGTTGTCTGGCCTTCTTAAGCCCTTAATGGACTCAAAACGGAGCGTTCACTTGTCCCTATAGGGAGAACAGTGCGTGAGTGAGTGACCTGAGTGTATCACAGGGGTTGTTCTAAAATAGTTCAGTGTCCGTATGGCAAGCTTTGAGATTTGGGGTTTGGATGGTGAACAAAGGTTTTTGAGTAACCTTCTTCTCATATATGCACGTTATCATATCCATGTGCTGCAGCAGAACATATTCTACATATCCAAAGAAAAACTGCGTCAGTGTTTAAGTAAATGTTTGATGGAAAATGAAGCAGCAGACAGACCACACATGAGTGCACTTTCACACAGACACATTTCGTCCTTGCTGTGTTTGAAAGGTTTGTCACATAGGCCAGCTCCGCAGCAGGGAGCACAGACAATCCGTCTGCTCTCCTGCAACAGAGGACCAAAGGAATATTTTTTCTTTTCTAGAAAAGCTGCAGAACAATGAACTCAAATTTCCTCGCTCTCTTTTCTCTTCATTTTTACTTTTGCTTCTTTTACTTCAAACCTGTAGGAATTTGACTCTGAGCATCCACCGTCATTTTAGCTGATGATGGGTGGTTGGATTCAAGTTTA
Source organism: Telmatherina bonti (assembly GCF_933228915.1). NCBI lineage: Eukaryota > Metazoa > Chordata > Actinopteri > Atheriniformes > Telmatherinidae > Telmatherina > Telmatherina bonti. The sequence goes on from NC_136624.1 coordinate 16,081,958, forward strand.
GATTAAAGTATTTATTTATTTATTTTTCCTATTGCAAAGAGTGACCCTGATTAGAGCACAACTGTGTGGGTGGAGAAGCTGTAGATAAGAAAAGAAACGTTCAGAAGTGATTCTGATGAGCCTGAGAGCGTTGATGTCGGATGAAAGATACCTTGCTTTTATCTAGTGTGTGTATCTGGGTGTAAAAGACAAAGAAAGCTAAAAACTTTTCTACGTGAATATTTATATTATATTAACAATAACTTGTGATATTGATAATGTTACTATTTACTGTCATATCAAAAGCAAAAGTTGAAATGATATGAAAAAGAAGAATGTCATCAACACTGAAAATGCATCTTTAAAAAGTTTGACAAATGCAGTTGGGTTTTATAGATGCAGGGTTCATCGCACTTCTTGTTCAACTTCTCTATGAATTCTAGAGGCAAATGGTTTATTATCTATAACATTTTTTTAGTTCCCTCAAATTCTACCCATTCATGAAATGTTGCCACATATTTTCTGATGTCTGAGACATTAGCTTGCATTATTTTCTGCCGCGTGTGTGTGGACTTCAAGAAAGTAACTTTGCGTAATTACATCCTTCACATTCTCTTCACACTTTTGCAGCAGTTAGTTTAGTTAAAATTCTTAGAAAAAAATAATCTAATACATTATATCAGACTTTTTTTTTTACCCTTGCCAGAAAAAGATTTAATCCTGAATGAAAACACTCACGCCTTAAACTCTCAACAGCATACCGTTGTGTGAAGTGACACTTTTACTCTGATCATATCTTAAAGCACATGAACACACAATCTTCAAACATTAATTTTCAGCATTACCTTCACACAATAAAGTTTTGTTGATGCTACAAAAAAGATACCATTATTTAACCACCCTGGGATGCCACATTACCGGCAAATGCAAGTGTGTTTACTCTTGGAGCTAGAAATCAGGCAACACATAAGCATTGCTGTTGGTTTAACATGACAGACGTAGCACCTTCGGTGAGTGTGAAGCAGAAATATTCATTCATATTCATGTTACGATTTGAACTTTAGCCAGCATGTGCTATTTTACAAGCTCAAAGCACAACACCATATGTGAATGCATATTTTGTGTATCCATGCCTCAGTGTGTAACAATTTTTATTTGTTCCTGTGTGTGTTTGCATGCATGTGTACACGTGAATGTTTAGGCCTTGGCAGAAGGACAGACGGCACCATGGGAAACAGCCAAGAAGGACGAGAACCGCAACAAGAATCGATACGGCAACATCATCGCATGTGAGTCCTTCTACAGTCATTGTAATGAAACGTTTTGTTTTTCTGGCTCAGCTTTCATGTTGTTGATGTCAGTTTGGTTTGGTCTTTCCCAAGTCGTGTCTGGTTTGATTGGTTTGTAAATGTTTATTTTTTTATTTTTTTATTTTTTGTTTGTTTGTTTGTCTGTTTGTATGATTTTTTATTTTTTAAATATCAGACAAATAGAGCTTGGTGTTTCATGTGGAAAAGTGATTTCTTAGTTGGAAAAATTGTTTGCAAGAATGTTCTTTGTTTTGGACTGAGATTTTCCATCCCTTTTATTTTTACATATATACTTCTGACAAATCATGAGGAATGTCCACCTTTTTATGGCATCTGAATGAACCTAGAAGTATCTCCATTGCATAATATTATTCAAACATCCTACACTGAAGACATAATATCAGTGCAGCATGAAATGTTCATATTTACTGTGGATTTTATTTAAAAGCTAAATATGCTGAGTGGTTGTATTGTGTATTGTACATTACAGCAGCTTATTGTTGTGTTGTCTGCTGATCGATTCTATAAAGACAAGTAACGTTCACAGTACTTGAGTCCAAGACAGACTTCTGTTTGGTGTTTGAAATGACCGTTTTTTATCATCTTGGCTTTGTTATCATTTGAAGACATTTTTTTTCCCCTTTAACAAAGATTCTTTCTTCCTCATTTCTGTTCAGCATGAATGGACTGAACACATGTGAAAGCCTTGCAACACTAAGGCACTTGATCAGCCATGTTGCAGTACTGAAGACATTGTACCATAAGTTTCAGATGATGTCAGCATGCATTTCTTTCTTCATCCTATATAGATTCCACACTGAAACATTGTGTTGTAACATGAAATTTTTCACCCTGTTATACAAAAACTACATGACTGGAAGTGTTCCTGTTTTGTTAATACTGAGAAAACAAAGACGAAGGTAACAGAAGTTCCTAGGAAATGTGTAGAAGTTTTGTGTGTGGCTGCCAATAGAAAGGAAAATGGATTGTCGATTGGACACAAGATTTTTAGGGCTTTCTTCCCACCTCATTTTTTTTTTTTAACCCAGTATTAAAGTCATCATATGTTTGCATTCTAAATTTTTGCAAGTCTAATAGAAAAAAATTGCTTTCCATTTGCAGAGGGATTTCATTTCGGTGCTGCCTGATGATCAAAGGCTGCAGTTGCTATTTTATTCAAAGACTTTTGTCAAAATGAGGCTTCATTTTGTTGCAAAGTCAGACTGCAGTAATGATATTCAGAGTGAGGTACTGCTTGAGTGTGTATGTGGCTGAGTGTGTGTAGCCATAAGTGAGCATGAGCATCCAATTGTGACAGTGTGTAATATGTCAAACATTTGTTATCATTTTGTGTTCACTGATGATGTCTGTCTGCTATTTATCTGTGTGCTTGTTATCTCTGGTAAGGCAACCTTGGGCCTCCATTGTATAGGAACAAGTAAGGCAGGTTGTTTGAAGTTTTATTAGGTGGTTTAGGGTTGTGCATGTGTGCCTGTTAGCTTAAACTGCTGCCCACTCTGATGAAAACACACATACATGACCAAAATGATCCAGAAAATTGTATTTGTGTGCTTAGATTTGATGTTCACTGTGTGTGTGGGCATGCACAGGTTTGGATGTGTGTTCATATTTCATTATGAGGGTTTAGATGTCAAGAAAAAGACACTGCGCTAACCTGAAGGTTTTAAAATGAAACATAGAGCCGGAATGAAATAGCCTGTCAAGGACTTGATAGCCAACAGGAATTATGATAAATTTGCTATTAGTACAAATCCCTTAATTACAAGGCCCTGGTAATGGAAACTGTCCATCTTGCTTGCAGTGATTGTACAAAGGCTCATTTTCTTGAGCAAATGTTTTAAAAGGCCCTCAGGGAAACGACTTTGTGCCGTGTCTTTATTAGAACATGGAAATGTGGTAAGACAGGACTGGCTCGAGCTATAAACTTGGAATATGGGGAAAAGGTTGAACTTTATTTCCCCTTTTGGAAACAAAGGAATTATTATCTGATCAAAGCAGTAACGTGTTCTACATTATTTATTTTTATTTTTTTTTTTTAAATTATGTTTCATATTAACACAGTTTAAAAACCACCTTAAAATCTCTCATAACAAGGTGAAGGCATCTGTTTTATTCCAATTTGAAGGAAACAGGAAGCAGACATACAACCGGTCACATACAGGTGACAGGCTGGAAGGCTGTACTCACTCAGACAGAAATTGTTCTGATTCTGGTCCTGGTTCTGGATCTATCTCAAGCTCTGTTGTGGAGTTTTAGAGCTGGCCGATGTTCACACCAGTTTAACCTGAGCGACAATGAAAGGACTTGACGCTGCGGAAGTAAACAGAAGCAGGAGGTTTGATCCTGAAAATTGGTGGTTAAGTCATCAGGCCTTATTATAACATATTGTTTCCTAAAATAATCAATATAAGCAGATGACCAAATGAATTTTATCATATGTTCCATTCATAACACAAGCTTATAACCAGTTAAATTTAGTTGGGTTACGCGAATGAGAACTTTGAGATGGCATAACGGGAGGATTGGGTATTATGCAAGAAGGACAAAGGTTTGTGAATCATTCCAGCAAAACCATTTGATTGTAAAGACAAAAAACATCATTGTTGTGACTCCATAATGGGAGTCAAGCCAAAGACTTCTTCAACTCTTTGGTATGACTGTGAAATTTATTACAGTTTGATTTAGCCCATATGAAAAATTTGGAATCCAGTGTAAAAGTGAGTCAGTGTATTTTTGGCTCATATATATATATATATATATATATATATATATATATATATATATATATATATATATATATATATATATATATATATATATATATATGTATATATGTGTGAGTGTATTGTGCATGTTTGTGTGTGTGTGTGTGTGTGTGTGTGTGTGTATAGCAACTGTAATCCAAGCAAATGCTTACTGAGCCTCAGCAGCTCACCACGATGGGACCTAAATGTGTGTTTAGGGTTCAGGGATTTAAAGCAACACAGAAGGGCCAAACTGTTAAATCTGCTCAGAGGCAGCCATGATGATTGTCTCCTCTCCTAACACAAACTTTTACCACCTTTTGCTCCTTCTCTCCGTCTCTCTGGAACAGTTTGTGAAGGGTTGATTTAAGTTGAAGTGTTAACACTCTTCCTTCGGCCATCTGCCAAACACAAACACTGGATGCCATGTTTGAGATCTTCTAGCTCACTGAATAAGTGTTAATCTACCAACCGCCTGTGCTCCACCGTGCTTCCTCTCCATCCTCCCCAACCTCCTTGTCCTCTTATCCACTTTTTACTCTTTTTCCTTACGTCACAAATTTGTTGTCTTCTAAACGTCTTTTTTTTTTTTCCTTATTGTTCTCTAAACATTTGTTTCCTCTACATGCCCTTCTTTGTGCGTCTCTTTCAGTTTTACTGCTTCTACTTTAATTTTCTTCTGGAAAATTTAACATCCTCTTCCGTCACTTTAAATTCCTTCTCTCTCTAAGATTTTACCCCCATGCGTCTCCCTTTTACTCCACTCACACTGCTTCGCTTTTATCTTTTCTCACCTTTCCTTTTTTCTTCTCCTTCCTTTCTTCTTCTTTCTATTCATCTGTTCATCCTCTCAGATTGCCTCTGACAGTTTATGGGCTGAGGCAAAGCGCAGTAGTGTTTCCTCATTACAGGCATCTGTCTGCTTCGTTTTCCTCCTTCCTCTTTCCCTTCCCATCCTCTTGCTGCTTCTTCTCTTTTTTTTCTTATTTTTTTTCTTTGCAGCCCTCAGTTCTAAGAACAACCATCCCATATGGTCATTTACAATTCAGCAGAGGCATTCCTTCAGAAAAAAATAGATTAATAGCAAAGAATTTACATATGTGTGTGTCCAATCTGAGTTAGAGACCTTGAGGCAAAGACTATTTCTTAAGGCAGTTGGTTCAGTAGTCATTTTCAGACAAATCAAAAGTAGATTTTGGTTTTATTTGAGAATCAGGTTAAAGTTCAGTATTGAGCCAGAACCAGTTGTTTATGGTGAAAATAAAATGAGCTAAAATTGATTAATATAATAGGCAGATACACTACGGTTATGTCAGTTGAAACAGATTAAGAAAAAACAATGTGAATCTTAATCTGTATTTAAATGTAATTAATTTAGGCCAGAATTCAGACCTCAGGCCTTTTTTTAACATTATAAAGGACACACTCGATGAACACGTGCTTATCACCCCCATGTTGAAGAAGGCCTGAGACTTTGATTTGTGAGCTTAAAGTTTAATAGTTATTTCTGTTGTATCTGGTGGACACACCAGACCAGAGCAGCATGGTGAGAAATGTTGCTTCAGAAGCAAAACAGACCACACGGAAAGACAAGGAAAAATAACTGGAACTGGTACTACCCAACAACTCTTTGCTACTCAACATGCACGGACACACTTCCTCATTCCAGGAAGTCATTTAAAAATGTTCTGCAGAACTTTGCTTGAAGTAGCAACAACAGAAGCATCAAGGTATCCAGCATGCTGCACCGCGACATGTTCTACATAACTTCCTACCCACTGGATGGTCCATCAACTTTCACAGTGTTAGCAAACCACACCATGCTTCAATTGCAAGTGAACACAGACCCTTTGCTTTTAAGGGTACATTCACATCAGGATAGTCTGCTCGACTTGGTCTGATTGGGGACTTGGCTCAGTTGTAGGGGGGTGTATCCATTCAGACCAAGATTGTGTTCACCCTGCACTTTCTCAAATGTGCCAAACCTTTACAAGAATATATCCCCATTCTCACCAAGGGTGGCGCTGCAGTATTATTTAGCAAAAAAAAAAAAACAAGACCTACATAAAGAAGAAGACTCCATTGCGAGTTAAACATAATGCAAGAAACTATTGATGTTTGCGCTTTTGATGTTGTCTTATGCAAGCGTACTGCAGAAATACACTGCAACAATGGACACAGTATGAAAAACAGACAAGGTAGAAGAATATTAACACAATCACTATGTATTTACCCACAATCCAATGCTACATCAAATGCTTGAAGTGACTTCTTTTTGTCCGCTTCCTGTATTTGGTCCGCTTGAAACAGGCCGAGACCTCTCTTTGTAGGCAGACTGAGTCCACTTCTTTGGTCCGAAACAGAAATAGTTTGGCGCATTTAGAGCTTTCCAAACAAAGCGGACTTTCCGAGCAAATGGAATTAAATCAAAAAGGTTGATGTGAATGTGCCCTAAGTGGCCCAGAGTTTCATTCTTCAGTTTGCCCTAGAGTGAGAACAAGCATTCCCACTACTTCTACTTGTGAAAGAGGGATTCGTTTCGAAAAGACCAAACAGTACTAATATGAATTTGCTTTCTGTCCATCTGTTCAGCTTTCATTAGCCAAGATTTAATCACCCTGATATGTTTGAGTCTAAGTTTAGCTTTTTTTTTTCTATAGATCAGCATAACATTAATACTCTATGTTTAACCTACACATTTGTAATGACCATTGACTTTGTCATTTCTTACACATTTTTGTTTTTGTACATTCATTAATCTCTGGGAATATTGCAGAATAAACCCCAGACACAAACTGCTCAAGTATTGAACAGAATATACATCCTGTCTATTGTTTTAATGTTGCTGCAGCCTGGTTCAATGGCTGCAACAAAGAGGGAGGAAGGCACAAGGTGGTTTTTAGGCAAGGCAAGTTTATTTGTATAGCACCTTTCATGTACAAGACAATTCAAAGTGCTTTAGATGAAACATTAAAAGTGTTAAAGAAAAAAAGCATAAAAGAAAATACAAATAGCAAAATCACAATAATATCATAAGTTATATTAAAATAATTAAAACATGAGTTAAAACAGAGTCCAGACTAAACATGGCTTCTCCATGTTTAGTCTGGACTCTGGTCTGGAGTCTGATCTGGACTAGTTGACCCAAGTCTTTGGATCGATGAGCTCTGCTTGGTTTATATTATCTGAACATTTTTTTTTTTTTTACAAAAAATAACTTTAATAACCAAAACAAAAGAACAATATAAAGGTCAATATCAGTAGTGTAAGCTGTGTATAGATGTATGGAACGCATATGTGATCAAAAGAAACGTTCAGACTTTTTGAAAATTTGATTCCTTTTCTTGTATGTGTGCAGCCGCCATTTCTCCGCAGGAAAACTGAATAGAAATGAAAAAATCTCATAGACTTCAGGAAATAACTGATTGAACAAATTATTAGTGTTTTAGAGTACTTGAGGATCAGATGTATATCTATATCAGCCTGAATTTTATTATTCAGCTTTTCTCAGATCGTGCTTTCCTCTGTTACAGTCCTCATATGTATCTTGTTATGTTCACTCAGAAGTTTCCAGTGAAAAAGAAAAAAATTAAACTTTGCTTTTGACTTTAGAAATACACACATGAGGACACACCTGTACATGTCAAATAGTTAATTTGTGATTAGAAATTGTTGCCATTCAGAAGCTTAATGAGGCTGTAGTGCAGAAACAAACAGAAAAGAGTGAATGGAGAATAACTTAAATAACAACCAGCAGTCACGAGCTTCTCAGACACACTCAGGTTCAGTAGTTTGTTGCATGAAGAGAGGGATAAACCCTGTCTGTCTTATCTTCACTTTCCTGGTACTCTCCAGGGGTGTCTAACTGCAGTCATTGAGAGCTGCAGTCCTGCAGGTGTTGGAAGTTTCCCTGCTGCAACACACCTGACTATAATCCGTGCGTAATTAGCAGACTTGTGCAGAACTTGATGTTAAGTTCTGCAAAAGTCTGCTAACAAAGTTGGATGTGACTCAGGTGTGTTGCAGCAGGGAAACTCCCAACACCTGTATGACTGCAGCCTCCACAGCTTGCTACCTCTGCTCTATGCGTTTCGTCTTCTTTGCCTCTGTGCTATGCTACGCTACAGGGGTCAACAACCCCAGCCCTCTGGGGTCACCGTCCTGCAGCTTTTATGTGTTTGTGTTTCAAATGAAAGGGCTCTCTGACTGCATGTCGTCAAGTTCTGTGTAAATGTGTTGTGGCCCTTGAGGACCAGAGACGCTGATCCCTCCTATGCTACATAATCTTATGCTATACTAAATACCTTGAGTATCTGATTGTAAATAGTTGGATTTTATGTCTGAAAGATAACCTCATTACTAAACAAGGCTTAGGATGAAAGGTTAAACAAAAGAGTCCAACTTTCTCCTTTTGAGCACCTTGGAGTTGCACATCCTTACCATGCACCACACCTCTTTGTTCTCTCCCATGGCTTTAATCATCAGCTTGTTTCTGTCATTCCATCCTGCTTCTCTCATCTTCACCTGTTTTTTCCCATGTCTTTGACCTCCCTTTTCAGGAGGAATAGAAGAAGTGAAGACCTCTTGTTCTTCACTTCTTCTATTCTCAGTGATCAATCTCTTACTATCTTTGTCCCCCACACAAACGTACACCCAAATGTACATGCGTCTACAGTGTTCATGTTGGCGACAATCATTACGCAGTGTGAGGCAGTGTCACCATGCAAACCCTTCACCTGGTGTTCCACCTCCAAACATCTCTGCCATAATCAGACGTCTTTCTCACATCTTGTTGCTTCTCATTACAGCACAAGTTAGAGGCGAATGATGTGTGTGCATATGTATGTGTGAGTGTGTGTTGTGAGGATATCTTGTTTTTGTTCAAACAAAGTTGTGCATAAAGTAAACAAAGCGAGCAGGTAAGAAAGTTTGAAAACAACCACGACGCCCTGTGTGTGTGTGTGTGTGTGTGTGTGTGTGTGTCTGTGTGTGTTATTTTTGCATCCTGCTGAAAGCTGTGTGTATTCTTCCCTCTCTTCTCCACTCTGGCTCTGATTCACGCCACGTCTCCCGAGCTGCTCTGAAGTCGGAGCGCCAACATCTCCTCTGAAGTGTTTGACCACAGAATCACAACAAATATTAGTATCCTCCAAGCTGTCTCGTACACACAGTATTTTACAAATAAACACACACTCTGCATAAGCATGCGGGCACATACAAATCCAGTGGCTAAGAAAGTCCAACCTGCAGTCTACATACACACTCTGCAACCTTGGAATCGCAGCCATCTACCATGTGCTCAGTTAGTTGCAGCAGTGCTGCAGCGTTATTCCACCCACAGAAAGATGGATTATAGAAAGGCATATTCTGATTCCAAACTAATATCTGTGACTAATTATTGAAATGAAGCATATACTCTGTAACAGATGGTGATTTATGTACGCGTGAGACCTTACAGCTCTAAGTAAATCTAGTGCGCTCTTTTGCAAAGTTTTGTAGCCAGTAGTAACTGTGGGTTTTAATGTGCTGCTTAATAACAACCTCCTCTTATTCCAGAGGATTTTCCACCAGATTTCATAACCTGACTCCGGGGATTCGTCCTCATTCAGCTATAATGGCATCAGCTAAAAACCCCGCCCACTGATGTGGCATGTTGAGGACTTGCTCGCTAGTTAGCGTTGCAGTTCGCAAAGATGTTGCAAAGGCTTGAGTACAGTAAAATCACCACAGGGGCTTGTTTCAGGGTTTTAAGTTGATACAAATCTGGGGGAAGCCGTTTTATTGACAGCTCTTTTTTTTTTTTCACCGTGACAAGAAAATATATATGACAAGTGACAGGAGGATAAATTCATTTTTACATCTGATTTCATACATAAGGCAACGCTACTGTCTAGGACAAGGCAGGACAGGAGCCTTCCAAAATGATGGGATATTAGAGGTACCGCATTATGATAGAGAGTTACTAAAACAAGCATTATATAGGGTATTTATACTTTGGTGAATCGGTTTCCCAGATTCAGAGATACAGCTGTAACCATGGAGCCCATCTGTTCTAGGTGCTGACTATTCATTATGACATCCTTTTAGCAACACTTCATGCATAAAATTTATTTTGGAATAATTGAAAATATAAAATATTTCTTTTTTTTTTTTTTTATCACACCCAGCACAGAGTAAATAGAGCAGCAGAGCAGTGTCAAGTCGTGTTTAATTGAAAATCTAAAGAAGTATTAAGAAGAAAAACAGAAACTCTGATTTCTCAGTAGGTTTACTAAACTCATAAGAGTACATATTTCATAGATTTAGTTTCTGAGACATTTAGCAATACTTTATGATAAAAACACAATCTGATTTGTCTTCTGTCCTCTAATAAATAGTAGAAAGCAGAAGATTACACTATTTTAACTTTGATGTTACATTTGTTGGAGGGGCAAATAAAGACTTTATATTAAAGAAGTGATCCAGTTATTTACTGCACTCATTCTTCTTACTGCACTTAATTCAATTAAATTCAAATAATCTTTATTTCTATTTCGCCACTTCACAGAAATGCCATTTCATGGCGATTTACAGACGCGTCAATACAAGCCATCATAAATAGTGTAGTTATGGAAAAGCAGCAGATTGTATCTAGTCTTGATGTTGATCCAATCCCCTGTGTTACCATACCAGCAGAGCATCAATATCCCTTTGTTCAGGCATGTACAGGAGTACTTTCTGGGATTTCTTTCAGTTAGGAAAATATGGCGGTACTTCCAATCGCCGATCAGTTTGCTGTTTTTCATATTGATCTCTTTTTTTCTGGTGAAACAGTGACAAAAATCTTGCCTCTCTCCGTGTGACAATACGAGTCTCACAAAGAGACTGATCATGTCTGCCGACTTCTCCAGTCACAGATCAGTGCAATGAACAAATGATTACCGTGGCAACTCCCAGCAGGAGGGATGCTCTGTGATAATGGTGATAATGAGGCTGATTTTTAACATCAGCGGCATTATTGATAATGCTGATGATGATTGTTCTTAATCATTGTTCCTCTTCAGAAGCAGTTGGGGGGTAACAATGACTTTGTAATAGGATGAAAGCAGAACGTTGATGCTGATGAATCTTTTTTTAATGACAGTCATTCATAAAAGAGTAAAAGATCGTATGTTGGATGGAGACGATTTTAACCATAATTCCGTTTTGATTAGAAGCTCTGAAGAATGAGGGTCAAGAGGTTAGGTACCATTGTTTTAAATTATCAGGAGGTCCACACTGTGAAGTTCATTCTTCTGAAGCTGTGATTAGCATTGATCTATGACGTGTGATAACTGACTATTAATGATTCAATCAGGATTTCATAGACGGACTGCTCACAAAGCAATTCTAGTATTCCCATTTTGATGTTTTTTATGTTTTATTTCACAGACTTGAGCCACAATTTGGCCACACATCTGGTCCCCTGGTCTGTCCTATAAGAAATCAGAATCTTATTAGATTGTTTTTAGACAAATTTATGAAAATCTCAGCTTAACTGAGAACGATGGGGCATAGGAACAAGCTGAGCTTATTTTATCTAATTTCCTTCTTATAAGCTTGATGACTTTGCTATTATGGTACCACTGATGTGAAGAAGTTTCTTCTCAGCCTGATTTTGCATATAGGTAAACACCTTTACTAAAAACTAAATGAAAGAGGTTAATTTTGTTAAATGAGTCAGAAGTTTCTGATTAGTAGACAGAATAAACTCCATACGTAGGAGTAAGGTGGTCTGCTGTAAAAAAGGCAAATTCATCTCATGACTGTTGCAGTGAGTGATTAGTTTGATGGTTCTGTAATGGACTGGCAACCTTTCCATGGTCTACCCTGCCTCTGGCCCAGTGATTGCTGGCATCGGCTCCAGTTTCTTTCTGTATTAGAGTAAGCAGTTAAGAAAATGAATGGACAGATAGTTTGATAGTTGTGATTAGGTTTAGACCACTCACTGTGATGTCCAGCTTAGCTCGCCTGACACCTACATGAACTTTGTCTGCACCAAAAGGGAAAGCAACCCACAGGAGCCTACATGGAAAAATAAACACATAATAAAAACACTTGCTCCTTTTTTCCCTGTATGGATCAAAAACATATCTGGTTTCCTTAATTTTTTCCTATAATTTTCTCTTTTTTTCATTTTCTTTTACATTTTGTTCCTCAGCAAAGGAATAAACTACAGTTTCAACATCCAACAGCACCACAGAGCTCTGACTCAGATAAAACATATATGTCTGAAGACCAGACTGAATCAGTGGTGCATGACGCACATCGAGTCCTGCAGGACCACCAGTCTGAAGCATATGTTGTGGTGAACTTGTGGTGAAACATCATCTTAGATTTTTTTTTTTTTTTTTTTTTTTTTTTATAATTTAAAAAAAAGCATTTATTACTTATAGTTTAGGTTTAATCAGAACAACTATTAAAGCAACTAAAACTGCTGGCATATGTTTGTTTTCTGACTGCAGAGATGGATCATTTAATGGGATTCACAATAAACTTCAACTATAAACTATGAACCCTTTATATAAACCATATAAATACTTCAAAATTGTTAAACACATCTGTATTATTAGTAATTAATAATAATAGAATACTAAGTTTCTAAATGTGGGTTTTTTACTCTAGTGATTTATTTACCTCAATCACTTATTTCTCTTCATTCATTCCCTCTCTTCTTGTCATTCATGTGAAACTCCACATAGATCAAAATCACAAAAAATAAACAAAATAAAAACAAAACACTTTTATCAGGTGGGAGCCTGGAATTATGCACAAAATCTCATATTACTCATACTTTTTAATCATTATAAAGGTTTTTTTGTTGTTGTTGTTTGTTTTGTTTTGTACCTTTTTGTTGGTTAATGTTCTTTTTTATCCACCTCAGATGGAAGAAATGAATTCCACCTAAATTATTTACCCTTGCTGCTCTGATTCAGTACCGTGTGATGTGAACAATGAAAAGTTCATGTGCTGACAGTGCTACTTAAAGGACAGAGTTGTTTTCTTTTACATGGTGTAAATTTATTTTGTTTTAAAAGCTTTTGCTTAGAGAAGTGAGATGTAAACTTGTAGAAGTAATCTTGTGACTGGAACATGAAACATACATAGACTATAACACACATGAAGTCATTTAAATCCTAAACTTTTTTCGAGGACTGACATTGTCTAATGTGTCAGTGTAGAAAGGCTAAACATTAGCATCATCATAAACTTACTATCTGCCCCTGATGTCCTCTTTGTAAACTTTTGGACACATTTTTCATTTTTCTTGTATATTTTCTAAACTCCAGTTCAGCATCACCCTGCGTGAACCAACAACTCTGCAGGGTTTCTCTAAACTCTGAAGTCTCTCCTCTTTTACCCTCATCATCCTTCTCCTCTTGCTCTCCTTCATCTTCATCTCATCCTTCCTTCTTTCTGTCAAACAGCAGGAAACGGCTTCTCTAGGTGTGTATGTGTAAGTCAACAGGATTCTGTGTTGCTTGACGCATCAGCTGCAGGGAGCTCTGGTCTTAATAGGCTATTACACACCATAATACCCCCCAACACATCAGTGTTTCCAGCACTTGAAAACTTTTTTTGATAAGGGGAAAAAAAAACTGAAACACTTCAAAACGAAATCTATAAACTTACCTTAAAGATGCACATAAGGTATATAAATATTTTTCAAATAAAGAGTGAAAAAATGACAATGCTCATTCTCACAAATAAACTGGCGCTCAATCACACATGCAATTAAATTTTCTAATGCCTTGAGCTGGGCTGACGGCAGAGTGTGGGCCATGAGTGAGCTGAGCTCCATAGGGAGTTAACTGATTAAGTATATCTGTGACAGACACAATCCCTGCTCAGTAACGTCTGAAAGGGAGGCGAGAGGAGAAGGAGGAGGAGAGAAGATGAGAGAGAAGGAGAGCATGGAAGAGTAAAACATCTTGTTCAGCAGTTTCATCTCACTAGTTCCAGCATCCTTTATTCTTGGCAGTTAAATACTGTGGAAACATTTAAACTCAGTGCAAAGCAGCAGGAAAAATGTGTCCATCCGTCCGTCCATCCATCCATTTTCTTTACTGCATAGACCAATTCAGGGTGCTGGGAAGCTGGAGCCTATCCCAGCATTGGGTGAGAGGCAGGTACACGCTGGACAGGTTGCCAGTCCATCGCAGAAAATGTGTTTGTGGGAGGAAAAAGCAGAATAGTCATTCAGGTGAATTAAACTATGTGCAATTTAGCTAAAGGCTAAAAGCTTCAAATGGCATGCAGTGCTGAAGACATCAACTTAAAATATGAGTACAGTTGAGTCAGCACTTGGGAGAAGCTGAACTCATACCCTGGTTGACACAATAAAGTGAAAAAAAAATTGCTAAAACAAAAAGTTCTTGAAAAACATTATGTTGACATTATATTTTAAACTGCTGGATATAATTCATTTGTTTGTGGTGAAAAGGAGCTGAGAAACTGATTTGGCTGCATTGCAATAGATTTCTATTTAAAGACAGCAAATTAGAAGTAAATCCTTGTTTGGAACGTTTAGATTTCTTAAAATATTTTAAAAGTTCTGGTTAAAATTTCGATTGATCAACAATTTCCATGACACAAAAAGGTCTGTAAGCTTCAAAGAAAAGGAAAATTAAGCTATAATGTTTCCATTATCCAGTCATTGAAGTATGTCTCAAAGTTCCTCATGTCTGCTATTCTTTTCTTTTTTTACATTTTAATGATGAATAACAGGTTCCCTCAACCCTTCATCTGACTAAGTGGTTTGGATTATGAATGAATGAATGATAATGAATAATGCTAATTACGAATCAGTCAGGAATAAAATGCAAAAAAAAAAAAAACCTCTCATGCTAGCCTACATATTGTCAACCTCCAAAGCTTCTTTTAAAGGAATAAACTTCCCAGCAAAACATTTAAACGTTCACAATTCAAGGTCAAGTGGCAACATGTTGTCGACAAAATTACACTTTACCTGTTAGCTGATCGAGTTTATTGCACACCATGCATTAACAGCTTATTTATCAAGTTCATTTAAGTTCTGCTAACTCCATTTGTTCCAGGTAAGAGTTGTCGGTGAAGAAGGTTCAACAATTGAACTCTGTTGAGGTGATAACTTTGCTTTTTTCTGTTAAGCAAGTCACTTAATTTTTAGAGTGAACGTAAATAAATTTCTTATATATTTGCTGACACCGTATGTAAGATTGGTGTCCTTTTTTATATCATGGTATGCTCATGCAGTTAAATAAAAAAACATTTGAGGAAATGTCCCACATAAAATTATTGCCTGAAATCTTCATTTTTTTCATCCTAACTTTTGAATAATATGAACAGAATTTGCCAAATTTTCCACAAGTCATAAACAGAATCAGACGTTCATTATTCAAATCAAACTTGGCCTATTTTCACCTCCTGACACAATTTTCTGATGACTTCAATGAAACATAACATGTTTTGGTCAGACAAAGGGAATGCTTATCGTTGTCACTTTGTGCTCTTATAATGGAAAGTTAACATCTACATCTTCCTTTTATATCATTAACTTTAGGGCATGTAAGCCTAAATCTAAGCTGGTGGTGACTACAGACCTGGAATTTATACCAGTGCCCTTGACAACTGTATACTCATCTTCCTCACAGAAATATGAGAACTGAAAAAGAGAGAGGATATCTTATATAAGTGGGGTTTTAGGATAAAGTGTTGCCGTTGCAGAAATCTCCCATGTTGCAGTTGATGTGTATTAGTGTCAGCTAATTTCTCTTCCATTGTAAACATTAACCCAGAGGGCACAACATCCTCGGCCCAACAGAAAGCTCTGCTGTACTTTCTTGCCCTTCTCAGGCAGCTAGAAAGACAAAGACGTACAAAAGAGCCAGTAAGTAAGGGTCTTAACTCCCTCATAGCTCAAATGAACATAACATCTGCAGGAGGTTGATAAGGATTTTGTTCAGTATCAGTAACACAGCCATGACTTTGTCCCAGAAGTCTTGATAACAAAAGCAAGTCTGTAGAAGCTGTAGTCACATCACATTATAGCTGCCAAATCCTCTTCCCAAATGGCAAAGTGCTCGTCGCACTGCTGTGTAGGCCAGACATTTCTTCCGTTTTCCTCTGGACAGTTGACCTGACTTTCCTCACATTTTTAAAACAACTATTCAGTATTTTTCAGTATTTTTCAGTATTTTATTTATTATTTTAAATACCAAAACTAAATGTAATGTCTGAAATATCAAAATCCAGGATTAAAAAGTGGAGAAAAATTAATTTTAAACTAGTCTTTAAACATAATGTTCATTAAAGATTATATGCTTCCAGTACTATTCCAATAGACCTATACTGGAAAACAGTAATTTTCTTACTGTACTTTTTTATTTTACGATGCCAGTAATCCTCAAATGTATTTTTGCAGCTTTAAATCAAACATGAGCTGTATCTGCTATAAAGCAGTAAAAAGACAGTATGTTTACTAGACTGGAGCATATTAAATATGTAGATGATCTATAGCTGATATTTGCAGTTTAAGCTGGTGTCGTGTGAGTGATTCTACTGATCCTTTGAGTGACGGTGAACATATCACATCAAACTGTAAACGCAACAGAAACGTAGAACCCAGCAGTCACATTAACAGACAGCTGTGGTGGCTTCATTTCACTTCCGATTAGTTATTCTGAGAAATTCAACAAATCATATTATAGGATAATTACCAGCACTATCAAAAGTGCTCATTGATATTCTTGACTATAAATATCTGCAGTACTGACTGGTATTATTTCACAGCGCCATATATATATATATATATATATATATATATATATATATATATATATATATATATATATATATATATATATATATATACATATATTAGGGGTGTCACATTCTCCAAATCCTCGATTTGATTTGGTTTTCGATTATAGAGTCCCGATTCGATACGACTCGATATTTTTCTCTTTTTCTGACAGCGCAGAGACCTCTGACATTTTTAGACTCATCTTGTCTATGATAATTTGTTTTCATTAACTTCTGTACACTTATGTCAAAAGATGGGCTACATTTAAGTGATGCAGTTTATCTTATTCTTGTGTAATGTATCACATTAGACACTTATGGTCAAATTTTAAATGAATTTATTTACAATATAAAAATATAAAAATAAAAATCTTGTCCTCAGTCAAGTTAAAAACCAGTGAGAGGGAGGGGAGGAGGAGGGAGGGGGTAAATCATGACGTAATTTCGATAGATTACAATTAAACATTGAAATCGTGACACCCCTAATATATATATATATATATATATATATATATATATATATATATATATATATATATATATATATATATATATATATATATACATATATACATATATGTGTTTGTGTGTGTGTGTGTGTGTGTACCCCTTCTTCTTTAGTCTATGGAGATTCACCATCCAGTCTTGCTCAATGGTAAATATCAGATGTGCCTATGCTCTTCCTCTTTCAAAGGTGTAGATGAATTAAACAGCGAGGAAAGTTGTACAAGACCGAGCAATTAATAAATATTGTTGCTTCCCCAAACTAATAAAATATCTAATGTAACTAATTTAATGTGTGAGATGGGATGATTATATGGGTCTTACCTCTGGTGATGGGCAACAGAGAACCACATCGGGATCTTTGATCTTGACGAAAGACCAAAAGCAGCCTCTCCTTTCTATTTTGGACACCAGCTGTATTTATTGGTGGCTCCTCCACATTTCATTAGTGTGCATCTGCTGCGTGCAGTCTCTGTGTTCATACAATCTGATCTGATGTCTCTAAATTGCAGCTTTCTGCTGCATTCAGCTGCCCCTGTGCATCTGTCCAAGATAAAAAACAATTTTCTTTGGCCTTTTCTGGACCCCTATAGTTAACAAGTTCTCCCCAACAAAACTTTTCACAGTAGCTGGCAGGGTAATGACACGATTTTCAAAGAAGACGTTGGGGGGGACGGGGACGGGGACGGAAACTAAAGGAAACAAAGCCAAACTAAAAGCAGACAGAACAGAAAGGGAGAGGGAGGAGTTGCAAGGTTATGAAGAGAGGAAGTCTCAGCCAAGGAGTGGAGCTCATTAATGAGTAATGGGTTTGTGACTCTTTGCCCTTGGACACCACAGCTTCTGATGACTTTGTTGTTACTCCAGTACAGTGCCACAGATGCCAGCTTGAGTCTGTGTACACTCTGTATGTCTGTATCTATATCCAGATCTGGGTGATGCGGCTGAACACATTAAACTTTCAGCATTGTGGCACCGCATTTGGATCCAGTAACCACATATTTTAAAATCAGGTTACAAGACAAAGGTGTAAGGTTATAGTTTTGATCTGAGGGGAGAATTATGCTTGAGACTGAAACTGTAACTAAACAAGTGTTAATGTGACGTCTTGGCTGATTTGACACCGAAATCTTTGAAGCTAATTTATTCTTTTTTTATATGTCAAATGCAAATATATATATTTCACTAATCAAAAGGAAATATTCTATTCACTTTGTCTCACTCTCTCACTCATGGACACACATGCTGTCAGCCTCTTCAAACCTGGGGCTTGTGTCCAGATCTGCAGCGTTCGCAAGCCAGTACCTCCTGCCATTTCAGCCCAATTAGAAGCTCCCCACCCTGGGCAGAGACCAGTAGAAAGGGCCCCTCCCACCTTCCAAAGTCATATTGGTGGCTGCAGTGTTATGACAGCCTCTGACACTACCCCTGTGTAATTACTGCTGTCTGAGGCGACGAGACCGTATGGGGTAAGAGACAGGGGGGAGAGAGAGAGAGGGAAGCCGGTGGAGGTAAAGAACTGCAGAATAGGTGAAGAAGAAAGAGAAGAAATGAGCCAACGGCTGGCAGACGACCCCCTATTGTGTTTGTTTTTACATGCAGTGTGTGTGAGAGTTCGAGAGAGAGTGTGTGTGAGTGAACTGATAGCTGATGACAGGATCTTGTACCAGCAGAGTGGAGTCATGCTGGCATCACTGTGGCCATTCAAACAGACCAATATCATCTCTCTGACTGAAGCTGAACAAATACATCTCAAGGTGATCCCAGAGACAGTAACCAAGGAGGCCACATAATGCTAGACAGCTCCATGAGCATCGGGACTGGGCTCCAGCAGCAGCAGACCACACTGAGTAGCCCTCCTGCCAGTTAAGAAACGGAGGCTACAATTCACAAAAACTCTCCAAACCTGGACAACTTTCTAAATGCGATTACCATTTTCAGCTGCATACTTTGTTTCTGTTAAGTTTATCAGTTTGCAGCCTGTAGTCACAAGATTAGAGTACGCCCCCCCCCCCCCCCCCCCCCACAGCTGTCAAATTTATATTTGGAATATATATGAGTTGTATCTGACTTTGAAGTTGCAGAACCACCCAAACTATTGAAAACAATCGTTATTGTCCAAAGAAAAGGTGAATTAAAAGGTTTCATCAGCTGATTCATGGAACTAATGCCAATTTTTTTTAGTTGCTTTTTACTGTTTTTTTTTTTCTTTACCAATTTGCTTTATTTTCTCTGCTCATGAGACTTTTCCTGTCAGGACTTTTTAACTCCTTCTCTCAGCCTGAGTAGTCTGCTGATGTTACAGACAAATGAGAATGTTTATTCTGAGCTATGTGGTGGTTTTACAAAGACAATCACCATTAATAATAACCTCCTGATTCCCGGCCCAGTCATTTATGTCCTTTATAATGGACATTATGTTCACCTGTATCTTCCTTAAATATTTGGAGTTACCCTGTTGAGCCCTATAGCTATTCATAGAGAACATCCTGGGCTTTCCTGTGATGGTCATATGATGTATTTGCATCCTGGAAACATTATGATTTTATGAACTCGATGAACTTTAGGATTTTCTTTTTGCATTTTTTTAAAACTGTTTTTTTTTTAAAATTTTTCTTTAATCTTATTCTGAGACCGTGGAAATTATGTACTGTATATAAAATCCATCTTTAAATCTCCATCCTGTGAGTTTTATGTGATAAAACTATTTAAGGTTGCCATCCTTTGCAGTTAGTTAGTTAGTTTTGACATTTAAACTATCACTGTGAGTTTCCAGGTCTCTCATGTCATCCATTTCTGTTTCTCTTCTTCTCTGTGCTCTCTTTCATGTTTTTATCCCAACAATAAACTATATCTTCTCATTAGGGGTTAAAAATAGGAACATTACGCACAAAACTAGTTCAGATGGAACAAACCAAAGATGATTAGACTAAATTATGGTATCTGCAATTACCTGCTGTTGCTAGGACACGGCTAACAAAAATCACTGCCTCCCATTAGATGTAATAATGCGCTCATGTGCATCCCAATTTTCCAGATCGCCACTAAAGAGCCCAAAAAAAGGATAACTGATATTCTAAATGGAAAAAAGAAAAATCAAACTTTGTGACTTGTACTTTGAGTATGGTGATGGTGATGATGATGATGATGATGATGATGATGATGATGATGATGGTGATGATGATGATGATGGTGACGATGGTGATGATGATGATGATGATGATGGTGATGGTGATGATGTGGTGTGAGATTGGTCTTTTATGTTTTTTAAATTATGGGCTTTGCATTTTCGTTATTTTTAAGATCACGTAGGTGCATTTGGTTTTCGTGTTCTTGTACCGTTTTAGTCTTTTTTTTTTTTTTTGTCAGTTATGTTTTTCCTTTTAAAAGTGACATTTAAACATCTCATTAGAGTCAAACTATCAATTCATTTGAAGAGAGTTTAGAGGCCCTTTCAAACAAGTTGCTGGAAAATTATGTTGTTGCATTATTTTGTGTGTGTGTGTGTGTGTATGTGCGTGTGTGTGTGTTGTTTTGTGTGTTTGTAGTTGTTTTTAGTTTTGTTTTATTTTGTTCAAGCCGAGAGTTACAAATCCAATCCAGGACTGAGCCATGATCAACACAACCATTAGAAGATTCTTTAACTATGCGTTTTTTTTAAACTGTTATTTCATCATGTTGTCATATTCTTTGATATCTTTTCCCCTGTTAGTTAGTTCCCCTTCATTAGTTAGCTTCTCCGATCTGTGGGTAAATGTAACTTTAGGCCTGTTGTATTTTTGTGCTATCTGATCCCACAGACGATCACACCAGAGTCCGACTGCAGCTGCTGGATGGCGACCCCCACTCCGACTACATCAATGCCAATTATATTGACGTGAGTGATCACACACACACATGCAAACAAACACAGAGAAAAATAAATAAAACACAACTACAACCTCTATATTCCAACAGAAATGTAACTATGCAGTCTTATGTGTCTCAAGTCTTTAAGCCTTTAAAGCTCCACCTAAGAGCAACTTGGGAGAATATTCCATTTTTTTAAACTAAATTATTCACTTTGAGCATTTAATTGATGCTGAAAAAGTCCTTTTATTTTTTGTTATTTTTACTATTTATTTCAATGTGGTAGATCAAATTCATTGTTGTGTAGTCTTCTGCTTTTGGTGCCCACCAGGGTGCAGGAAACCAGTATTTTACTGTGTACAGCAGGGGTTTTAGTAAAGTTTCTACCATGATGTCATGCAAAATGTCTCAGAAACTGTATGGATCAAATATGACATGTCTGGCTTTAAAGAGTTAAGGAAATCATTTTTTAGAGCCTCAAATATAAAGACCCACAAATGATGAAAAGGTTACCTTTTAGTGTGGAGGACACACACAAATCAGAGAATAAAGTAAACATGATGTTTATTAAGATATTTACCCATAATCTTTACCCTGCAAGTCTTAGGAAATTTGACTGATTTATTAAAACAGAAAGAAACCATTCACTTTTCATCATCGTGACATCCTGCAAAAATACATCATCCTTAGTTTTCATAACTTCATAAATCTGAAGTGAACTTGTTTCACAAGGTTCTGCATGGGCTCCTTCAAATATGAATGATTTTTTTTTTTTTTTTTTTTTTTTTTTTAATGGAGGCCCGGCAGTGGTGCCAGGGTGTTTATTTAAATTGTGGTACAATTTAAGTTGTTTATTCATATAAATTGCTTTAAAATTTGTTTTATTTAAATCGTTTATTTAAATTGTGGTACAGTTTAAATAAACTGCTTTAGAACCAGATGTGCTGTCAGTAAAAATAAGTCAATTCTTAATTGCTGGACCTCCTGTTATAAGAAAATCTTCCATATTTTCTATCTTTAAGGCTTGTGTAAAAAAAAAAAAAAAAAAAAAAACAGCAAAGGAAAAAGGAAACATGAAACATGTGATAATTTTATTTCTCATGTTGTCCATATGGTAATGATTTTTTTGGTTTCATCTACTTTTGTATAATTTTGTTTTTGTTCTATCTTTTCACGGGCCTATGGGTAGAAACTAACTTTCTTTGTATTAACCTGATTATATTGTGCTTATTTGGTACTGATGTTCGTTAACTTGCATTACCCCAATACAGAAGGAAAAGAAAATAAAATATAATAAAATAAAATAAAAATCAAATGAAACTAAATTTTAAAAAGAGAAAGACAGACTGAGGTACAAAATACTGTAAACAGCATAAAATTTAAAAAAAAAAAAAAAAAAAAAAAAAAACATCCTTTCATAGACTCTTATCTGTTATATCACATATTTTTAGCAATTCTTACAAATCAAAACATTTCAGAATGTTTAATTATGCAAGTTATGGCTTTTTAGAGGAAATAACATGCAGTTACTTTCACTGTACAATACTATTTTGGTTAAATAAATATGAGAAATCAAGTATATTTGATATGTTCTGTGTTTTTTCTTTTGTTTTTTTTGGTAAATCTTTAAGTAGTAGTAAATTGGTCCCCAGGATGGTTAGAATGTGTTTCTGAGGTGATCATTGTGTCAACCTGCTGCCAAACCAACAGTGGAAACTAAACGTCAGTGTGTAGTAAACACACACTCCTCCTACTCTAAAATCACATAAATGAGACATTTGTGCAGCTGCACAGGTACATCAGCCCACATAAGCGTTTAATCAGCAACGTGGCCTTAACAAATGGAGCCACCCAAGTTTAATTTCCTTTCAAAGAATGGAAAGAAACAACCTAGTCCTTACATAAATCTTACACTTGTTATTGCCCACCGATTCCCTCTTCAGATTCTTTATCGATTCTGTCACCATTTTCACCAATTATTCCCCTCTGCCCATCAGATCTGTTCATTGATCTTCCCCTCCTTCCCTCTCCACCCTGCAGGCTTTGTGCTTCACTTATTCATCTCATCTCTTACCAACAGCTTACAGATGTAATGACACTCTTAATGAATTTAAAACTAAATGCTTCCTTTCAGTCTCAATGGACAAGATTTTTTTTCATGAAGAGTGAAGAAAGAGGAGGAATTGGGAAATTAGAATTCTAACAACACATCCCCTCAGCGACGATAACGCCGTCCTCACACAGAGATATTAATCGCAGTATGAAATTGATTAATGAATTCATCTCTGCCAGGTTATTTGTCTTACAGGGATTGGGGGGGGGTGACAAGAGTGGTATAATTGTTGTTTGGAGAGTCGTTGCTTTTCATCAGTCCAACCAGGGAAAATAAAAATCCTGCTTTTGTTTCTTTTAATTTTTATTGTTATTTGATATGTATTTAGAAAATGACCTTGAATTATGCTTCTGGGAGTTGTGGAAGTTTGGGATAATAAGGCAGGATAAAGGAAATTGAGGAAGAAAAATGGAAAAACTGCAGAGAATAAAAGGACTGATAAGGAAAGGGACACTGGACCCAAGAGAATCTGGCTGCGGAGCTCCACTGTGGGGACAGTTTCTGCTCTTAGGCCACCTCCACCATACGGACAGAAGAAGCTAACTTCCCTTCACCTATTCCTCCCTCAACCCAACATGATTAGATGAAGAAGAAAAAGTTTAAGATAAAGATAAACAAATGACGTTGTCCAGAGTAGAGTTGTCACCAAAATTTAACAAAGAGCCACAACAAGTTATAATTGTACCATATTATATATAACATGTTACTTTTATGGTAAAAACATGAAACTTAACATGTTATAATGAGAAAAGGACTTTGTTATATTTGTGTGAAATGCTTCTGTAATGTTGAATACAATAAAAACTAAACTTCAATAAGTAAAGTATCACCATGGTAACTGAAAACAACCAAAATAAAACAAAAAAAAAAATTTGGAAACTGTACCTGTCGTGCTATCATTAGTGGAAACCTAAGAATAAACAACTCAGATCTGTGAATTACTTGGTTTACAGAGTGTGTCAAAACAACTTATTTGAGTTGTTTAATCAGCTCACACCATGGTCTCATAAAGGGAACTTTTTATGACTTTTTTTTTTTTCTTTTTCTTTGTTTTTCATACAAAACTTGCTAAATATACTTCAGTATAGTAACTATTTTCCGTTAGCCATTGTCAAAACCTGCTGATCTGAACCCATTGATAAACACATTGCTATGTTGATGACTTTATTGTTCTGATGTACACTACCAGTCAAAAATTTGGACACACTTTCCTATTAAAACCAATGAGAAAGTGTGTCCAAACTTTTGACTGATAGTGTACATAACAGTGATTTAACTGAATTTCCAGGCCCCCTTTCAATCGACCAAGCGGGAACCAGAAATTGTTTGAAACTGTTTACATAATATAAAGGTAGAGAATCCCAGTTGGAGATAGAGGAGAAATATCTGATGAAAAGAAAACATCAGAGAAGCAAAGATGATTCATTTAGATGGAGTAAATGGGCAAAGAGCTGTCGATAAAGAAAGCAGACCAATTGGAATTAAAATGTGAATGAAACAAACTGAAAACATTGGGAGGAGATCTACGGTATTTATAAAGGAGAATCATTGATTTTAATGGCATATTTAAAGAAGTGAAAGATGTTACCATGGATGGAGGAATTCAGATTGTTTTTGATTTGTAGAGAAAACACTAAAAAAAAAAGAGAAGAAATGAGGAAGTAACCTGGATTTTAAAAGAAACAAGAAACAGTGTGAAGCAATTTTTAATGCCATTCTTTCTCCTGACTCAGGGCTACCACAGACCCAGACATTACATCGCCACACAAGGTAATTAAACTGATGTAATAAGTGTGTGACAAGAGCATGTGTGTTACCACGTTCGTGCAGATATAAATGTGTTTGTGTGCATCTGTGCGTGTGTTTGCGCGTTTGTGCGTGTGTCGAAGCCACCTGGTAAATGGTGTCCTTTCGGACTGGAAGGCTATTACCACAGCCTCCTAAATCTAAACTGCTGTATAAAATCCCCCTGACAAATTTAAGACCCCATTACCTCAAACCCCCAAACTACTATCAGGGATTGATGGTGTGTAAATACATGTGTGTGTCAGGGGGAATGTGTGTGTTTGTATGTTCATGTGTGTGTTACATGCATGTGTTTGCAACTGTCTGTGTTATCAGTGCTGACATTTTTAGGAGACACTGGTATGGGCTGGAGCCTAAATACACACACACACACACACACACATGTCCATATGTTCATTGTGTGTGTAACAAAATGTTTATATCTCTGATGTATTTCTGTGTGTGTGTGTTTCAGGGCCCATGCAGGAGACAGTTAGGGATTTCTGGAGGATGGTTTGGCAGGAGAACTCGGCCTCTATCGTCATGGTTACAAATTTGGTGGAAGTTGGAAGGGTGAGTTCATCATAAAGATTATGACACAGTTTGTATGATTTGTCATATTTTTTTCTTGGATACGTAAAAAGACAAACAGGCTCCCTGCTTTAGAGTCAAGCAAAGCACAGTATTATTAACCCCTGGCATGGGAACATGATCCAGATAAAATGTAAAATATCTCAAATTCACTTTGATGTACGTCTGACTTTGAATGAAGAATGAGTATCAAGTAGCCAATTATAATGCAAGAGAGGCTATGGAAACCTTAATATAAGTCATCGGTAATATTATTCATTGTTATCACTTTGACCTCCACTTCATTCAGGTGAAAATGGCCAGCATGTGATACATATTTAAATAAGCAGTGTGAGTATGGATTATCTGCTGCAGGTGAAGTGTGTTCGTTACTGGCCCGATGAGACGGAGGTATACGGAGACATCAAGGTGACCCTGATAGAGACCGAACCGCTGGCGGAGTACGTCATCCGGACGTTCACTGTCCAAAAGGTAAACAAGATTAGTGCCATAAAAATCAGACATGATATTTTAATATTGGGATTTATTAAGTTATACTTTGTATGTCTTATTAAATTCCAGTAAATATTTATTACATTTATTTATTAATGAATGTAAATAAATGTAATACTTTGGTAATAACTTATTTATTATTATTCCAAATAAATATACCATATTTATTTGTAAATATGTTCATTGATAACAATAATCAGGACCCTTTTTAAGTCTCAGAAATAAGCCAATTTGAATTAGGATTATGAGGATTGTTCTTTCGTCGTATTACAGAATGATCCAGCTGTAGCGTTTCTCCAGGATTTTAGCATATCATGATTTCATGTTGTCACTCTGGTGGACAGATTATTCTCCACAAGTCTTCAGATGGGATTTGGACTGAGCCAGAGAGTGAGCAGTGTAACTTGTTTTTTTTGGTTTTTTTTCTTTCTGCTTAACACGACACTTTAAAGCGTAATCTTGGCTCTTGTAATCAGGGAGGAGGGATTTCAGAGGGTAGAAGATGAGTGGAAGTGGAAGGATCTGCTGTCATTGTTGTGATGCATTTCTCAAAGGCTTTGCACAGTGAATGGAAGAACAGCAGAAACACACATCACAGCGAAACAAAAAGGCTCTGATCCAAATTCTACATTTCCAAAACTACTTTCTTTGAGTTCTGTGGCATTTTCCACTCTTTTCATTTATATTTATTCTGTTTCTCCCTCTTCTTCTATGACTTCATCCTTTGTTAGAGTGTTGGTATATAAGTATTATAAGTAATTACAGCACATAAAATCTTTCTTACATCTGTATATTTCACTTAGGAGTCCGATGTTGAGATTTTGCTCCAGAGATGGAAGAAAGTAAACATGTAAATACAGCTGGAGGCATAAAGGTGTGGGATACAGCGGGAAGGTTCTGTCACACGATTAGTTCTGTGTTAATAGCTCTAGTTTACCTTACAAAATATGAAACATTTAAAACATTTCAGGCTTCTCATGTATTCTCCTTGCTCTTTCTTTACCTCCTCTTTCCATCCTGTATTTCCATCCCCCTTCAGTCGTGCAAAAGCAGCTTATGAAGACGAGTCCTCAAGTCCTCGCTGTCAGCACGTTTAGCAGCCCCTTAATCCACAGCACCTCTGTGTGTGTGTGTGTGTGTGCGCACAAGTACTCAAAGTAGAATTCAAACGAAAGCTGATTTCAAAGTGCCTGTCATATCCCAGCATACATTAATACGCACAAACACAGACTTTCACTCAACATCCAGGATTCTTTGAAACTGCGAGTGTGATTTACAGTATTTTGTGTGATGTGTGTGTGTGTGTGTGTGTGTGTGTGTGTGTGTGTGCGTATGTGTGTGTGAGACAAAAAGGAAGACTGAGGGGTTGGAAGGTAGAGTGCATGGGATCTTAATGAAAACATTTATTAATGGCACATCCGAGGAGATTAACTGAGCACTAAGTAAGAGAGGCTGACGAGGATTCAAAGAAAGAAAGAAAAAAAAGAAATGCTAATGTCTCCTCGAGAGAGAGAGCGGGAGGGGAAAAAAACCCAGGAGGATCACAAAAGGTGTTTATGTGTCAGAAGCCGTGGGTGAGCGAAATGCATTTCTGTTCCACTGCATCCAAAATATTCATTTCAAAGTGTTCGTTTTATCTGTGAAAGTGGAAATTTCACTAAACATGCAGATAAAGCAAAACGATTCCTGCACAAGTTTCACTGAGGACTTTTTTTTTTTTTTTTTTTGTCTGGTTTCTTTTAATGTTATAGTCAGAACTCTTAAAGTGAACATCATATAATTGTAATTGCCTTTTATTCAGCATTTTGTCATATTTTCTTGAATCAGCATTATAATGCGACGTGACTTTGTTAATGAACAAACCAAAATCCAAACAACAGGCGTAAACAAAGCTGCAGTCTGGAGAAATGACAGTATGAGGAATGAGAGGCTCATGACTGCATTTAACATTATAGAACACGTCCTTAAACCCTTACAGAGTTTACAGCAACATAAAGACACTTTATGTACTCTTCATGCACATTTATGTGTATGCACAACCCTACTTATGAATGGGATAAAATTATCCAGATAATACCTGGATTACTTCTTAGAATTCAACTGATGCAGAAATGACAATGTGGATTACTCTCCAGGTAGATGGTTGAGTCGAATCATCAGAGATAAACAATCGTGCAGGACTCTTCAGTCAGCGGACAATCAGGCTGGAGGGAGCATTGTGTAACAAAAATGGGGTATAATAGTGAAGGTTTCTGCCAGCTTTAGTGCAAGTGCTTTCAATGGAAGAAAACAGAAGGAGAGAGTGCTTCATATGCTGCTGTTGAAATAAAACACTGTAGTTTCATTTCATTGGAGTGTTTAGATGATAAATACATAATATCCCTGACTAGGACACACGTTTAGTTTTTGTTGCAAATAATTTGCTTTTCAAAGCAAGTACTGTTTAGATATCTTTTCCAGTGTCACCATGACATTTCTCTGCAGGGTTTTAGAAAAGTAAACTTTTAATACATGCAATGCCTTGTAGAACTTATCAGCCACCCGTCTTTCAGTTTAAATCACTTTTAAGAAATATTTTCCAGTTCTGTCACATTTATTCAAGTTTATTTAAGTTTAACTATTTTTTTTACTCATTCTTAGTCCATTTTACTATTTTATGTGAAACAATATGTGTTACGTGACTTAACACTGGCGTATGAATCAATAAAACGCCAAAAAGACACCTAACTAAAGGGATGAACCAGTGTTGTTTTCACAATTTAGAAAATAACCAATAATACATTTAGTCTTAAGACTCTGTTTCCAACAGCTGGTCACAAAGATACATCTGTTCCTGCTTTTGATTACATCTATGAAAACTATCAGAAACAATGTGAAAAACAGAAAATAGGATTTTTGCAGCAACAAAGTAAAACTCAAAGAGGTCTTAGCATCTGTTCTTCACATTTCTGAAGTTGTCACTGCCCAGCAATGTCACCAGACAGAGAAACTGTGCTGTACTAGTTTTCTTCTTCCAGGACACAGACTGATGTTGCAGCTGAGTTTCACTGAATGCACCTTGTTAAATACTAGCTTACAGATTTAAACACACCAGCTGTTTTAAACTGCACCGTAAGAGACGAAAAGACACAGAGAAAAAAGCAAGAGTTAAAGACATGAGTGAAGATAAGAAATTACTGTTGGTAAGAGAGAAAATCTGCAAAAGTTCTGTAGTGTGTCTTTAAGGAGGTGAAACAGGAAGGAAAAGCTGTGAGATGCTAAAAGGCAGAAGAACTGGCAACGGGCCTGATGGAATGATGCCCAGGTCTCAACATGACTAAAATACTGTGGGATCATCTTGACAGAGATTAGGTTAAAGGCAGCCAACATACAAATAAGAGCTTTGGAAATCCTACATAGGTCCAGAAAACCTTTTTACCTACTATTTAAAGATATCAGCAAAAAGCTTGTCAAAAAAGGCTGAGACTCCGAGACTGTAAGACACAGAACAATCCCACTAATGTCCAGGTAAATATCTGCTTTCTGAGTAAAAAAAGCATCAATTATGTAGCTGAATGACATTCATACGGCATATATACACACAATGTGTATATATATATATATATATATATATATATATATATATATATATATATATATATATATATATATATATATATGTGTGTGTGTGTGTGTATATATTATAACATATTACTATCAGCCCAATTGCAAAGATAGGTGAAGAACAGAAACCGGATTATGAGTTATTTACCTCCTCCCTAGTGTGGAGAGGAAAACATTCTAAATGTTTCCCCATGCTTATCTCAGTCTTCACATTTTAATGTTGTCCTTTAAAAAAAAAAACAACAACTGAAAAAAAAGAAAAGGCACCTTATCATGAATGCAAGGCCCTGACTGTGACTCTGCTGTCTATCGATTTAGAAAAGTAATTTCAACATCACAGGAGAGCAAATCAATGAGAAGTCGAGTTATCAAATCACTTTGTGGTTTTCTGGGTTTTATTTCTCTCATCTTTCCCTCCAATCCTCTTTTCACCATCTCTTTTTTGTCTGTTTCCTTTCTCAGGCTTGTTTCTCATCCTTCGCTACAACACCACTTTCCATTTTCTCTGTTGTTCTCATGCAGCTTTTTCTCTTTGTCTCCTCTCCCTGACCTCTTTTGCTTTCCTTCCTGTGTTATCCTTTTTTTTTTCCCCCTGGTTATCATCAGGTGTTCTGTCAAAACAAATAATCTCCTACAACCATGTCTTTATGGAAGCCAAAATAACAACAGTTTTATCTCCACTCTGTTCTTGGAGAGTAAACTGAACCGAAGAAGACGCGGCTCTCTCCATTTAAGCTCGTTTTAGTTTAGAACAGGATGGAGAAATCAATTGTTATGAATTATTAAAGCAGGAAAGTGTCTGATATAGAAATCTTCTGGCTATAAACAGACAGGTTAAAGTACAAACTCAAAATAGGAAACTGGAAGTAAAATCGTTCGTCTTTCAAGTTCTCAAAGAGTTACAGAAAGTCATGACATTCCATCTCAAAGGTTTTAATTGAACAGATTTATAGAGGAGGTAGAATATCACACCCCTTCTTTGCTCTGTTGTTTTAAAAATAAATGAATAAAAAAAAAAGATATAATAGACGTCTTCCTGTTTCGGTATATGGTGTCAAAATTTACACCATAATCTTCATGCATTCTTGCATGTCTGAAAGACGCACTTTGAATTAAAACATGATTTTATTCCGTTTGTACATGTCACCAAAAAAGTCTAAAAGCAGTTGCTTCTGCATTTAACGCTCTCATTGGGAACTTTTTCCAAAGAATCTCTGCAACAGTCGTGTTTCTTAGTTTATTTGTTTCTTTTCTTTCCTTTCAGTATTCTACCTGCCACCTTGATTCTTTGTTTGAGTGATATTTGCATGCTTTTCGCCGTTTAAGTACCTCATAAAGTAAGGAGGAGTTCGAGGAGCACTGTAAATTGGGCGGCTGAGCTGGAGAGTGGCATTTCTTCCTGTAAGCCTCTCCCAAAAGGGCCATCATGAGATTTGTGAAATCAATTAATCTTTTTTTATGGAGCTTGCGTGGCCTTCAGTTTCCTCAGATCTCCCCTGTAAATTAGGCAAATGAGCCTCGATAAGTCTTCCTGCCTCTCATTCCCAGAAGTGGCCCAAAGCGCCATCTTGACATCCACAAGATTGATTTATTTTACATGTGAAGCCAAAGAGGCCTCAAGGCCCCTTTATTCCTGAAATCCCTGCTGTAAATTAGGGTTCTGAACCATGATATGTCTTCTTGTCAGTCTTCCCCAAAAGAGTATGAAAAGCTTTGTGACATTTGTACATTTATCATCATCAAGAGATGAAATGGCCATCGCTTGTCTCCAGGAGACAGAATCATTTCCTGGATTACTGCAGCAAAATGTGAAACTTAGTGTAATGTGTTCTCATACTTTTCAGAAGGGCCATCATGAGATCCGCGAACTCCGCCAGTTTCACTTCACCAGCTGGCCCGACCACGGCGTTCCCTGTTATGCCACTGGGCTGCTGGGCTTCATACGACAGGTCAAGTTCCTGAACCCTCCAGATGCTGGACCCATTGTGGCACACTGCAGGTAAGAACTAGGGGTGTAACAATATATCCATCTACATTGATAGATCAATTGTGTGGTTAATAAGCCGATTACAGTGATCCAAAGTTGCAAACATTGTTCCAAAAGTCAGTACAATAACCATCCATCCATCCATTTTCCTAACTACTTAGTCCAGTTCAGAGTAGCAGGAAGCTGGAGTCTATCCCAGAAATCAGGGGGCGAGAGGCAGGGCACACGCTGAACAGGCTGCCAGTCCATCACAGCACACAATAAGCATTTATCATTAAAAACAATTTATTTTGAAAATGGCTATATTTTAAGTTCAGTTAGCAAATCTTTTTTTCTGCTTTTTACTGATCTGTCTTTGTTATAAGGACATTTTTTTTTAATTTAAATTAAGTAATTTAAATACCTTAGAAATAAAAATGTTAAATGATATCTGAGCTGCTTTTTATGATTTTCATGTGAAAGCGAATGACTGTTTAATTACATGTGATATTGTGTTACTGTACAGCACTTTGGTCAGCTGTGTGTTGGTTTTAAAGTGCTTTAGAAATAAAAGTGGTATGGTATCATTTCATATCTCCTCTGTGCACTCTGAGGTCAGAAGGCCGGCGCCAACTTGTGGTCCCAAAAACGAGGCTCAATATTTGGGGGGACAGGGCCTTTTCTCTGGCAGAACCTAAACTGTGGAATACCCCCCCCCCCCCCCCCCCCCCCATGTTAAAACACCCCCACCCTGGAGTGTTATAAGTCTCGTCTTAAAAAACTCACTTTTATTCTCTGGCTTTTACCACTGCGTGAGTTATGTGGTCCTCTGTGTCTTTTTTTCATTTTGCTTCATTTTATTTTATTAAATTATTTATTGCCTAGTTATTGTGATTGACTTTAGGCTTATTTGTATTTATTGCTATTTTAGTATAGTTTCTATTTTAGTATTGTAACATTGTTTTTCTTTGACTTGTGTGAAACTTTGGAAACTGTTTACGTTTATAAAATGTGCTATATAAAGTGGATTGGATTGGATATCAATCAGTGGATTCTAAATCGAATCAAATGAAAATCAGATCCTGACCGACCTTGAGATATCGACACATATCAAAATGCTATCAGAACAATACAAACTGAAACCTGATTTCAACATTTAACTGGTTATCACATCACTACATGGCGCCCAATGTAATATGATGTCATAAACCAGTTAACGGCCCAGTTGACTTCAGCTGAAAAACATTGTGCTGCAGCTCAGACTGCAGCTTCAAACTTGGAGTAAAAGCCAATAGATAGTTTGGATAATTTCTGATATTACCATAAACAGAATACCATCTGGCCTTCACACCCGATGCCCTGCTATCATTACTCTCAACATAAACACAGAACATAATTGGCAGCCATGTGATCTACAACACACCAATCAACACTGATTGTAGAAGAAGAGAAAACACCAGATAATAGTCCCCAACTACAGCAGATCTCAACAGGTACCTGTGATAAACGTTAGTGGTAAGCTAACTAGCATAAACACAAAGAAAAATCTCTTGAATATACCAGATGTTTCACTGAAAAACGTGCAAGGTACAGAAAAACACAAATCCTTTTACAATAAGCACTCCTAAATAACTCCGATCAGCTGTCCAAATATTGACGCTGAACAAGAAAAATAACACATATGTAATGTCTGCCTTTCCTTTACCACCGCATTTCCTGCTGAGATAATGTATGGGTTACCAGTACCGCCATGCTAACACCCCCCTCTCAAACACTTTTCTCTTGTGTCCATAAATTAGATCGATGATGTTAACCTTTAAAATGTAGGCATCAGAAAAGCAGATTCACCTTCCACCCCACTCTCAGCCCACCACTGCTAGGAAAAGAGAGGAAAAAAAAACAGCGACAGTGTTGAGTCCCCATGGTGACAGCACATTTAACCCGCCTGTTCTGTTCTTTATTGGATGTAAGTCTTAACCACCAGGGCTGAGTCGTCAGGATGCACAAGCTTTAAAAGGTCAGTAAAATGACGAGCTCTGAGGAAAAAAAAAAAAAAAAAGCCTCATCTTGTCTCAAGCTTTTCAAATAGATATATTCCTCTAGGTGGGAACGCCTCGTTGAGGAACGATATTTAATGGGCAGTTACACTGGGATTAACAGTATGAACCCTGGAAACAACTGAAAGAGATTTAACAGCCTCACGCAATCACCTGTTCACAAACTGTCCACACCAAACATTTTCTTTTTCTTTAGGCCCACGTTTTTCTAAATTTAGATACAAAATACTAATAACTATGTTAAAAAATAAGCCAGAAATTCTTTGTGTGATTTTAAAATTGAATATTTGTGTCGCTGAATTGTATAAACGTTATCAACAGTGATGATTATGATAAAACGTCATCACATATAAAGCTCAGGCAGGGAACTTTTCTCTTCTGGCTCCTGTGTGATCTGCCTCATCTTCTCCATGCCACATAGTAATACACACAACCATCCAATCTATTTAAGCAGCAAACTTCCTGTCTTGCTGTCTGCCTCATGCTTGCTGCTGATAAGCTTCCTGGTTGGCATGCCAGTATTACAGCTGTGCAGTTGCCTTTCTGCCTTATTTGTATTTTGCAACTAAAAAAAATCATTTCAGCATATTTTAACTACATGGACAGACACAACAAATGTTAATACCATTAAAATCTGGCATAAGAGTGGGCAAGGAGTACAACTCTGTGGGTGAAGTTTGTTGGGGTATTGTACCCCCCAAAAAAACATGTTTATCACCCAGTTAATGCTTTATGCTTTACTAACCAAATGTTAAAGCATGTAGAGGAACATTTTTGTTATTAGTGAAATTCTGCAGCCATGGTTACATGATCGGACTGTTAAATAATCCTTGTAGAACTTGTCTTTCACACATGAATAAGCAGAGACCCAACATTAATTTGAAAAGCGGTTAAAAAAAATACAGTGAAAGTTCCTATAAATATTAAATTCTCATACTTGAGTACAGTATGGATTTTACATGAAAACTTCATAACCTCCACAAGCTCAATGGCTCCAAATCCTCTTTCTGGAAAAATTAACTGACAAAAGTTCTGAAACAAGCGGCGATCGGAGGAAAACAGTGGGCAGACAAACGAGGAAGGGGAGGGCGGACACATAAACAGAGCATCGTGGTGGAAGTATGCGGAAAGACAGGCAGGAAGTTATGGCAGTCACTTCCAATTTCCGGGGGCACTCTGACGCCATTGGCCCGTGTCGTGAAGCTTTCAAACAGCACATACACACATGCAGACACACACACTAGAGGCCCAGCAGTATTCTGGTCTCAACATTAATCACAGACGTTGACAGGTAATCTGGCGAGGCGCTCCCTCCTTTGCTTTCTTCTTCTCCTTTCTATCGCTTCATCCCTCTCTTATCTCTCTTTTCTCTCCTGTTTCTCTCTGTCGCTGTCTCTGCAAACTGTCAGAAGGTTCACAAAATGAAAGATGGGTTTTTTGCCCCCTTCCTCTCATCTGTCTCCACCTCATTCTCTCAGCTCCCTCTCCATCCCTCCATCCTTCCTCAGTCTTCCCCGTGTTATAACCACAGTTATCACTCACAGTCGCCAACCTCTTCATGCCGTTAGCTGCCTTTGCTTCCTTCTCTCCCCTGCTCATTCTGTCCATCTTTCCATCTGTTGGCCTGCCTCTCCATCTGACATGGAGAATTAGTCGCTGCATTTTTGCGTGACAATAGAGCAGCTACCATTTTCCTCCAGACAGAGTGAGCTCTCACATCGGCTTCATGCCGGACACATGCTGCGTGCGTTGTATGTGCTTTACTGAACTCATGAGTCGTAGCTGTGTGTGTGTGTGTGTGTATTCACACCACCAACCTTTCCCCTGTGGTGCAGCAACTCCCTACACAATCCTTTTTAACGCAGCATGCCCCTGATAATGGCCATAACTGCACAGATCTGTGTAATCAGTTGTCCATATAACATGAAAAGTAAAACTCTCAAAGTTAACTTCAGAACAATTTTGTTTCATTTCTTTTAATAAACCAAAAATCCTTCATTATCGCCATCATTGTCATCCTCACAGCAGTGTGGCTGTATTTTTAGTGCTCTTGTCTGGTAAAACCTAAGACAAAAGATATGAAAATTAGTGTCTCAGAAAACTTCTTTAATCCTCTTCTAATGGTGCTACAAGTTTTTCTTGACTGAAACCAACATAGTGAGCTCTGCTTCTCATCCAACAAATGCGATTTCTTTAAAGATGTTTCGTTTCAGATCTATATGTACAAATGATTGGGTGTCCAGTGACCAGAGGGTTGGTTGGTTTGAATCCTGCTTCCCCATTTAATCTGTCTTTGTTTCCCTGGACAGGACACTTCACCCCACTTGCATTCAGTGTCAGCATTGATGGTGTAAGAATGAACCTGAATGTTTTGTTGGTGGTCGAAGAGGAGACTGATATGCATTGACTGCATTGGCTGTAAACCAAATTATGTATTCAGTTTTGGTAGTGGGTATGTCTCCTCTAGGACCTTCATTAGATCTGGGAAATATTGCTTTATTATCCTTGGAGAAAGAAGACTTTTGTCTTTAGATATCAGATAATTACAAGTAAAAACATATATCAATTAAATTGCTGAACATAATAAATTACGGCATTAGCCTCCAAGGTTGCTGGGATAGGCTCCACCCCCCATGGCCCTTAATTGAACTAAGTGGTATATAAAATTGATTAATGAATGAATATCAGATTATATTTGTAGATTCAGAGCTACTTTCTGCTTGTTACCAAGGTATTTCACAGATTTGTAAAGGACTTTGATTTAAAGGGATAATTAAAGACACCTCAGTCATTTTTATTTCCCTACATCGTTATGACCAAGTTATGACACCAAGGGATGTTCATTTACGTTTTAACGGAGCCGGAGCAGCTGCATCCCTTTTGTGGCAGGGGTGTTTTCTAACCTTGCAAACTGTTTTGTGTTTTTGCAGCGCTGGGGCAGGGAGGACAGGTTGCTTCATTGCTGTGGATATTATGCTGGACATGGCAGAGAACGAAGGAGTTGTGGACATTTTCAACTGTATCCGAGAGCTGAGGTCACAGCGAGTCAACATGGTTCAGACAGAGGTAGGTGGAACAACAACCCAGCCATTGCAGAGAGATTAATGTGCATGGACAGACAGAAAACATGTCCAAACATGATGCCTTTCATAGAAAAGATGAAAACGTGTAGCGATATATAATGTCTCCCACAATAGTGTGAAATGTTTGCAGACCGAGCCAGTTTGGTGCGACCTGTAGAGATTCTGACCAAGTGACAGACATAAAGTAACCAAACTTTAAAACTAAACTAATCCAAAACATCCAGCATGTGGGATCAAAAATAAAGTTTTCCATTTAATTCCTTGCGGTCTGTTGTTTAACATCATATAACATGGAGGATCTGGTTTTCTTGAAAATGTTGTTTTTTTTCAGCCGAGGTCTTGGTGTTGGCAATCTTTTTACACAGTCGATTAATTTCTTCTAATTTTTCCACCATCCGTCATGTTTTAAGAGCCGTGCCTTAAAATGTTGGCTGCTTCATTACGGAACAGAAGTATTCATTTCTTGTCTAAGCTACTGTAAGCCGCCCTAATCCGTCCCTCCTTTGCTTTGCATTTTGTGTCTGATGAAAACCTCGTATATTCAGAAAGTCAACTTTTTCAGCAAACAAAAAAACAGACTCTTTCTGAGACTGATGGCTCCGGCTCACACTGCCTGGTGAACGAGTTTTAGAAGTGTAAGGTTCAGAAAAGTGATCCAGGGCACCACTTCACACCATTTTCATGTGAGGCAGTATAAAGGGTTGGTTATGTGTGTGTGTGTGTGTGTGTGTGTGTGTGTGTGTGTGTGTGTGTGTGCACTCGTCGGTTTTTATGCCTCTGAAACCAAGCTAAATGCATCCGGCCCTGACTTTGAATGTGTGGGAGCAATTTGTGTGAGTGTCGAAGCTGCTTGTCGCTATTATAATCCTGCTCCACACACACAAAGCAATTAATCTCTTAAAAGGCACCAGGGAAGAACAGTTTGTGTGCATTCGTGTGGGTCCACGTGTATGTGCCGATGTGCATACATGTGTTTTTGCATGCAAAGAGTGCGTGTGTGCGCTACTAGAGTAAGTAATGGCCAGGAGAGGTCATTTCAGTGAAGCGTTTACACTCTCCTCTCTGCCAGAAGGGCAACAATTAACATTCAGCAGAGAGAGGGGCTGAGAGATAACGTTGGAGGCAAATTGAAAAAGCGAGAGGCAGCAGACAAACACACGAGACAGTGAAATAAAAACTACACTGACACAAGATAAAACAGATTGTGGGACAGGCAGCAAGACATTGGCATGCAACCTGCCTGCTGCTGTATCTCACAGTGGTCAATGCATTCATCAGAAAGCTTGCAGCAAAGATTAGATGTGGACTCAAGAACATAAAAAAAAAAAAAAAAAAACCTGGCCTTTTTACCTCACTTCCTGGCTGTCACAAAGTATACCATTAAAGTACACAAATTATATATGTGCATGCACAAAGCTAACAATTACAGAGGTCATAGTGTTTTTTTGAGCTTGATAATGCAGTTGAGCGCGACACTGTGCTTTTTTTTAAAAGAAAATGTTATTGATTCTTGCTGCTGTGAGAAAGAAAGGACAGAATCACTGGTAGATAAAGAGTTTATACCTTCCTGTTCGGAGGTCAGAGCATTTTACCCTGTGTGACAGTCAGAACAGTAACAGACAGGTTAGGCTGGAACCTGGGTTTCATTCATCAAGAAAATTCTCAAAAAATGCAAATGAATCAAAAGTACAACAACTTAAACAAGAAAATGGGATCTGAATGTTGTCAAAAATGAAATGAAGACCGTGACTTACTTAACATGCTCAGAAAAAAATCTTTAAGAGTAGTTGATTACCCAACAGGATGCAACAAAGAGGTAAATAATACAAAAGGAAATAACATTTATTAGTGTGTTGTCATAATTTGTTGGTTGTAGACTTGTTGGTTCTTCTCTCTCAGACCAAAATGAATCAAGACAAATGCGTAAAAAAGTAAGAAAAAAAAATAGATCATTAATCTCTGGAATGACGAACCAACCAGATGTTCAACTTTTATATACAGTTCAGTCACATAAGCTCAAGACAGTGACTGTAGTCTTTATCTTTTATCTAAAGCACGTAACGGGAGAATTACCTAACCGTCATCACTATTTATATATCGCAGGAGCAGTATGTGTTTGTTCACGATGCCATTTTGGAGGCGTGTCTATGTGGGAACACAGCCATACCGGTGTGTGAGTTCAGAGCTATTTACTACAACATCAGCAGGCTGGACCCACAGACCAACTCTAGCCAGATCAAAGACGAGTTCCAGGTGAGCAGGCACACATTTACCCCAACTCTCACCCTCTAAACTAAACAGTTCCACATCAGCCTTGTTCCCAGGTCAGTTCATTATGTGCCTGTTGGTCTCTACAGTCTGAAGGTTTCAGTCAAATTCTTTGCTCACTTTCTTGTTCAGTTCACGAGAGTAAAGTCAGAGTGGGTTTAATCCAGTGTTTTCCATCCACCAGACCCTTAACATCGTGACCCCGAGAGTCCGTCCTGAGGACTGCAGTGTGGGTTTGCTGCCCAGAAACCACGATAAAAACCGCAGCATGGACGTTCTACCAGCAGACCGATGCCTGCCTTTCCTCATATCTGTGGATGGAGAGAGCTCCAACTACATCAATGCTGCACTGATGGATGTAGGTTTATATTTGAATGGGTTCTCTTCGTCTTCCTGAGTCTTCATGGTATTTTTACTGCATGTTTACTCCTGATCCATTTTAACTCTATAGAGCCACAAACAGCCAGCAGCCTTCATTGTTACCCAGCATCCTTTGCCAAACACCATGGGCGACTTCTGGAGGCTTGTGTTCGACTACAACTGCTCCTCTATCGTAATGCTGAATGAGATGGATGCTGCGCAGGTCCGTAAACACACCAACGTGTTCTGTGTTTCTGTTTTACAAACTTTCCTCAATTTTTTTAATGATTTAAAGCTGACTGAGATGAGCAGAAGAATTGTGACTGAAGTTCTTTTTTCCTCCTGGGTTTTCTCAATCATCAAAGCTACGCTATCTTTGAGCAATCTGCCTGTGAAGAGAAATTGTAACACAACTTGTAGAATCACTTACAGCAGCTTCATTTACTCCATGTGATTGAAAATTAGGTGCAAATTCTTAGCTTGTTTCTCAGTTTGTTCCTGTTTGTTATCTCCCCCTTCCTCTTTAGTTATGTATGCAGTACTGGCCAGAGAAAAACTCGTGCTGCTATGGACCAATTCAAGTGGAGTTTATATCGGCGGACATCGACGAGGACATCATAAACCGAATCTTCAGGATCTGCAACATGGCCAGGGTACTGAGTTTTAATCTCTCTTGTAACGTTTTAATTTAATCTAACAGAGGTAGCAGTTAACAGTTTGAAAAAGTGAAAGCATTGTGGAAAAGATCCAGACTCAGCAGCTGAGACGGTGTCTAAATTTAAAGCAGCGACTGGACGAGTCACACCACTTCACTCGGTTTTTAAAATAGCTTTGACTGGATAGCAGGATAAAGTTCAAGGTCAGGCACCACAACACAGAATGTATTCACACCAGGATTGTCTGCTAGACTCTCTGATTGGGGACTCGGTTCTGGACCGAGATAACGTTCACTCCTCTCTTCTTAAGAGAGGAGCTAAATTGGTTGCACATTCACAGTAACCCAAACAAAGCAAACAGACAAGGATTCTAATCAAAAGAACTCAATCTCATTTAAGTTAACCCTATAAAGCCAAACTAGTCATATTTGATACACAGTCTCTGAGACATTTTGCATCACTTTTGGGATAAAACGTTGCTCAAAATCTTGTTGAACACAATCCAATACGGGTCTTCTTGCCTCTAATAGATACCATGAAGCAGAACATTCCACTATAATAATTTTGACATATCACATAAATTTAAATGGTAAATATTTTCGAAGAATTGTTACAATTTTTTTGTTACATTTTATTAATGGGCCAAATAAAGGCTTCATGTTCAA
The DNA here is from genome assembly GCF_933228915.1 of Telmatherina bonti. NCBI lineage: Eukaryota > Metazoa > Chordata > Actinopteri > Atheriniformes > Telmatherinidae > Telmatherina > Telmatherina bonti. The sequence continues at coordinate 16,122,805 of NC_136624.1, forward strand.
AAAATTGAACTTTTCTCACCATGATTTCATGGGTTGGGCTTTAAAGAGTTAAACATATAAAACCTAGATCTTTATCTTTTCTCTTCATGAATCTGCTGATCACAGCCAGTGCCATGATTGTCAATCTAACCTAAAAAAAAAAAAAAAGGCATTTTAGGATGATTCAGTTACCAACTGAGGCCTGGTTTGGTGACTTGTGATGAAGGATACACATTCCCCTTTTCTGACTGTTGTAAGGAGACCTTTCCACTTTCTTCACTTATGAACCTCCCCCTCTTGTCCCTCCCTTCCTTCATTTCCTCCTCTCTTACCTCCTCTAGTTACTCCTTCCTCATCTCATTTTTCACCCATCCATGACAGTAAAACTCCAGCGGTGCCTTATCGTCTGCAAGCCCCTACAGCACTGAGTGAACTGTGCCCCCACCACCTCTTCATACTCTGTCTCTCTCAAACACATCATCAGTGTAGTGTGAAATGGCTCATATCATTGCCATAACAGCACATCTCACTCTGAGAGCAGCTCTAAGCTAGCTGAGTCTGAACCACCAACCTCAAAGCTGTCAAGTAAGGAACAAAAGCGGCGGATGGAAAATTGTCTGAGACAAATAAATATGAGGGGTAAAATTGTGAAAAAAAAACCAACATAATAATGAAGGAATAAATGAAAAAAAATGGGATGAAGAAAAAAAAAAAGCAGAAAGGAAATTGTGTTAATTAAAGAGGGGGAGGAAGGATGTAAATGTAGCAGTAAATCAGTCTGACAGTGATGTCAGGGTTTGGCATTCATGGTGGATGCCAACCGCCATGGGCCAGACGGAAAACACACCATGTCTGCCATGAAATTGAATGAAACATTATGAGCAATGACTTGAATCCAATCCTGTTTGTTTTCAAAAGACATTTGTTCAAAAACAAAAACTAATTGGACTCCAAAAACCATGCAGTAACAAAATGAGACCACCTCTGGAAAAGCGACAGACTCCTTTCAGGGCTTGTTGTCTTATTTGTTTCCTCCAACTTTGAATTAGTTTCGCTGCTTTTCTAAAGAGTCATTGGTGGCCTTAATCCTGTCGAGCTCTAGGCAGCACCACGCAGAACTACTTGTGACGTTTTACATTATTAAAATCTTTTCTCCTCAGCCGCAGGATGGTTACCGCCTGGTGCAGCACTTCCAGTTCATTGGCTGGCCAGCCTACAGGGACACGCCTCTTTCCAAGCGCTCCATCCTTCAGTTGGTCAGGAGGTTGGCTAAGTGGCAGGAGCAGTATGACGGAGGAGACGGGAGGACTGTGGTGCACTGCCTGTAAGTTATTAGGCAGTCTTACACACACCAGATAAAACACAGTGTTCCTTCATTAAGCCTGAGATGAGTGTTTGAGTTTGAGCATTTTCACAAGCAACGTCCTGCTTACCAGATGGAAGATCTTGCTGTAAATCCTCTCTCCACAGTTGAAGTTTTGCTTCAGAGTATTCAAGGAACCCAGAAATGGGTCGTAAATTTCTGATATTATGCCTTTTCTTGTACAATCTTTTAGCACAGACTGTAACCGTGAGTAATGAGGGGTCTCTAGCGAATGCTTTTGTCCAGAGGTCCAGTTTTAATGTCTATTGATTAGATCAATTTTTATGTGTTGGAAACCATCTGCACCATCACCGCTCAGTTTCATAAAACTCCTCTCCGAGCAGAAGAAAGGAGGCTCGTAATGAGGGAGGAAACAGAGGCGGCAAAATCTATAGAAAGGAGATTACAGTGAACTTCCTAACACTAATACACACACACTCGCTTCAAACATTACTTCAGCCACATCTCTGCAGCTCATATGAAGTAATCAAATCACTTAATGCTCACTGTTGTCAGCAAAAAAAATAATCTCAAACATCGTTTTTAATGATTTAAAATATCAACATGTATGTTGTCGCTGTAAAAATCTGATGTCTGACAAGTAAATGCATAAAAGATAAAAGTTAATTATCTAGTCATTATAGCCAATTTTAGAAAAGTGAGAGACATCCATGTGAGGGTTTTTCTGCTTCTAGCCAAAGACAGCTACACCGGCTAATCAACCCCAACTATTGATTTCACACACTCCGTAATACCAGCGATAAAGAGAAACATGATGGTTCAATCAGTGTGGGCTGAAAATGGATTGTTTTCCTGCTCTCATGCTCACATGTCCTGAAGGTTGAGCTCGATGGCTATTTAAATGCTGAGCACATGTCTCAAGTTTAGCAAATAAGACTGCGAGAACCTTTTAGAGACTAGCGGGTAGCAGCACTCCAATTGCAGCCGCCGGTTTGTGATGTTTATTATGGCCTCTATAGGTGGATATTTTAAATGAATGAGAGCTACGAAAAAAGGCGTCAGTTTTCTCCCATCAAGGAGCTGAAATACTCTCAGCACGACACAGCTCATATCTGGAATAAATGTGGTTTCAAATTGCCACAAAAACATGAAATAAAATGAAAGACGCTAAGTGTTACATAATTGAGCTTGAATCTTTTGCTCCGTTTAAATCTCAAAGCATGTTGTGAACATGAACTCAAAGGGAAACATACTCTGTATAGTTCTGGAGAGTTGTTGGGAGCCCTTAAATTGTCAGTCAGACCTAACTTACAGAATGAATTCAGCTGCAGATGAAATTCTGTCTTACATTTCTTGTCAAACTGGAAGTTATTCGGTTGCCTTGACTCTCTACCTCATGAGACTTGACCTGTTCTGATTTTATGGAGTTTTTTGGTGTCTGTAATTAGCTTCATAGTATTAATGTATTTTAGCCCTAAGACCTATTTGACAGCACTGATGTAAAATGTATTTTCTTTCACTTTTTTTTTTTTCCTGCCTCACATAGATGCAAGGGGAAAAAAAAAATTTAAAAACACAAACACAAAGTCAGGGAAGAAATGCATCAGGAATACCTTAGCATCTCAAATTTAGCCTCAAATATAAAAATCCATAGCCAGAGACCACCAGAGGTGTAGAGTCCAATGAAAAAAAGTACATTTATGCAGTGAAAGCAGAATAACAAATGTGTTCTTTGTTTATTTAACACTTCACACTTTCACTTTGGAAAGCAATAAATAGCAGACCTCAATAAGAAAGTTAATGCGATGATATGTAAGCAGGATGGACAGCCACTGCGGCCGTGCTGCCACTGTTAATGCAGAAAGGGGAGGATTTCTGTATAGCTGCTTCACTTTAGAAGTACCTGAATGTTAAAAAAAAATATTGTACCCGGGGGCGCAGCTGGTGCGCTGGGGTGCGACCTGGCTGCCGCTGGGTGGCGGTCTGGGGATCCTGGTCCTCCGTCGGTGTGGGCTGTGCCCTCTGCCTGCGGGGGCGGGGGGCTGCTCACGGGCTCTTGGGGCCCTGGGGCCTGCGCTCTGTCTGCCCTAGGTGGCCGGTGCCCGGCGGGATCGGCCCTTGCCGGCCTGGGCCTGCTGGGGCCTGTTCCCCCTGACTGCGGGGGACTCTGGTTGGGCACCTCCTTCGCCACCTCCTGGGCAGATGCATGGCTGGCTCTGGAGTGGGGGGGTTGGGATCTGTACCTGGGGGTGACTGTCGGTTACCCGGGTCTCTGGGTTCTCCTGGCCTTCCTCTAGCTGTAGGCGGGCGGGGTCACATTGGCATGATCACTCTTCTCTAAACACGTTCCACTCTGAATGTTCTGCATGAATGTTCTGCATGTGTCACAGTCACTGAGTCATCCAGCAAGTTTATTCACTAACAGCAGGTAGCTCTCTTTCTGTCTTTTTGACTTAACTTGCTAGTTTCTGGTCCTCATGATTGTCAACGGTTTTGTTCTCCACGAATCTAGAGTTGGCTTGTGTGGGTGTATATATTTATGTGTGTGGGTGGGTATGTGTGTGTACTTATGTGTATGTGTATGTATGTATGTGTATGTGTATGTGTGTGTATGTGTATGTGTATATGTATGTGTATGTATGTGAGTATGTATATGTGTATATATGTATATATATATATATATATGTGTGTGTGTATGTATGTGTATATGTATGTATGTATATCTATCTTTATGTATGCATGTATGTGTACATGTGTGTGTATGCATGTGTATGTATGTGTATATGTATGTATGTATGTATATATGTATATATATAATGTATGTGCGAGTGTATATACATATATATGTAGGTGGGTATGTATGTGCATATACATGTATGCATTGATATCTTTCTTTTGTTTTTTTTTTGTTTTTTTATGTTCTCTTTTCTGTTCTCTTTCTGCCCCTTTCCTGTCCTTTCCGGTCGGATCCAGCAGCATAAACTCTGTAATACAAGCTATTATCCAAAACAAATTGAAAAATAAAATAAGAATCAAGAAATACAAGGGGATCATTACATCTACAAAAGTTCCCCTTGGCAAAATAAATTTGCTCAGCAGAACACAGCATCCAGAACATCAGTCTGCTTGCTTAAATGCTGGACAAGACAAAAAAAAAAAAAAAAAAAAAATATTAAGCATCTGTTTTCATGATGGATGAATCAACTGAAACTGTGAGGAACCAAGCCGAAAAAACCAGAGAATCACAAGGAATTTTTTTAGAAAAATATAATGTCTACATTCATTTAACAAAAATGTCAAAATCAATCTTTTTGTTCAATAACTTTGGGCCCATAAAAGAGGTCAAAGAAAACAAACGTCAACCTAGGCATTAACATAAGGAACTCAAACACTAACTGACCTACCTAACTGACACGCAAGGGACACATATATACTGGCTGATCAGGCCATTTTGACACACGAAGGGGGAGACAATACAATACCCTATACCAACTACAACATAAACTTAACTAATCAGTATAATGTTACATGTAACCTGTTAAGACAAAAACTAAACAATTTGAGATTCCTAAATAATGCAAAAGACAACTGACAAACAATCAATAGAAAGACCTAAACCCCTCCTACGCTTCCCTCCTAAAAAAAGATGGTTCTGCCCAATTAGGCCTCAGCCTAATTTAAGGAGCTCCAGTGCAGCCAGGACTCTTTCCTTTGGCAGGCTTGGGAACACCAAGGAACTGGCAAGTCAAAAGGAAAGTATATTAACTGAAAGCAAAGCAAAGCAAATTGATAAGGTGACAAAATAAACCAAATTAACAAAGTGACAATATAAGTTAACTGAGTGTGTGTACCCAGTTAGTCAAACCCCTGTCAACCCAGCCAATAAAAATATAAAAAATGATAAAGTATATCTTTAAAGTGTTTACATAACTGAGGAAAAAAAAAGAAAGTTACCAGACGTTTACTGTGTGGCAGCTCATGCTGCCCTCACAGAAGCACAAGGCCAAAATAACATCAACTACCTATGTGCATCATTAGCTTTACACACAGTGTCATGCGCTAGCAAATGGATATCAACAAACCACAGAGTTTGAATGAGCACCGTGGCAGCTGCATCAAAACAACACAAGAGGAGAAAGAGAGGTAAAGAAAGAGAGGATGGCGCAGTGCCAGTGATTCGGCAAGAATCAATGTAAGATTGCATTATTCTGGCTGGAGAGACCTGACAGTACTGGTAGAATGCAAGATGGATGGTGAATTAGCCGTTAATGTTGTTGGTTGAGGGGAAGCATCATTTGGAAAATTACAACAGTTGTAGTGTGTCTAAAGTTTCCCAAATTATAGCACACAGATATATTTAAGCAAAATCTGCACAGATGCTGTCATTTAGCTGCGAAACGTCAGACTTTAGTTGGTATATCTAGGTCCTTAAATGTTACACTCATTTAGACTAAAGAACGTGTGAAATTCCCGATGATGTTTCCTTTTTTTTAAACACGAAGGATGATTCAGCCGTGGTTGATTGGTGTTTATTCGATTTGTTGCTATGTAACCAAACAAAAAATATTAAAATATGTTTGACAAATTATTTATACGTTTGTATGAAAATAGTGTTCTTTAGTTTGTTTGATAATAGCTTTTACTAGTCCTGGCACAAAAAAATTAGCAATTTGTTTTGACGAGCCTGAGAAAAAGCTCAGATAAAAGAGTAGTCAGTGGATCAATTCCTGGCTTCCCCAGAGATGAATTGTCCTTGGGAAAGACACTGAATCGCCACATTGCCTCCTAATGTATCTATTAATGAATGTTTCATGAAGTGTAAAAGAACTTTGAGTGGTCAAAATATAACTAGAAAAGTGCTGTATAAATAGCAGACGTTTACTATTTATGTTGCTCCAGTAGCAGATTCTTGTAAACTAAACCAGCAGCTTTACAAAGTCTAAATGGTCAGTAGTGATCTGATATTTAGGTTCAGGGACTTTAATGCCTGAATAGATTTAGTGGCCAAGTAATGACATTGCCTGTTGTGTGTTTTGGAAACAAATATGGCAACTTTGTTTGACAAAGTTCACGTCATAACCCCTTGTGTCTCAAAAAAATATCTCAATTGATTTACTATAAAAATAAAATAAAATAAATAAACAAATATGAGGAAAGATAAATAACAAAAAGAAAAAGACTGGAATGAAATAAAATAGTACATTTTTATGACCACAAATGGTTACAATTTCCAGGCTATATAGCGCACACCTGCATATAAGCCGCACCTTCACTGAGGTTCAGCCGCTCTGTTTCCTTCTTCTACAGCAACATTGATCAGTTTTAACTTAATAGCTGCATCATATGCATTTATCTGTGTCTTTTACATGATGAAGGTGTGCATGAAGCACAAAATGACTCATTAGTCAGTAAAGATCCACACATAACAGTGTCATTTTTGAAGCTGCAAGATTGGAATTGTGTGAAAAAAAAGCAGCTGCTTTTAGCACGGAAAATACAATAATAAACAATATTAATGTGAATACATGAACAATATTAAATTTTTTTAATAGATAACATCAAATGAAATAACAAAAGACTAAAGGTGGCTTGTGACAGCATTGAGAGGCTAATATTCATGCTAACTAGTCAATATCAGTATTAATTGCTCTCTGTGGAGAGATATAACATTCAAGGACCTAAATACACGAAGCAAAATCTGGAGCACTGAGCTGTCAATCAGAAACATACCAACCGGTGGGAACTAACCTCCCAGTGGATCGTCCCAGTGATGTAAATCACATTAGTATAGTGTGGAAGGTAGCTGAATAAAACTGTGACGCTATCATTAGGTACGGTGACCACCTGTATGACTGATCTAATTTTCACCTTCTTAACAGCAACAACTGCTTAAAGATAAAGGATGTATGAGAGGGTGTGTGTGTGTCATGATTATCCTCTTTATCCGACAATACAGAACTCTACATATGAAGAAGATCAATGATAGACAGGAAATTGTGAATGATCTTAAGTCAAAAGTGGATGATGGAGGATTTAGAATACCTGACTCATGGCAGCCAATGACACGTAAGGATTTCCTTGCCCACGCAGGTGAAACCTTGGTTACAGCACGTTACAAGCCTTATAGTGAGCTCATGCTTCACATCAGTTGGTGACAAGTAGAACTGCAGATGTGTGCGGTGAGGATGAAGCAGCGTGAAGGGATTTATGTTTTTATTTAAATGCCTTTTTGTTTTATTTCGGGGATATATATATATTTTTTTTTTTTTCACTATTCTGGATCATTTCCACAGATAATCTCAATTTCTTCATGAAGATGAAACTTTATTCTTTCCTTTTGTGTAATCATGTGATAACTCTGGTTTGCTTACTGTTGAGGACTGTTGATAAAGACCCTTACCGTTCTTCTCCTACAGTACCGGTGGGGGTCGTTCTGGAACGTTTTGTGCCATCTGCAGCATCAATGAGATGATCCAGCAGCAGAACATCGTGGACGTTTTCCACACTGTCAAAACATTGAGGAACAACAAGACAAACATGGTGGAGACGATGGTGAGGAGTAATAACACACACACACACTCACACACACACACATAATGTTCAACCCATCCTGACTCAGTAGGCAAAGTAACATTATCTCTATAGCAAGTTTAAAATATTGAAGCTAAACTAAAACAATGCAGATTTGGACTTTAAAGTAAAGAAACTATTCAAATGCAGCTGAGAACAGGTGGATCTTCAACCATGAATGTTCAAGTTGTTATAAAAGAAAACACAAGTCCACAGAAACTACTTGAATTTAATCTGCATTTGTTATGGTTCTAGTTCAGATTATGGCCATAAAATTATTACATAATTACTGATGCATCTGTTTTCCTCACTGTGGGAATAGTTTTGCTGGGTTTTCAGAGTAACTGTAACAATGTATTTAGAAGACGTTTTAGGGAAGGGGGGGGGGGGGGGGGGGGGGGGGGGTTCGTGTGTTTAGGTTGGTTGTGTGGGTACATCTATGTGTTTTTATGTTGTAGAGCACTTTGCAATGCACCTGTACAGAAAGTGTGATGTAAATCAAGTTTACTTTAATTTGATTGATTTGTTTACATCCTTATTTACATCTACAGAATTAGCATTCTATTTGTAACAAAAAAAAAGAAAGATGTGGTCATTTAACTGGAAGGTTGCATATTTCTGTAGCATTTTGTTTGTAATATTAACTAGCCTCTTTATGTTCAGAACACAATAGTCCCACCCACTGAGTGTGTACAGTGTGTACAATATGAAATACATATTTACCTTATAAAGACTTTCAAGTCTGAAGGCAGATATTTTACATCGTTAATCCAGGACTGTCATGTCACAGTTCAGAGTCATCTTTTCTTTCATCTCAAAGTGGAGCACTACGAACAGACAGATGGCCTGTAGACTCAGGTAGACAATGACCCGAATATAATTGTGCCCACATGGCCTTGTTATGAAGACTGTCAGACAAGCTCAGACAGACGTTCACTCCCTGCTGGTCTTCATAAGACAAGGAAGAAAAAAAAATTACAAATTCTTAGTTACACCAATGCACTTTATAAACTTGGCAGTGCAGAGCTGCAAGGAAAAATCTAATGAAATGCAAATAAGTATGTGATGAAGATGATGATATATGATATGATGATGATAATATATATATATATATATATATATATATATATATATATATATATATATATATATATATATATATATATATATATATATATATATATATGTATATATATGTATATAAACAATGAGTTGTGATTATGAAAAGAAAAGATGTTCTGATGTTTAAATATAATATATTTCTTGTTGTTAAAAAGTCTTTTCTGCTTCCGATTTTGCTCCTTTACAGGAACAGTACAAGTTCTGCTACGAAGTGGCTCTGGAGGCGCTCAACTCCTTCTGATTGGACCGCAGGATGAACCTCTCCGCTGTTGGTGACGTCAACCACACCAGGACACGCAAACAACAGAACTGCTGTGTGTTGACATGAATCCTACCTGTGACTGTGTGTGAGTGTGTCAAACCTATATGTGTGCCTGTGACGACAACACACACACACACACACACACACACGCGCGCGACCTGTAAAGAAAGAAAAAAAATCAACAACAACAAACACACACCGGTGAGTTTTGTGTGTTTGCTTCTGCAGACAGATGGAGGACTTTACACACTTGTACAAAGAAAAGATGACATGTTGAAAAAAGTAAATCAGATGTTTAAAAAAAAAAAAAAAGCGCCTTTTGTTCCCTCTGTTTTCTCTGTCCTCTCTGCTGGGCCGTGATGTGACTACTGTACAGTATCTCCTTTATAGCTCTATTCTACGCCTTGAATGTTGTCTCCCTCTCAAGGCTGGATGCACACTCCAAGATTTTCTTGATTGATGGAATCAAAAACAATTTGAATCCTTACAGACAGTGCCCCTTGTCCAGGTAAACGTTAATACTCGGGATTGTAAACTGCAACAAGACCAAATCAATGACGTCTTCAGACAGTTTTTTTTTTTATTTCTTTTTATTTTGAATTAAAATTTGCTGCTCAGTCAAAATGCAGGGGGGATAAAACGCAGAATCATTGACATAAAATGAGAACTATGACATTATTTTTAAGGCCAAATATTTTTTCTTCAGAATCTTAGTGTGCATCCACCCTTTCTGTAAATAAAAGACAACCACAGTCAGACAAACAAACGCCTGGATCACAACAACTAAAGGTAATTTTAAAACAATGAAAAGCTGTGTTTGTCATTTTCAGCATTTATGATTTCCAACATGCCCCTTCAATAAGATATCAGGTCAATGTCAGTCGCAGTTTAGACGATCTGAACTCATGCTGCGCTGTAAATGTGTCAGCGTTCCTGATTACAAACCCTCAGGCAACATGGTGACGGTGTAGAATCTAAACAGGCAGATTTGTTAACTTTCCTCTTTTAAATTGATCCATGTGATGCAACGTTAGGTGTGACTCTGAGCATTAGCATGTTGAAAGCTGTAAATACGGACACAGCCAGAATCTTTGCAAACATTTTTTCTACTATTTCTGCAATTTAAAGCTGGCATCAGACAAGAAACATCAGACTTCAGTAACATGAATCCTGATCTGAAATACAAACTCAGTCAAGTGTCCTTGATTCCATCAGATCCATAAAACCATGCGCTTTAAGTAAAAATCCAACCCGTCTACCCAGCTTGGTGTCCATCTTTGAAAAACCGCCACACTGAGACAAGACGGGTCACATTCACCCCTCATTTATAAACAAAGCCTCAGATTTGACCGAGGACAGTGTGGTGTGCACGTCTGAAAATTCCATTCCCAGTACAAAAGTTCAGAAGTTTGGAGGGAGGGGCTTAATGAGAGTCATCAAAATGATGCAGATCTTTGTTATCATCTTCCTCTTCTGTCCCCTTTAACAGCTGTGAGGAAGAATAAACCAGAAGCATGTACTTTTTTATTTTAGCATCTTGTGAACTTCTGTAAAAAAGAGAAAATATCCTCATGTCAGCTGTCATGTCTCTGCAGAGATTCTGTATCATGCAGTGTGGAACAATTTGACAAGATTAACTCTGCTTCAGCGCTCACGGGAAGAATCAATCAACGTTCATGTATAAGATGTTGTGGCAAACTGTTGAGTCTGTGTTTGCATTTTGCTTTTTGCTTGAGTTCAGGCTCGTTTTTGGACCTACGGAGGCAAAGACAGTAACAGTGCTGTGCAGAAGACAATGTGAATGCCAGAAACCTTTTATTTTCACTGAGGCTTTATTTCATTTGCTTTGTTCATGGCCCTTTATATGTATTATATTATGTTTCTGTTGTTTCTTTTGGATTTTTGTCCTGAATTTGTACACTTCTTTTTGTATAAATAATATTTGGCTGATTATTTGTCTAGCAAAGTGCTGTTTAGATCTGGTGATGCCATTACCATTGGTTGTTTTGTTGTTTGAAATGTGGTTAAACTGAAATAAAGGGACCAAAATATTGAATGTGAATGAGATTTAAATTCTTTCCCAGAGCAATCTGATGGTCCAACACATTTGTGGGATTCTAGCTGTACATTACTGGTTTTTATACCAATAACACACATCACGTAAAGCTTTAATATTTTACTTAATGACCTAATATTCTTGATTTGGGTATAAAATATCTCACAGAATGTCATGAAATTATGAATTTAAAGTCAGAAAAATTGTCTATTTGTCTTTTTGTAGTGACTAAAAAGATGATTAAATACAAATACTGCTTTCTGAGACAACTAAAGCAACGATCTGGACACTAGCAAAGTAACAGTGCAAGGTTGACTGAGCTGGAGAATTTGTACAGTATGAACAGCTGCAGGTCTATTTTGGATCACACACATATTCCAGAATGAAACCAATGGCATATTCCAACTAGGATAGTCCATATGACTGTTAAGTTAGGTGAGGAATACTTTCCTTTCATCTGGTTTGGGCTGGCATTACATTTATTAATACTTGCTAGTTTGAATGAGTGTATTATATTAAAAACAAAAAAAACAAAACAAAAAAAAAAAAGTATTGGAGGCTTCTGGTTCTGTACTTTCAGTTGGAGATCTTTAAAAGTAAAAAAAAAAAAAAAAAAAAAAAAAAGTTTATACACGGTTTCAAAATTGATCTCAATCTGGTGATTTTTTTATGTTCCTCTGCTTGGATTGGTTTGAGTTTTGTAGCAAGTTCATGTTTGGACCTTTGAAATATGAAGCATCTGCTTCGGTAGTCAAGTCAACAAACCCAGCAAATGTGTAAAATCAAACCTCTTCAGAATATTAACAATCCCAACAACACGGATACTTTAATTCTAGTACTTTATGATGGTGTATAGTCTGTATTTCCTTTTAAACTAAAGATATTCAGTTGAACCCAAACCTTAAAAATAGAGTGGAGCTTTGTACTAAAATGTAAACAAGTTTGACATCAAATTAGATTTTTTTTTTTAGCCCAACCTTGAAGTGGAGCATCTGTTTCCAATGTGAATGAGAAAAGCGATCAATAGGCAGTTAGTTAAAACCAAAGCAAATCAACTAATTTCATTGCTTCCTATCCTGATTCAGTTTGGTGCACTTGAAATATTAACCAGGTAATAAGATCCCAGAATCTAAACATAAAAGTTAAAATATGTCCAAATGGATGCAGCAGATACAACCAATAAAAAAACAGCTACATGTAGAAACATCAGTCTTCAAACTACATCGATCTAACCTAATCTGGATATCTTCACCTTTTGTTAGGTCTCCCACAATCACAGGCTGCAATCAGGATCCTTGTGCTGAAGAAAAACTGAAACCACAGGTCTTTACAGGCTGATTTTTCCTCTTTCTAATCAATCAGAGTCAGTGATGAACGCAGCTCCAAGCAAGCGGCCTCATCCTTTATTTAGCTGGTTGATTCCCAAGGAGCTCATAAATATGCATGAGTCTGTGATTAGCATAGGCACCAAGGACAGCGGCTGTACCTCGGCATTATGACGATCAATCAGAAACACTGAGGGGCTCCACAGAGGGAAGCTGTCTGTCAGTTTGGCTTTGGCCTGAGTTGATGCATGTGCACACACATCAAAAAAAGGTACATTCAAAGCATACATAACACACACAGAGTGTGTGACAGATAAACACAAATCTGCCATCGCCACCATTTGTCTCGTATTCTTAACTCACTTTCTGCTTCCTTTTCTCTCCCTTTCAGAGCCGACTTCATAATGAGTTTGAAAATTGGCCCATTTCATTTGCTCTCACTGAAATGTCATTATCTTGGGGGCCAACGGAGGGCTCCTTGGTGGCACAGTAATATATTTGTTCCACTCCAACAGGGTTATTAATATGTTTTATTTTTCTGAGAACTTGCAACAAGGTTATTTGGAGTCTTCAGCACATCTCATGCATCTCCATCTGGTACATTTAATTCAAATAATCTGATTCCTCTTTATTGTGGCCAACACTCTAACCACCAATTTCCTGCCAGAACTCTGCTACCATGATATTTTTGCTTTTACTTTTATTTAATGCTTTAAGCTCTTCTGACACAGTATATCTCTTGAACAGTGGTTTTATGTGTCATAAGTACTTGCTTTGGGTTAGGTAATTCTGTGTATGGCTAGGTTGAGGAAAACATTGTGGGTTTAGATAAAATTAATTTTTTCCACCACCGTTACTGTGTTACAGGACAATTTATTGTTCTTTGCTGCCAAGGTGATGATTTAAAATATTATCAGACTTAAATCTTATTATGTTGACATTACCACTTCTTTGTAGGACAGTTTCCACATGATGTGTTTAATTAAAGTCAGTTTAGAATAATTAATGCCCTGTTAAACAACTTTTACCACAGTTTCTCCATCCTGGAGGCAATAATGAAAGTCATTAACACCACAACAGCAGCAACCAGTGGTTACAGAAAAAGGCCCCCTGCTGGGTCTCCTTAAGTCAAATAATTAACAGCACAAACGCTGCATCCAAGAGTCAGCTGGGACAAAACATCTGCATCTCCCCAACAGGTCAGAACCCTTCATTGTGGAGGGGGATATGTGTACAGGAATGAACAAGGAAGCTAGAAAAGTGCATATAAAAATATATGAATGAGTTTGTTGTGACGTGGCGATTGCAACGCACTGCAAAAAGACTGAGGTTGTAATAACTAATTTCTTTTTCTTTTTTTTTTTCTTTTCTTTTTTTCTCTGTGTTTTGTCCAGCATTTATGCAGGCAGAATGATGGTCTGGATGCTGCGTTCTGATGAGCAAATTAACTTTACCAAGGGAAGATTACTGGCATGATGATCCCCTTGATTTTCTGGATTCTTATTTTATTTCTCTATTTATTTTGTATAATTGTAATACAGAGTTTGTATTGCTGGGCCAGACTGGAGAAGACAGAAGAGAGACAGAAAGACAAAGGGAAAGAGAAAGAAAACACCTCATAGAGAGAGAAGAAAAGAGAGATAGAGAGAGAACGAAAGAAAAAACAGACATTTGCATAAACATATGCATATACTCTCATGTACACACACATTCACACACATATACACCAACAGGACAGTCTTAGATTCATATTCCCCTTGCAGAGGACTAGACTATCAAGAGTTAGGAGCACCAAAAACTATCAGATGAAATAAAAATGAGAGAAAAGAAAACTAGCTGTTGTTGGTGAATAAACCTGCAGACGACTCAGTGACTGTGTCACATGCAGAACATACAGAGTGGAACGTGTTCAGAGAAGAGTGATCATGCCAATGTGACCCCGCCCACACAAAGGCAAGAAGCAGGCCAGGAGGACCCCGAGATTCAGGCAGCGGCAGCTACCCCCAAGCACAGGCTCCACCCGCCCCACTCCAGAGCCAGCCATGGACCCACCCAGTAATAACTAATTTCAATCATCAACATATGCGACTTCAATTCAGCACATAGAATCAATTGAAAGATGAAAATGTCCAATGTGTCTTACAGGGCCGACAGCGCACGACACTTAGAAAGGACGGAAGAAACAGCTGCTCATCTACAAATGGTCATCAAGTCAAGGAATGTAACATGAGTTAAGAAAACTGTGACGTACATGTTTGGAAATAAGAAGAGAGGTGAAAGGTTAAATAACTTGAGACTAAAAGTCAGAATTCAGAAACATCCTCTTGGTCAGCAAAGCTGATCACTTCAGTTAGTGTGAGACGCTGATAGTGAAGACAAATAAACAAATAACACTGACACGAATAAGTCAATAACATCTGGTTATTTCCAGAAGTGTCTAGACTGATGAAGCTGAGGTGTGTGCATATGTGCTATTGTGCTTCTGTGTTTGTGGTTGCAGTAATTCAGACAACACAAACATTTATATTCACTTCTGAACTGAACATTTGTTTTTTTCACAATTTACATTTTCAGTAACCTCCTGTAAATTTTACATCACACGTTATCATTATTTGCTCTTTGTTTTACTGTTTAAATAATCCGGAAATGTTAGTGTGTTTTTTTTTTTCTATTACCTGACAAAACACCAAAAGGTCTAAAAACCGAAAGAGCTTCAAACACATTCACCTGTGTGTGAGTGTGTGTGTGCGTCTGTGTATGTGAGTGTAAAAGTAGTCACTGTTCCGCTGTATCTGCTAGCAGAGGAAGCTAACAAGATGCTAAGCCATGCATGACTCAAGGGTGCAATCCATCAGCCCTGCTCTGGTTCACTTGAGCTGGAACTGAAGACAAAATGAAGACATATGGGGAATCTCACCTGGAGTGCTGAAAGAAAAGGACGAGACAACCGCAATGGATGAGTAACTGTAGGAACCAGACCAGAAATAATGTCAAGTGTCAGATTTATTTCTTAATGAAGCACTCAATTTTCAACTTATGTGGATTATCAACAAAATCACAGCTTTTAATTTGTTTTAGGGGAATAATAATTTAGCGTTAATAACATTCACATAATTAAGTGAGTTGTGAAACAGTAGAATTTAAAGTGACACTGCTATTGTTTCTGACCTTACATCTCTGGCTATAACTGAAACTGGCTGATTAGGCAAAGAAGCTCAAGAGGACATTGTCAGAGAAAGAGAAAATAGAAAAATTGAATATGACAAGCAAGAGGTGAGACAATCCAACATCAGGCTGATGTGTTTCACAAAACCATATAAGGACATAAAAACTGGAATGCAGGGCTTTAAAGTGGGGAGCCTTGAAGGACCTTTGCAGATCTGCTCCTGCCTGTGTGTACTTTTAAAGAGTGAGACATATTAATTACTATTAATTAATTAATTACTGACAGATTTACACGTTAAAAAAACAATTGACGCATTCATTCAAAGAATGCAGTACATTTGTAAGTGGACAATGTCCTAGTACACTAATAACACTGATGTGTGCAATAGTCTTCTGCTAATAGCTTAGCAACTTTGGTGCTATGTTTATCAGTTGTTCAGACTCATTTTGCAACTTTATAAAAAGAATAAACAACTATCAACAAATCCAGCTATTTTTTTTTTTTTTCTGGTAATATTGAGGATTTCTGGTGAGTAATGCAAAAGTACGTGTAGTTTACTCTTGTCAGTGAGCAGCAATGGCTGCTGCATAAGCCCCTCCCCCATCCAAAATAATACACAAACTTGGTCCTCACATAGCATTCTTTTCAATCTGTTGCCATAGCAGGAGGTGCTTTATGATCAGACTGAAGTTTCCCCTAGTTGATCCTGTCTTGGCTTACTGCCAGATATTAATTTCTATTAATGAAGCATGTGAACAAAAATATTTAAAAACTTAAAATTACACTAACATCTTGTAAACTAAATTAGTCTCTTAAAGTACTTAACGTGACAAGTCGAAGTGAACAGAACTTTATCGACCAGCATTACTTGCCTTATGTGTTAGTTTTAACCATAACTGTAGACTTTTATGAATGACTTATTTGCTGTGGATTTGGGGAAAAGCAGCAAATTGCTGATTAGCTAAAGCTGTCATTCCCTCTCCTTGCCATTATTGGCAGAGCGCAGAGTGGATAAAAGAGAACAGGTGTGGGGTACCATCAATAAGGAGGGACAGCACTGATCCAGAGACCAACAACAAGGTACCAGCAGCTTGGTCGTACCAGTGGAAGGAATCCTGGAAAAGGACAACAGACAGAAACACAGCTGGCGACCGGAGTGGTGCTCCAGGGATTGCCAACGTGACCGAGAAGAATGGTGCAACGCTATAAAACTGCTAAGTGTTATGGAATGTTTGCACATTTTAGCTGTTGTGTGGGTGCAGTGACTCCACTATTAAGCGTATCATACCCCCATTCTGTGCTTCCTAACAGTAACCACATGGCTTAGACTGAGGCAGACAGTGGCGTTCATAATGAGGCACTTCGGAGGGAACACGCCCCATCCTTGCCTGCAGGAGATCCCCCTCGCCAAATCACTATGTGCACCAAAAGCTGACTCCATTTTTTATCTTTTGTTTGAACACTTGTTAAAGGATTATTTTAAGGGGGAAGACCATTTTACATCAGTGACTGCCAATAAAAAAAAGACCTTAATCCCTCTCAACATTCTCTGGTATTTCCTTCCTCCATTGGGCTGAAATTGGAGCTGCATGCGACATACACTTTAACTTTAGCTCTGTAAAGTTTACGCCAGAGATAGTTTTGATCACTTTCTTACTGTTTTGAATGGAGATGCAATTAAATGCATTTTTCCAGACATCAACAGAGCTTCTGTTTCCAAGATCATTGTTTATGTCTATTATTATATTCAGTTGTCCACTAAAATCCATCTTAATTAAAAAAAAAAAGGGCTTTTTGGGCCAAATGTTAAGAGTACGGTTTGAGAATAATTACTAAGTCTGTAAATCATTTCTTTAATCAAGTCCCACTAAAGTCGGACCCTTAGAATCCTTTTGAACAAGATGATTGACAGTGGCTCAGTCTGCTCCCACAGTTGAGAAAGTTATGTAATTGCTGCAGAACTTTTCTTTCCTGGACTTTTTTTTTTTTTTTCAGAAATATTATTTTGTTTTTTGTTTTGTTGATTTGCCGCTTTGTTGCTGGTCATCCATCCCTTTAGAAGCATTATATATATAAAAAAGAAAAGCTGACTTGACTTTAGCAGTTCCACCTACCTAAACAAAGGAAAGAAGGAGAGAAGTAAAGTGCTGTGTTTTAAAATTAGGTTTTGTCATTCTTTCTTGTACTCTTCTGTGGGCAAGTCAGTCGTGTCGAAACTCTGCTTCACAATTTGTGGAGAAATTCAGCCAAAACTGTGAGGACTGTTAGTCTCTTTCTGTCTTCAAAGTTTACTGTGCACCTTGAAAAGTTTGTGGAAACAAAACAGACACTTCTGATAACCGTGCATCAATTGTGAGGTGTGATTAACAGTCATGGTTGCCATGGTGAGGTTCAGGGCACACTCATACATTTAGTTTCAAACTGCAGCTGTTTAAGGAAAATAAGTACCTGAGACATTAGATGTTATTTTGAGTTTATTTTAGAAAGTGTTTACTTTATTAGACCTACTTTGTATGAACTGGATTGGGCCCACCGTTTTTCTTCAGATCTGTCTTAATTCATTGCGTCCTTGAGTCAATAAGTTGTTGGAAACATTCCTTGGGTTTTGCTCCACATTGACATGATAGCATTACACAGCTAGGTGCTGCAGTTTTGGTGTCTGCAAGTTTATGACAATGTCTGCAACAATACTCAGGTAGGCTGCAGTGTTTAAATCACACTCAGTTTTTGCTAAGGGGGTCCAAAGAAAATATCTCCAAACACCATTACACCACCAGCAGCCTGAACCATTGATAAGAGGGCGATTGGATCTATGTTTCCATGCTATTTTCACCGAATTCTGATCTCATGTGTGGTCTTCTGCTGTAGCCCATCTGCTTCAAGGTTAGACATTTTGTATTCCTACTTTGGCTACAACCAGTGCTTATTTGACTTCCTGTGGCTTTTCTAAGAATGGACACTCTCCATCCAGTCTGCCCATTTTCCTCTGACCTTTGACATAAACAATTTATTCTTGTCCAGACATCTGCTACCCACTGGATATTTTCTCTTTTCTGGACCATTCTCTGTAAATCCTAGAGATGATTGAGTGTGAAAATCCCAGTAGATCAGTAGTGTCTGACATCAGACTAGTCCATCTGGAACCAACAACCATGTTCAAAGTTATTCAAATCTTCTTCCTTCCTCTTTCTGATAATCAGTTTGAACTTCAACCAGTCATAATCACCATGTCTACATGTTTTAAATGCACTGAGATGCCGCCATGTGATTGGCTGATTAGATATTTGCGCTGACAAGCAGTTGAACAGGTGAACCTGATAAAATGGCCGGTCACGGTATATGTCTAATGTCATACTAGTCAGCTGAACAGAGTCTTTTGACATCTTCATTGTTTTTCTATAGAAGCATTATGTGGAACTAATACCAAGAAAGCAGAATAATACCATAACCTAACAACAACATATAGCTGAATTTTGTTTTTACAATAATCCTGCCAATTACATTTTCCACCAACTGCTTTTTGTCAGTTAACAAGCACTGAAAAACAAAATAAAATTCAGTTTTGGTGCAGATCTAGATCGGAAACAGGTAGTGTGCCTTAATTATGCCCTTTCAATAGGTTATAAAACAACTTAATGTCAATCAAACAATGACAAAACAATGGGTAGTCATGTCTCAGTGTATTCAAGACAGAGTACAGACTACAACACCACGGTGCCTCTCGGTGCTCTAAATTATTGCTTTTATTTATTTTATTAATGTGTTGTTTGTGTGTGTGTGTGTATGTGTGTGTGTTATTGTTTTTTATTTTTTATTTTTTATCTTTTATAATGTATAGTAGCACTGCCACAGCGGCTAGTGCCCTAGCCCGCCACATCTTTAGTCTATGCCAGAGGACAACTGCCACATTTCTGCAGGAAATCAATAAATATGTATCCATTTTTTAAGCTAACAGGATTAATTGCTTTAATTAGATACATTTCATGAAACAAATATGTAATATGCTGAAAAATAACTGAATCACATAAAGTGCATAAGGTGATATAACAAACCTGAAAACATGAGATGTGATTTTGTTGTAAATTCCATCTGAAAACACCCGGACAGTTCCTCACTCCAAGCTCTAGAGAAGGACAAGGATCCTAATTGGATAGAATGAAGTTAAAGTGGATCCTGTTTCTGCTGACTAGCCTCTTAAGAGCACCAAAGGCACTTTAAGAAAGAGAAAACAGGAGGTGAAGGACACGGTAGGGGGGGCAGGTGAAGAAAAGAAGAACCAGAGTGGCAGCAGGGCATCAAGTTAAAGATCACAAACAGCCCCTCGGCACAAAGAAGAAGCTGTTTATAGAGGTAAAATATAGCAAACCATATCACCAGCTATAATTCTGCTATGATGATCTGTTGTCATTCACAGACAGTATAATGAAGTCAAAATTGACAGCAGACACTGTTTTTAAAACAGCAACAATTCCAGATCTGGAAGATGAAACTTAAAAACTGGAGCTTTATAACCAGATGTTTTCATAACATGTAAACTGCTTAAAAATATGAAACTAACACAAAACAACAGTGCAGTGATTTGGACTTTATTTTTACTTCACTTCCACTGATCTTCATGTGTCCTAAAGGCATCAGACTGCAGTGAGCTGAGCTTGTAAACAGAATCAAATAAGACAGGCTTCACACACTCATGACACTGGATGTGTTTATGGAAGATCACAGCAAAGCCTCCTGTCTATTCTGTTTTTATCTTCAGGTGGGTAAACATACAGAAAATATCGCAAAGTTTTTTGTGTTTTATTTAAAAAAATAAAATAAAATAAGACCTAAAGATTTAGTTTTCCATTTTTTTGTGTTTTATTTTTTCCCCACATCTAAATAATTATAAGATACAATGTAAAATCTGTCTGTACATTTAAACATGAGTAACATGCAACATATTTACTATTTTTTAATCAGATGTCTCTGATATTTTCATAAATCAGCTCAAATCAAGATTCCACACATTATTGGAAACCTCAAATTTTGATTTTCATCCCAAACAACCACAAAGCTTTGATACTGACTAAAAATGATTATTAAACCATATTCCATTTTGCTAGATAGATAGATAAATAAAAAATGTATTCATCCCCAGGGGGGGTGGGGTGGAGGGGGGGAATTCACAGTGCTCCAAACACTTCCTTTAAAAATAAAGATAAATAGATTAAAATAAAGATTAACATTAAGCAGTCTAATTGCAGCTGGAATGAAGGACCTTCTGAACCTCTCAGTCCTGCATCAAAGAGAGATCAGTCTCGCACGGCAGCTGCTCCTTTGTCCTGCCAGGGCATTAAAGAGGGGATGTTTTTTTTTTTTTTTTTTTTTTTTTATTGTCCAAAATACCCTGAAATGTTCTCCTCATCCTCTGCTCCATCACAGCTCTGACAGGGTCCAGACTTCTACCTAGGACAGAACTAGCCTTCCTGACTAGTGTGTCCAGATGTTTGCGGTCCTTGTTTGTAATGCTGCTCCCCCAGCAGACACCAGCATAAAACATCACACTTGCGATGACTGTGTGATAAACATCTGTAGCAGGTCACTGCAGACATCAAAGGACCTGAGCCGCCTGAGGAAGAAAAAGTGACTCTATCCCTTCCTGTATGGAACCCTTCTGTGTTGACGGATCATTCCAACCTCTGGTCCAGGACCACCCTCAGGTACATATCGGTCTTCACATTCTCTATTTCCTCTCCACCAATACAGACTGGAGTTTTTTGGTCTTGGAAACTCAGGAGAAGACAGTTCTTGTTAGTCCAGTCTGTGAAGGCCTCCACCATGTCCCTGTACTCACCTTCATGTCCACCTCTCACACATGCCTTCTGTATATGGCATGACTCCAAGTTGTATTTGAAGTCTGAATTGTAGTGTGAAACCTTGAGTGTGAAAAGAAAGAGTGTTAAAATGGCTCCCATGTGGCGCCTTAGTGCTGCACTCCAGAGTTCCAGAAGCACTTCTCCCCATCCTAACATATTGTGGTCTTGATGTTAGATAGTCCATAATCCAGGATGTCAGGGAGAGGGCCACACCCATATCTAAAAGTTTATCATTCAGTAAGGGAAGCCTGAAGGTGTTAAAAGCATTGGAGAAGTCAAAGAACATGATCCTGACATAAGAACCAGGCACTTCCAAGTAGGCATATGCCTGGTGCAACATGTAAAGAACTGCATCCTCAACTCTTTAAGTGTTCCTGGTAGGCAAACTAGAGATGGTCGAGATCCTCAGCAACCTGAATTCTTATGCAACAAAAACAAGGAGCCACTAAAAGGTCTTCATTATGTGAGATGTCAAAGCTACCAGTCTGTGGTCATTCAGCTCCACTGGTCGGCCTTTTTTGGGCACCAGTATTAGACACGATGTCGTCCACAGAACCAGGACTTTTTTCATCTTAAGGATCATATTGAATAGCCTTTGAAGAGGAACAGCTAGCTGCCCTGCACAGTTGTTCAGGAGCCTTGGACATAACCCATCTGATTTGGCCTTTCCTGGTCGGAGTTTCCTGAGTTCAACTGCAACCTCTGCATTACACACAGATAGAGCAGGTCAGCGGGTTCATGAAGAGGATTATCAGCAGAGGTAAAAGTTGAAGCAATAGCTGCAGTGGTGGATACAACAGTCACATTTGTGGAGGAATCAGTCACATAGGTGGAGATAGCAGCCGTAGAGGTGGAGGGAGCAGCCACAAAGGTGGAGGGAGCAGAATCAGAGGTAAAGGCAGGAGACGCAAAGGTGCAGGAACTAGCCACAGATGTGCAGGAACCAGCAGCAGAGGTGAAGGACCCAGCCACAGAGGTGAAGGAACCAGCTGCAGAATTGAAGGAGTCTGCTGTGGAGGTGGAGGAATCAGCTGCAGAGGTGGAGGGATGAGCCAGAGAGCAGGAGGAACTAGCAGCAGAGGTGTTGAAACCAGCCGTAGAGGTGGAGGAACCACTTGCAGAGGCGGAGGAACCAGCCGTGGAAGAGCAGTAACCAGTAGCAGAGGTGATGGAACCAGTCACAGAAGCAGAGCAACCTGCCACAGAGGTGCAGGAACCAGCAGCAGAGGTGATGGAACCAGTCACAGAGGTGACTGAACCAGCAGCAGAGGTGTAGGAACCAGCCGTAGAGGTGATAGAAAAAGCCACAGAGGTGGAGGAACTGGCCGAATAGACAATGGAACCAGCTGAAGAGGTGGAGGAACCAGCTGAAGAGGTGGAGGAACCAGCAGCAGAGGTGGAGGAACCAGCCGTAGAGGTGATAGAAAAAGCCACAGAGGTGGTGGAACTGGCCGAATAGACAATGGAACCAGCTGAAGAGGTGGAGGAACCAGCTGAAGAGGCGGAGGAACCAGCTGCAGAGGCGGAGGAATCAGCTGGAGAAGTGAAGGAACTGGCCGAATAGACAATGGAACCAGCTGAAGAGGTGGAGGAACCAGCTGCAGAGGCGGAGGAATCAGCTGGAGAAGTGAAGGAACTGGCCGAATAGACAATGAAACCAGCTGCAGAGGTGATGGAACCAGCCGCAGAGGTGTTGGTACCAGCAGCAGAGGTGGAGGAACCAGCCGCAGGCGTGGAGGAACCAGATGCAGAGGTGGAGGAACCAGCTGCAGAGGTGGACAAACCAGCCACAGATATGGAGGAACCAGTCGCATAGACAGTGGAACAAACCAGCCGCAGAGGTGCAGGAACCAGATGCAGAGGTGGAGGAACCAGCCGCAGACGTGATGGAACCAGCCGCAGAAGTGGAGGAACCAGCCACAGAGGTGGAGGAACCAGTCACAGAGGTGGAGGAACCAGCCGCAGACGTGATGGAACCAGCCGCAGAAGTGGAGGAACCAGCTGCAGAGGTGCAGGAACCATATGCAGAGGTGGAGGAACCAGCCGCAGACGTGATGGAACCAGCCGCAGAAGTGGAGGAACCAGCTGCAGAGGTGCAGGAACCATATGCAGAGGTGGAGGAACCAGCCGCAGACGTGATGGAACCAGCCGCAGAAGTGGAGGAACCAGCTGCAGAGGTGCAGGAACCATATGCAGAGATGGAGGAACCAGCCGCAGACGTGATGGAACCAGCCGCAGAAGTGGAGGAACCAGCTGCAGAGGTGCAGGAGCTAGATGCAGAGGTGGAGGAACCAGCCGCAGACGTGATGGAACCAGCCGCAGAAGTGGAGGAACCAGCTGCAGAGGTGCAGGAGCTAGATGCAGAGGTGGAGGAACTAGATGCAGAGGTGGAGGAACTAGATGCAGAGGTGGAGGAACTAGATGCAGAGGTGGTGGAACCAGCTGTAGACATGTTGAAACCAGCCACAGAGGTGAAGGAATCACCTATAGAGGCGGAGGAACCAGCAGACAAGGTAAAAGGGGCACCCACGAAGGTGGATAGAGCATTGTCAAACCTGACGTAGTACTAGTTGAGGGAGTTGCCTTTATCTACATCATCCTCTTCAGAATGACAGTTGTTCAACTTGTGGCCAGTGATGGTCTTCATTCTACTCCACATCTTTTTGATGTGTTTTTCAATTGCTTTTCCACCTTACTTTTTTGTACTGCATCTTGGCATGCCTCAGAGACCTTTAAAGCTCCTGCTGCACATTCTTCTGCTTTTCCTTGTCCCCTGACTGGAATGCCCTTGTTTTTGGTTCAGGAGACCTTTGATGGCACTGGTTACTACGGGTGACTACTTCCTGAAGATTCTGTTGGTAAAAGGAAGTTTTTGTACACAAGGTTTGTATGTGGGTTGAAGATAGACCATATTATGATCAGATCTGCCCACAGGTGGAAGAGGTACAGCTGAGACATCTAAATGTCTCAGCTGTATGAGTTGACTTTCCAGTCATTGCAGATAAAGATTCAGCCCTGTTATAACCGATAATGTCAGAAACATGACTGCAGCTGGAGTGGAAGTAAATATGACCCCACACCTCAGAAGCTTTGCCCCATACATTACATTTTATTTCACAGCAAGCCTTTGGTTTGACACTGGTGACAGCTATTGTGAAGACTGAAGAAAGCTGAAATTCTTTGTGAAAAAAGAGCAACTGGTGTTACATTCCTACAAGCCATTCCAGGTGTGAACAGCTGGAACAGCTTCTGTTTCCGGAGGGTGAAATCAAGGTGATGGCACCTGTCAAAGTCATGATGCTTTCTTCTAAAACTGTATCAAAATTGATCCAATTTTAAATCAGAATGGGACTTTGTTCTCCCACAACTACATTGATGTGATTGTGGGACATTCTGATTGCATAAGTTGCCAATATGAATGCCAAGCACAAGCGACAAAGCCACCAAAATCACTCCATGACCTAAAAGCTGCCTTGGACAGACAAATTCCACCACAGAAGATTGTATAAACTCTCTTTATGAGGCCATAAGAGAAAATTTCAAGGGCCTCTGACTGCACTTTCCTTTATGCCAACATGACAAAAAGGAAATAAATAATGGGCTCCACTTCGGCCATAATGTGCAATCCTGTGAGAGAACAAGAGGTCTTCCACCTTAAAGCAAAACCTCTGATGCACTTAAATACATCCGGTGACACTCAAATGTGCTTTGCGAAGTCCTTATTTGGGCAATTATTTTGAATTAAACTGATGCAATGCACCTACTTCAGAGATTGTTGCAGTACCAAACATCAGAAATATCAAGTGTGCACAATATATCAAAACTGTGAGTTTACCAATTTACTTTGACTCAACAAGTGAATCTGCAATTGTAAATTACATTAGAACTAAAAGGATTTCAATCCAATATTGATGCGTAAAGCGAGTGTAAATTACTCCGAGATGGAGGAGCTCTGTGGGAGTCGGCGGAATAGAGTAGGTAAACATAATAATGCTGTAATTGAGTTATAGTGAGAGTGCTGGTGTGCTGAATAGAAGTTAGATAACTCATTCCACTGAAATCAGCCAAATTGTCTCACTCTGTAGTTATCTGCATTGTTGGAGGCTGACAGCGATGATGATTATTATTCAGGCAAACTGTCTGAAAATTGAGCTGCTTGACAGGACTGTGGGCAGAGTTCACTGACTCCTATTAAGCAGCTCAGTATCACAGAGCACATGCAGCCAGACATAGTCAGTGTCAGAGAGCTGACAATGAAGCCTATGTAGGCTGCAGATGTGTGTGTCTGACTGGAGCACTAATTTCAGAGTGCTTACTAAAGCGTGCTGAGCTTAACCGAGCATATTAGCTTATGGAGGAACCATTCTCTGGTAATTGTTGCTCACAAAGATGGTGTGTGTGTGTGTGTTTGTTGAAACAAAGTGTGTCAGTGCAGTGGAGGTTTAGGAGACTGGGTTGGACTTGAAGTAAAATAATTAAGATAAGGATGAGCAAAACAAGAGAGAAATGGATTGAAGCATGAGGAATTCTGCAGTGAAAAACAGTTTTTGATAATGTGGCACATAACTGATGAAGTGACAAAATTTTGCTTATTTCAGAGCAGCAGAGAAGTCCAGTTTTACATCATTAGCAGCAGCAATAATCTGATGAGTTCATTTAAAAGAAATTTAACATAATGGAAATTATGACAGCCAAAAATGAGGTGATTTACCTTTTTTTTTCAGACGAATCTCTGGATTGCCTTAAATCACAACATTCTTCCACCCATCAGAAACATTGAAAGTCAGTTTGTCTACATATAAACTGATGAGATTTCAGAAAATGAAGATGAATGAAAATCATATTTTTACAGATGCAAGTCAAAAGTTATTCTTCTTTTTTTTTTTTAAATTTCATTTCTGCTTTTCCCTTTTGGGGGTTGCCACAGCAAAAAGAGCCTCAAATAAAGACAAACATCTGCTTTGTAAGTCTTGGGATGTATTTGCATGTTTCCTTTGGCACATGCTTCATGCTGGATGCCCATCCTGATGTGGCCCTCTGCATTGATCCGGCCTTGGGACCGGCCCGCAAACAACACTGGCTTGTGTCCCCATGGGGCTGCATTAAAAGTTGTTTAATATCTAAAGAGGTTAAAACGTTTAAGATCAGAGAATATTAAAAAAAAAAAAAAGTAAATAGATTAAAACCACACTGATTTTCTTAATAACCAATTTGTTCAATCTGTGTGTATTCAATTCTTTTTACACATTTAAACTTTGACAGACACCTGCAAATTAAGTTTTGTTTTTTTTTTTTTTACGGATTCCTATGAAAAACAATCAATGTAGTTTGGAAGTGTCTTTAAAGGAAAGCTGCTATCTTATTGTCCCAATTGGTTGTGTCATTTTCAGTAAATACATATAAAAATGTTAGTTTTCATCAGTGAAAACACTGAAAACAAATTTTCTTTGCATGTGCAACTATTTGATCGTAGTTTAAAAAGTGCAAAAGAAAATCCAGATGGAACTTTACTTGTGTTTTTGTAACAGTAGATTTGAATACCAATAACTGCACTGAGTTCCCAAAAATGACAGCAAACATGTCTAAAGAGAAAAGAAAAAAATACGGACAATGTCTTGCAATTGCATAAGTGTTTGGGTTTAAACTGAGTTTCCCTGTTTAAACTGCTCTGCATGTGTGTGTCCACACAATCAAGATCCTGGTTAACGTTGGATATTAACATGAGTTTGCCATTAAAAAAAAAAAAAAAAATCAGTTATTTTCAAACTGCTTTTTAAACTTAGCATGCTTGAGCTCCTAATGGAATAATGTGACATGTTACACCGATTTTTCCTGAAGCCTTACTTTACTGTGTTTTGCCTTTACTGTGAACGGCCATGCATCTTTTCAAGTATTTTGACAGAGTAGCTCTTAACCTGATTCCTCATATAAACTTCAGGCCTTTCTCTTGGCCCCTAATGGAACACCAGAAATAAAAATGTGATTCATTCCAACTAGTACCCTGGAACTGGTCCAGATAAAGTCTGTGTTTGCATTGGTTTAATCTCCAATGAGGGAATGAAAAAGAAAAGAAAAAAATCATATATATAAAAGAAAGAAGGGAGTCACTGTAGCGTGATGAGAGAAGCCAAAAGAACCAAATATCAGAGGACCTGTTAAGCTATCGTATGGCTTGAACAACAGATGAAAAGATGCTGACTCTTCCTCAAAGAGCAGAGAGAAGATGTTCATGGCAGCTTCCACTATAGAAGGAATTTTATATCAGACAAAGCTAATCTCATAGTCTGGTCTGCTTTCAAAACTTCAAACCAGGCAGCAAGTGTGATTCCAATGAGACTGGATCTGAGAAAGGTACGACAAGACTGAAAATAAGCAAAATTTCCTGTTATTTTATTCTTCATAACTGGCTTTTTGTTGTTGTTGTTGTTACTTCTTGGTTTACATATACTCACAGACTGTCTTTCAATTAAAAAAAAAAAAGTCATTTTATTCTTTACCACATCAATAATGTTTGAAGTGAACAAAAGTAAAGAAAAGAGCGATAGGGGAGAAATTGTTTGTAATTTTCTGCATCTTCTGGTGCTTTGTTATCAAGTTTTGTCTTTCTAAAGCAGTTCATGTTCAATAGGAACCACTCAGTGTAGAAAGTCTGTGACAAAGAAATGCATGTCTTTATTTCATCTACATCAAGGGGCCCTTGTCAAACAGTCTGTGTCTAGTTATTATGCTGCCTGTTGAAAGAGCACCATGTGCCACAGGGTGCATCGACAACTGCTCACAAGACAATTGTTCAAAACAATAATAGAAAAGAGATGCATGCTCACAAATTGTTTTACAATTTTTAATAAAAAAAATAAAAATAAAAAAAAAGAATTATTAATGCACACAACACTGATTGAAAGAGTCAAGTGTTCATAAATGTAATTAATTAATCACCTTTATTTGCCAAAAAGAAAATAAAAATAGATTTTCAGTGTATCCCAGTCAGTTGC
Organism: Telmatherina bonti; assembly: GCF_933228915.1. Taxonomy (NCBI): domain Eukaryota; kingdom Metazoa; phylum Chordata; class Actinopteri; order Atheriniformes; family Telmatherinidae; genus Telmatherina; species Telmatherina bonti. Next base: position 16,151,456 of record NC_136624.1, read on the forward strand.
AGTGTCCAACTTCATGATCCTGCATTGCTCCGCAAAGTCCATGCCAGTTCCAGAGTTTCCTCTGCTTTTCCCTCTCGGCCCTCATTTCTTAGGCAGCGGCGCTCATAATGCTTTACTATTTCTGTTCTCACAAGTCCTAGCACAGGCTCCCAAGTATGATGATGCCTGATGAGTTGGGAAAATGAGGTATTCCAACCCTCACAGTGATTGTTAGTTCCATCCCTTTCATTAAGGGTGGCATGATGGACATTCCAGTGTATTCCACAATGATTTCCTGATTTTAAACATGTATGTGTTCCGGGGTTGAACAAGTCTCTTTTTGAAGAGAGCATCATAGGGAAACCAGACAGCATTGTTGGGAAAGTGAATTAGGATTAACCTTCCACAAAACACAATTCAGTGTCACAATATTGTCCTTAGTTTCCCAACTGATTTATCAAATGATTGCCCAACTAATACAAGCAGCATCTATAAAGGATTCAAAGCCCTTTCACCTTCGTCTCACCAGTGTATGAAATAAAGTCTGACCTTAGGTGTGAAGGAACTCCAAAGAAAATCAGTTTTATAAACATCATTTTCCAGTTGGTTGGGTTTTAAAAGCATTTGTACATAATTTCACAGTGATAAATCAGAATTTATATGTGAATGTATTTTATATTTTTCTATGCTAACATTTTTTTTTTTTTTGCTGGAAATATAGTTTTTTTTTGTCTTTTTTTTTTTTAGAAAAATTGAATTTTCTCTTTTTCTTTTATGAGGAAACGTGTTGTGTGCAGATGTCATAGAACTGCTGCAGCCTTCCAAATGTAGATTTTTAAGCCTACACTCTGCATACAGTCTGTCATATGCATTTTGTACGTGTTGTTCATCACATCTTCATAGAACTTTGGGACTCATAGCTAGATGTAGCACACAGAGCAGTACCACCGAAAACCACAAGGACAGTGTTGTACAGTATAACTCATATATAACTGTCTGTTTCAGTGGAATTTGTGTTTATACCTTTTTCTGTAAATCATGAAATACACCACCATTACTATGTTTTCTGTTGTCTAAAAAAAGTGCACTGCCCTCTATGGGATGTATTGTGTTACAACCATGACAAAAAGGATGCAAAGGAGGATGTCAGAGAAAACATTTGACCCAGATGTGTCTAATTACATATGTAAAGGAAACAGAAATAAAGTGTAAAGTGTTTTTCAAAAAAAAAAAAAAAAACATACAAAAAAATGAAAAAAATGAATGGTCATTAAGGCTTAATATCTTTAACTTTTAAAATAAATATGAAATAATTCTGCCTAAGTCTACATTTACCATGTCAGCACCAGTTAATGGCAGCATTGTAAACTAATCAGGTTGCGAAAACATGCACATACACACAGACTTTACATCTGAGTCATGAAACTGAGGTACATTTATAGAAAACAGTGTACCCTACACTGCCTCAGCCGTGCCGAGCTGCCACAGCTAAAATGTCAGCGCCGAAACTTTAAAATGCTGAGAATCAAATTGTTTCACATGTACAATGTCAGAATTTCTTAAATTTCTCATTTTCACTTCCAAAAGTGCAGCAGCACTTTTTATAGGAGATTTCATACATAAGGCTACCAAATGTGTTCTGACTGGCTCATGCATGTAAATGTATGTGTGTGATACAGGGAGACTCCTGCTATGGGAGGTAACTGTTTGCACATCAAATCCCCATCGTGTAAGCATTCATTTTGGCACAAGGCCTTGGTTTAATGTCAGGGTATGTCCTTTAAATCGATAAAAACAAGGCTTTAAGAGTGAACCAGCATGGCTGTGAGTGTTTGAGCATGCAGGAAGACATGTGTGGAGGACCTATCTCCAATGTTTTAGCTTGACACATTGATGACCTGTGGAGGATGATTGCCAGCAATCATATCTCCGCTTGCCGTCCCACTCTGTGTTTCACACACACACATGCCTCCGCACACGCTGCTCTGTCTCAGTGGGTTCATCGTCCTCACTCATCTCTCTAACCTCAGTGGACCGTCATCCTCTCTTTCTCCCAGACCACTGCTAGCCCGTCTGCGTCTTTCTTTTTGCTCACATTCACACATACAAACACACATAATGGGCTTCATTTCACAGTGCATTGCCACCATTATTTGCCATTTCTACCGACGGCCATAATCATAGAGACCAAGATGAGCATGGGGTGAAATCATTCTCTCTCCAGTCAGACCAGCCTGCCCTCACTGTCTCTGCATGTGTGTGTGTGTGTGTGCAACATGTTTGTAGGGATGTACTGTAACTGTACCTGTGTAGCTTTGTATTTTTAGCCAACAAAACTCTTTAGTCCATACAGTTTATTAATACTTATATTTTTCTTTTTTTTATTTGTGGAAAATGTTTGGCTGATTATGGTGATTAACAGTGCTGCACTGTGATGAGATAATAGAAAGTTGTCCCAGTTCCAGAAATTCTATTCTATTCTATTCTATTCTATTCTATTCTATTCTATTCTATTCTATTCTATTCTATTCTATTCTAAGGCTTAAGACTTTGGTGGTGAAATGCTTGGTGGAGTTAGAGGTTCTGATTCAGACTGATATTTAGGTTCCCGAAGCAACTGGCTGGAGTGAAGAGCCTTGAGTTCCTATTCAGGAACTCATTGGTGGATGATACCTGGGTAAAAATCAAGACCAGTGAAGTGGAAAATTTTGGAGGGAGGGAGGGATGGATGGATCGATAGATGGATTGATAAATTGATAGATTGATTGATATTACTTTATTTCGGACAAAAATAACACAATTTAATCCACAAGTTAAAGAAAAGTAACAGTTAATATAGAGTCTGAAAAGGAGCAGGATGAAGCACATCTTATTTATTCCTGTCAAAAAGTCATGCTATATGTTTAGGGAAAAACTTAGAAGGATCATTAACAGCTCAAGTTCAAGTTCAAGGTTATTTATCTTGCACATTTCTATATCAGCAGCTGCCCAAAGTGCTGAACAGTAAAGCAACAAACAACAACACTGCACAATTTAAAATTAAACACTGCACATTAAAAAAAAAAAAAAATAAATCTGGACACAAAATAAAAATCTAAATTAAAAGTAAAAACAATCAAACTACACAAAGAAAAAGCTCAGGTATGACCAAATGCCAGCACAAAGAAGTGGGTTTTAAGAACTGACTTAAAATCTGAACTAATAAAAAACAGCTGCCACATCCCAGTCCATTTCAAACCTGTGAACACACTACAAGACAAACATGTAAATTCCAAGGATAAAACACCCACTGAGGGACAACGTAATGTCATTGCAGGAAGGAATGATCCTATCTGTACATTGAAGAAACCAAACTGACACCCCACAAGCGTATGGCTCAACACGGGAGAGCCGACTCCACAGGACAAGACTCTGCAGTCCTTCCTTACCTCAAAGAAAAATGATGCTCATTTGAGGATAATAACCTTCACATTTTAGACAGAGAAGACGGGTGGTGTGAAAATCAAGGAAGCTTTCTAATTTAAGCAGGAAAAACCTTCACTTAAAAAAACTTCATGTGATGTTATTGACTCTGCATCGTGTAAATAAACCATCTGTACGATGTCCAAGTTGTTTTAATTCTCACTTATATTTGTTATGAAATATAATCTTGTATGCCATCAGCATTTTCCGATTTCTGATAGCAGGAAGATTTTGCACAGCAGCTGATCAATCAGACTGAACAGATGATATAACAGTCTGGGGAGTTTCCTTCCACTTATCTTTAAAGTCAGATAAAGTAATTTCAGTAGAATTAAAACTTCAACAAGTTTTAAACTGTCTTTCTTATTTTCTAAAGTGTAGAAGTGGACACATAAGCAGTTGCCTCAATCAAATCGATCCCATGGAAACATGTCAAAGCAACGACACACACACATAAGACAACGCATGCATGCACTACTTAACCGAATCATAATTTCACACACAGGGCAGACACAGCTCAGGTAATACAGGAAGGCACGTTACTTCAGTATAGTAAATTTCTTACCGATATTTAAGTGTAATGTGTGACTTTACTTTGTTACCCAAAAAAGTAAGATTGTTACTATAATAGAATAGCGTTATACACTGTAACGTTACCCCCAACACTGATTTGGAATGTCAGTAGGCAGGACACATTGTGCTTCCATTGAAGGAAATGATTAGATCTACAGTAAGAATAAAAAAAAAATGATGGAAGTGATGATCATGAATAATCATGAGATAATTAACTCCCACTAAGAAGATTCTTCATACAAAGTCCAGAACAAAAGACAAGGGAAAGTTAGAAGATCATGGTCATGATTCAACAACAGAGATGTACAGTAGAACATAAAAAATGGCTTCTTCTTTTTCTCTCTTTCTCTCTCTCTCTCTTTTTTTTCTTTTTATAAATCTATGCCTGCTTTGAAAAGCAAAATTCTTTCCTGAGGCTTCATTTCAGTGTCATTGCAAGACTAAATAGAGCCACAATTCTTCTTCCAAAGAGAGATCTTTTTCTCTCCAATGCTCGATGTGACGGTGGCTGTAATTTAGCTCTTCGCCTGGGGAGGAACACGGTGCCACAGCTAGGTCATCAGAAAGCTCTGGTTCACTAAAATGCCAAGAAGATTATTCCAAGAATAAGACTTCTCAAAAGCCAACCAGTAGAAGTGAGAAAGAAGTGGGCGGTATGAAAGAAAAAAAAGTTTTAAAAAAAAAGGTAAAAGGAGCGAAAAAGACTAATGCGATTAAACGTACAGGAAAGCTGCTACTTACTTATTGATTACAGATTAGCAGCACTTGGTTTAATGTCATGTTCCATGAGCAGGCAAGTCTTGAAGTGTGTACAAGATGAGTTAAAAAACAACAAAGTTTCAAACTAAGGTCTGAGAAAGTGATGATGACATATTTCCTACCAGGGGACTGTTTCGTCTTTTTATTTTTTAGATTTTTTTTTATATAATTTATTATTTTACAGTTTCAACAGGAAAAAATGGATTACTAGCATGAAGATTATTACACATTTTGGGGTACAATAGACAAAAGCAAGTCAAAAAGCAGAAAGAAAACACAAGTGAAGGCTTAAGGAAGGATCAAATGAAAAAGAATCCAATCAGTCAATTTGGGGGGGCACAAAACAGGAAGAGGAAATTAATTGCAAGCTCCAAAGTAAAATCCTCACAATCTGAGGACAGACTGTTTCATTCTCGCATTAATACATTTTTATAATTTATGGTCATTCTGTCCATCTTGATGCACTTTAGTTTCTAATCCATTTTAATGTGGCACTCCAGCTATTTTCACTCCACATTCTTTCTTTTATTGTCCACCCGAATATGACGGGAAGCTGCTTTTTTTTTCTTTTTTTCACCCATTTTTATAAAGGTGAATGTGCGTTAAGAAAGGCACAAAATGCTCCTGCAGTCTGTGATATCTTCATTTTTAAAGCTTTGAATGGCTCGAGTACCCCTCGTTAAATTCCTTTAAGATCCACAATTTCTCCCCTGGACATAAATAGACGTAAGAGGTTTTTGACAAAATCATTTTAGAAGGTAAGTGACTTCAGGATCAGCAACTTATTCTTATTCTATGCAGTTGTATCCCATGAAGTCTCTCGGATTTTCACAAGGTGTCCTTATGTGTCAGCATCTTAACACATCAGCCGTGACATGGTGAAGATAGAAAAATGCACTAAACTTCCTTTTGGAGTTTTTACTTTGGAGAAAGCAACAAGCTTTTCATCCAATGCTCATTATTAAAACATTTCTGCTCACAGAAATCAAATTTAGAAGACCCTGAAGCTTCCAAATAAAAAAAACAGCAAAAGCATGAGATAGTGGAATTGATCTTTCATCGTTCTAAGCAGAGATCTCCAGCTCCAGTCCTCTACAGCTATGCATAGCTTGTTAATGAACTATTTATTTGAGTCAGATGTGCTGCAATATATATATATATATATATATATATATATATATATATATATATATATATATATATATATATATATATATATATATATATATATATACATATGTGTGTATATATATATATGTATATATATATATATATATATATATAGCTTGTTAATGAACTATTTATTTGAGTCAGATGTGCTGCAATATATATATATATATATATATATATATATATATATATATATATATATATATATATATATATATATATACATATGTGTGTATATATATATATGTATATATATATATATATATATATATATATATATATATATATATATATATATATATATATATATATATATATATATATGTATATATATATATATATATATATATATATATATATATATATATATATACATATATATATATATACACACATATATATGTATATATATATATATATATATATATATATATATATATATATATATATATATATATATATATATATATATATATATACATATATATATATACACGCATATATATATATATATATATATATATATATATATATATATATATATATATATATATATATATATATATATATATATATATATATATATATATATATATATATATATATATATACACGCATATATATCTATATATATATATATATATATATATATATATATATATATACATATACATATATATATATATATATATATATATATATATATATATATACACTATTGACAAAAAGTTAGGGATATTCAGCTTTTGGGTGAAATTTCACAACAAGCCTAAAGTGCATTCAAACCTGTACAGGTGAACTTAATGTGATCTTCTCTAAGCTTTTAAATGCACATGTCCAACTGTTAAATGTTTCAATAAATTTTGCACAAGTTGCTGTTCTCTAACAAGGAGCTTAACGGCAAAAATCACGGCAGGTGTGTGATCCTTGAATTGACCAATAAATGTCCTGGTTCAGAGCTGGTGTTTAAACAGCTGTCCTCATCATGCTGTTCACATTTTGACATCATGAGACCAAGATGACACCTAACAATGGAACAACAGTCCATTGCCATTGCGATGCTTCAAACAGGACGTTCTCAGACACAAGTGGCCACTGAGCTTGGAGTGTCACAGAGTGTCATCAGCAGGTTGCAACAGAGATATGGAGAGACTGGAAGAGTCACAGAAAGGCCTAGAAGTGGACGTCCTTTGGCCACATCCCGTGCTGATGACCGCTACATTGTGAACACTGCCCTGAGAAACCGGATGATGAATGCCACGCAACTCCAGGCACGTTTAAGAGAGGTGAGAGGCACCCAAGTGTCACGTCAGACCATTCGAAACCGTTTACATCAGCGGGGTCTGCGTGCTAGACCCCGCTGGACCCCACACCTGGTGGTGTGGCCTGGTGGTGCCTGGCCACACCACCAGGCACAGGCATCATCGTCTTGCATGGGCCAGGGAGCATTTACGCTGGACGAGGAACCAGTGGGCCTCAGTGCTGTTCTCTGATGAAAGTCGATTCACACTGAGCAGAAATGATGGCCGGCAACGATGTTGGAGACGTCAGGGAGAGCGCTATGCATCAGCCACTGTTGTCTTTTGGTCACTGAGCTTTTGGTGGTGGCGGTGTTACAGTGTGGGCAGGGGTGTCCACTTGGTACAGAACTGCCCTACACTTTGTGAATGGTACAGTGACAAGCCCATACTACCTGAATAACATCATTAATCCAGTGATTGTGCCCCTACATGAACAGCACAGGCCTAATTTCATCTTCATGGACGACAATGCTCCTGCTCATCGAGGCCGCATCATCAGGGAACGGCTGTTGGAGACTGGTGTACCTCAAATGGAATGGCCTGCACTCTCTCCAGACCTGAATCCCATTGAAAACCTGTGGGATCAGCTGAGCCGTCATGTAGAGGCTCGAAACCCTGCACCCCAGAACCTCAATGACCTGAGGGCTGCCCTTCAAGAAGAGTGGGATGCCATGCCTCAGCAGGCAATAAGTTGCCTTGTGAACAGCATGAGACGTCGTTGTCAAGCTGTAATTGATGCTCAAGAGCACATGACGAGATATTGAGACGTTCAAATTTTTTGTTGTGGTGTAACTACCATTGTTGTTACCTTTTGTGTTGAATGAATTTTTTGAGATGAGGAAATCAGTAGTGCATCCTTCTACTTAAATGTCTTACTTTTATGATATATCACTGTAGCATGAACATATTGCATTTTCAATAAATTTCACCTGAAAGCCAAATATCCCTAACTTTTTGTGAGTAGTGTATATATATATATATATATATATATATATATATATATATATATATATATATATATATATATATATATATATATATAGTTTCAGTCCAATCCAGGACAAAAGAGCGCCAAGTTCTTCATTCTGGGGCAGCTGTGTGGTGGTTACAGCTTGCCCCCTTCGGACTGGGTTTTTGGTGGTTGGTTTTTTGCAAAGCCTTTTACGGCCTTGTCTACCGTATTGTTGGCTTTTGTGTAGCTTTTGATCTTTGCTGTTTTTGACTGTTTAGTGACTTGGGTTTACAGGTGTTTGATTGTTTGTGTTTAGAACCACCTCTGGTCTTGTATTTGGTTGCCCTGCCCTTCCAATTGGGCCTGTATTGATTCCTTTTTATTTTTCTGTGGGACAATAAAGTTTCCCAATACCCTTTTCAGTTTGGCATATTTGTTTTACGTTGCAGCTCTTACCCCTGGACCGCTGGGTCATACCAGTCTTCATCTCCACCAAACCTTACCAGCTTTGTTTCAATGGTAATCCTGCTTCCTGTTAATTCATCCTTATTCAAGACCATACATTATGCATCACAAGTCATTCTGAACTGCACCTTATGTAGCTTCACAAGCTGGAGTCTGCTTAGATGTCCACAAGCCTAAATCCAATTAGTAGAATCTAGACTGTCCTGTCTTTCACACTGTTATAGCTTGTTCCAACACCCAATTTTTTTACATTTTTCAAAACATTAAAATTTGAAGATTTTCATTTTATATTTTTAACTGCACAATAAGGGTCAGGAAAAGAACATGGTTTAGATCACTATGACTGCACTGCATCGCAAAGAACAGGAAACTCCAATGCAATGCTAGCACACCACCTGGAATGAAACTGTATACAGTTATATATCAAATTGACCAGATTATGGTTTCAGGAACAGGTACAGTCACCAAAATGTTTGTGTCAAAATAATTCAGAGTCCAACTGTGACAATTACTTGGCCTGTGCCATCTCATAATATTACACGTCTTTATACTTTATATCTCTGAATTCAAAATCTTTATGTTTTTCAAAATAGATGGAGTAGAAATCTCCAACCCTGGTCCTCACGGCCCATCGTCCTGAATGTACCAGACATTTCCCTGCTGCAACACACCTGACCCAAATAAAACAATACCTCTGACAAGCTCTACACAATTCTGCTATTGACCCATTTATTTGAGTCTGGTGGAGCAGGGAAATATCAAAGGTCTGCAGAAGAGTGAGTCTTCAGTACCAGATTAGAACTGGCTCACCATTTGCTGTTCCAACTTTATTCCATGTTTCCATTTATTTCAATGCTTTAAGAATAATTGTGCGAGTATTCAGCAACTAAAAAAAATCTAGACTTACTTTCAGAAAAAAAAAAAATCTCCATTGTGAAAAATGCAGGAACAACACAGCAGAGCTCCAAAACTGTCGTGAATCGAGACAAAAGAAGTGTGTATTCCAGCAGTGTGTTCTACAGTGAAGATGCTGCTGTAGACGGATGGAAGGTGTCCAGCAGGGAGCAGGAGCAGGGCTGCATCATTATAATTCTAAGTGGAAGGCTGACTTATCACCTTGTGGTCCCCTGCTATGCGATTTGTGGCCCATACTAATGTGCACACACACACACACACACACACACACACACACACACACACACACACACACACACACATGCCCTTAGCATCTTCATGCAGGTAGAAGCATGACCCCTTGTCCTTCTGCATGAATCACAGCATGCATGCTTTACATAAATATGGTAATATATGTATAATCATCCACATATGCACAGATCTGGCTACACAAATGATTACTCAATTCTGCAAAGGTGAACACACACAAACAACCTGGGAATGACTCTTGACCTGTATTGTTGCAATGATGTTTTTTTTTTGGGAGCAGTAACTTCCTACTGTGTGTGGTTTTGCTTTGCACACACGTTTTTTGTTTCCTCACACACATCCTTACTGCTTTAAAATCACATTTTTCTCTTCCTTCCTCACCCAACCACACATTCAGTTTCTCCGCATCCAAATGTGAGTACTCACACAAGCGTACCCTGAGATTGATGCCACCGTGACCCTGTGCTTCCTGAGGGCCCCTGTAGCTCCTTGTAATAGAATAATAGGACAGATGGAGAACAGAGCAGTGAGCCCCCATGTAGAATCAGCAGGGTGTGTACCTGACAGGTATAACTAAGGTTCGGAAGGAAGAATCCAGTTGGCAGTCTGCCATGTTGACATCATCTCACACCTCAGACTTCCCCCCCAAATTGTTAGCCTGTTGCAAATCTCAAGAAGAGAAACAGCAACCATGTGTAAGGAATCACATTCATAACAAGTAAAATAAGTCTTTCCCCTCCAAAGTGCACAGAGATTCCTTCTAATTCTCTTTTCTTGATACACTGTAGTTATGTATGTCTTCAAAGTCTGTGTAGTTTATCTTGAGGAAGATTCTTCTCCCATTTCTACATGTGAGAGGTTCTACCGTTCCGAAATGTACCTGGTCATGTCACTGAAGTTTTCTGATAACCTAAATATTTGTCAGATGCTCCTTTAGTTTGTATTTTATGTGCCAATTGCTTCTCCAGACTTAAGCTGCCCATTTTTACATTATATAAGATGAATTCCTGCCATCAAATGCAAAATCAACCAAAAAAATTCCATGAATTTTAAAATATCTTCGTCCTAACATCTGATATGGTGGTTATCTTTTACCGGTAGGAAAATATGGATTGATGAGATTTGCAAATAATTGTTTTTTCTTTACATTTTACAACATTCTTGGCATAAATGATAACTAATAAGTGAAGAAATATGCCTCAAACGTTTATCATGCAGCAATGAGAAATAGTATTTTTCTTCTTTTGGTCCCAGATGTAGGTGGTACATTGACAAATAAATTTGGATTTTACTCAGCCTCCCTTCCAAACACTTCCACATGTTATGCACTGTTAGAAAGCTAAGAATCTTGAGATTTGAGTGATGTATCCATTCCAGGCTGCAATCACATTTTAGACCACTAGCAAATGTAGTTCATTTTCAAAATCACGTTATCCACTAGCTTTAGCAAGGATCCAGCAAAGGTAGTCCAGTAAATAAAAACTTCATTTAGGAGAAAAATGAAGGCTATTAAGATGTTAGGGAAGGAACAACATGGCAGTAAAATGAGTAATAGAAATACTGGTACAGATAAAAGTAAAAAAAAAAAAAAAACATTTTGCTTTTAAAATACCTTTTAAAAGGTAAAGCTTCAAGTATGGAGAAAAATCATCTTCTTAAAAACAATGCTTTTTGTTTTCGTGACATCTGAAAGCAAAGTTGAATACTACCCATTTCATCACACTCCTTGTAGCCACACCCCCTTGCAGACAATAAGGAATAAATGACAGGAGCTAAGAATAGAAAAGCAGCTTTTGGCTCTTTTTTCTGTTAATTTCCACACAGATAAACTTTTTTTTTTCTCAAACTGGGCTTTTTTCCAGGGATTATTTTGCATACCAGACATTGCCTGTCTCTGATATCTTTATCCATTTCCATTAAACAGACAATATGAAATGATGCATTCTCTGTTAAATGGTTTTTTAAGTGTGTAATTCCAGTTTTAAGCTGCTAACATTTACCGCCTATGGGATGAAACCCTTCTTCCCTGTACAGAAAACTAACTGTCATGTGCATTTGCAGCCTGCAGGACTGTTTATTGTTTGATGTTTAGCCTCTTAAACACTATTGCCAGTTAATAACCTGAACCTGTTCAGCTAAAGAGGTTGTTGTCAAGCAGATGAGAGACTCTGACTGTGCTCTAATGTCGAACAAGATATATATATGATAAAGCCATTATGTGACTGCCCTATCTATATGGTAACTAGCTCTGTTACACAAGGATTGTTATTCTGAACAATGCTCACTTTGTAACCACTGATTACACAGATCTATCATGGAGAGACGTTTCCAATTGTTTTCCCATCCTGCTTCATTTCAGGTCAGGTAAGCTTGGGTCCACGCATGCATTCACATTTTAACCAGCCACCTGATAAATCCACACCCCTAGCCAGGTTTACAGTGAAGGTTAACTACGAAGATCCAAATCATGAATAAGCAGTGTCATCCTGAACAATCTGCCTTTCTCTCACTGGAGTATTCACTTTACTGCACTCGCTGGTTAGGGAGAAGCTGGGCTGTTAATGTACATCACAACACTTACCTGTGGTAATTGAGCTGTAATGACAAATGACATTGTGAATACAAGCAACAGAGCTGAGCTCCATCTGTAGGGGCTTGACCTTCAGAAGCGGACAAGGAGCTCAGTTATCCAAGAGAACCTCAGTTGGCGTGTATGCTCCACAGCGTCAAAAGAAGCCAGCTGTAGTTGGGGAATCCGGTCAGGATGTTCCACACATGTCTATGTGGAAGGGTTTCTCCCTCACTCCATCCATCCATCCGTCCGTCGCTCCGTCCATCCATCCATCCATCCATGCACCCGTCCGTCTGTCCGTCACTCCGTCCATCCATCCATCCATCCATCCATCCATCCATCCATCCATTCCTCCATCCATCCATCCATCCATCCATTCCTCCATCCATCCATCCATCCATCCGTCCATCCGTCGCTCCGTCCATCCATCCATCCATCCATGCACCCGTCCGTCTGTCCGTCGCTCCGTCCATCCATCCATCCATCCATTCCTCCATCCATCCATCCATCCATCCATCGTCCATCCATCCATCCATCCATCCCTCCCTCCCTCCATCCATCCATCCATCAATGCATCCATCCACCCAGCCATCCGTCTGTCTGTCCGTCGCTCCATCCATCCATGCATGCATCAATCTGCCCATCCATCCATCCAAATGTCCATCCATCCATCCAAATGTCCATCCATCCATCCACCCATCCATCCATTCCTCCATCCATCCATCCATCCATACATGCATGCATCCATCCATCCATCGTCCGTCCATCCATCCATCCATCCCTCCCTCCCTCCATCCATCCATCCATCCACCCAGCCATCTGTCCGTCGCTTCATCCATCCATGCATGCATTCATCTGCCCATCCGTCCATCCATATGTCCATCCATCCATCCACCCATCCACCCATCCATCCATCCATCCACCCATCCATCCATCCATCCACCCATCCATCTTCTAAACCCTTTAGTCCAATTACGGTGCATGGGGAAGCTGTAGCCTATCCCAGCAATCATTGAGAAAGGTGGAAGTGTTTTCTCGGAGAGAAAACATTTAACCTATATGGGAAAAAAAAGACTGGAGCACTGTTGTGATTTAAGTCCAAACAATGATTGCTTTCTGATTGCTTTCCGCAATGGCGACCTCTGCATCCTCTCCTGCACCTCCAAACATTGGGATGTCTGACTCTCCATTGGATACTACCTGGAGTGTGCCAGCAGCCAAGGTTTGCTCTGGCAGCTGTGTTCATAACGGGATCCTTCATGATCAGGTATGACCTGTTACATCTATCCCCTTGTTAGTGACATTACCAACCTCTCCCATGACGTCTTACATAGTCGCCCTTCTGTTTCTACAGTTATACTGCACGCAGGCTCAAACAACCTAAAATTCAGTCAAAGACCCTAAAAAGAGCTCACATGTTACAAAAAACTTTATTTTCTGAGGCAGTTGTTTGACTCCATGTGAGCGATAATATTTCCATTTGTTATGACCGGCCTTTAGTAACAGCTATAACTTTATCAGACAACTGTTACAGCGTAATGTGATCCAAGATAAAATGACTGCTTTTTCAAGGAATTGTTCAAAAGTTTTAAGCATTACCTAAATGGCTAGTCCAGTCTTTACAAGCTGAAGCTCTTCATTTTGTTTTTTTCCCTTAACATTGTTTTCATATTAAAGCATAGATACAATCTGTATAAGCTCAATAAGTTTACGTGCAGCAGACACATTTATACATATTTATTAAATTTAATTTCTTCTCTGAAATAACTTTTTCTTTTGGGGCGGTAACAGACTCAGCATTCACTGCTACTGTGACTCAAAGTGCAGCTGTCTCAGCAGCAGGAATACAATATTTAAAGACAGGATTTTTTTTTCTTCTGAACAGAATATTGAGTCAAGCTCTCAGTAGAGACTGAAAATTGCCACATCAGAAATTTAATCCATAGTCATCTTACAGGGCAATTGCTAAGAAAATGATGGAGAAGTATGCTGGGTGTGACTTTAAAAAACAGATGAAAGTATAAATATTTATGGCAGTGAAAATGGATCCAAGAAAATGAAGGCTTCTCTTGTCTTTCAGGAGGTTAAGATCTATGTTTTTCAGATATTAAAAGGAAAAATAGAGGAAGAACGGACTGCATTACACCTTCAAGGTCCAGACAAGATATTTGTTAGGCCCTGATAAATATTAATAACTGTGTTGGAGGATCTTTGGGGATGTACTGCAATGTCTGTCAGTATATTGCAACAACTTGCTGTTTGGAAACTTTGTTCTTTTAAATCCAATAGCAGGTTTTAAAACCAAATCTGCTCTGTGACAAAAAAAAAAAAAAAAAAAAAACATAAAAGAAAAACAATCCATAAAGCTTATTGCAGATTGGCTCTTTACACAGTATTTCATATTTATGAAGATGCAAAATATGACATTATAAGGGGTCCTTCAGAAGGCACCAGCCTCTGTTTATCATCAGATCATCATCCTACTGAAAATCTGGAAATTACAGGTTTAACTATAAAGAGTTTTACTGAAGTACTTTGAAAACGTTCCACTGATCTGATGCTTCAGACTAACCCTTTGAGTAAGAAGCATTCAACTTCTAAAGACTTAGAAAATGGCTGTAAAAACTGAAAAAAAAGTCACAACTATTTCAGTAGAGCTTCAGAATCATTCTCTTTATTAGCCTTTTACTTGAGTCATAGCTTTAAAAAGAGAAAATTCTACCAGATATGTATCCATGTTACACCCCAGAAGCAGCATATTATGCGTTTGCTACTGAAAATGTTTGTTTGTTGTATTCTCAGCTTTTTGATCACTAAACACAGTTTGATCACTAAAAAATATACTATTTCCATAGTCATAAAGTTTGGCATTGCCATTGTTCAACCATTGAAACATTCCAGCTTATTATAAGCATGTCATTTGCTAATGGGTTGTGTTGGTTAAAAAGCATATCTCTAAATGAGGCAGATTTTACTGTGTTACAGTAAGAACCACTGTCCTTGGTTATCCACTCTAGTCTGGAGTTTGTGGAATCTACAATAATCCGGGAAAAGAGGAATTAGCCAGCCTGCACATCTACGATTAAAAAAAAAAAAAAAAAATTAAAAAAGCCAAAATGAGATAAACCACCACAACAAATAAGATAAAACACAACTTTATAAACCATACCAGAAGAAGTAAATACCAGCATTAAAGCATTTTAGATTAACAAAAAAAAGAACTTTCAAGAGCTTTGCTTTCTTTACATGAATAGTATGAAAAAGTCAAATGAAAAACGGTTGTCTAATTAAACCAGTATCTGTGCATTTACCTAAAACTCTATTATAGGGGGATTAAAAGCTGCACATCATGTGTTGTAAATGATAATGAAAAAGTATGATCTACATCAGAAACTATTCATGTTCATATTTTACACATAAAACATCATAATGGCATTAGATGGCATCACTTAAATCACCCAGTATGTTGTGTTGTATATTTTACGCATTACTCCAAGTAGCTTTTACAAGATGTTACTTAGTTTGTCTCAGGTAAAGCGTTAGTTTATTGAGCTTGACAGTATATGAAAACACCTAAACATCTGCTTCTAAGAAGCTCCTGAAAAAAGCCAAGAATCTCTCTCTTTCCACAGCGTGTTGATGGCAGGGGAGAGATCAAACAGATTGTCTTCACGTTGGACTCTCCTTTGAAAAGCTGCAGCTGAAGGAATATTAAAAGACTGAAGATGAAGGATGAGGGACCAGACGGATATACCTGCCTGTGGATATGTGTGTCTTGATATGTGAAGAGCTCCTTTAAAAAATACATGAAAAGTGCTGACATTGTCATTCCAGCTTTCTGGACCCCTCTACACACACACACACACACACACACTGAAACATGCAATGCTGATACACACTCATAGAGGATTCACACGATCTCTCTCCTGTCCGTTTGATGCTCAGACAGACCAAGGTCATGTCAATCCCTTCTTACTGTGGCCATCAGTCACACTCTTTCCAAACTATTTAATGTTTTTTCTCTTGTATGTTACATTCAGTCGCAAAAATCATGCTAATCCTGTTACTTGGATATTTTCTTCCTTTTCACACACACACACTCTCACACTTATCAGAATCTGACAAGAACCGTGCAAATCACTTTAACCCAGTCAATGTTTTGTTCTCCTGATGCACTGAATGTACTCAAAACAGGCACAGATCTGAGTAGGACTGATGTAATCCTTGTCTTCTTTTGCTTCTTTTGTCTAAGAATGCATTTCTAACGAGTACTGAGCGAGTGTCTCCAATTGAATACACTTTCTACAAATCAAGCAACCTGACTTCCACAGTCTTACTTTCTGTTTCACTACACATAGAACAAATGACTTCCTACACCGGCACTGAATCTACTTTGTAGATAAATTATGATGTGCTGAATTTTCAAATAGGGATGTGATTCCATTCTCAAGCTAGAGATGAAGGGTTTCTGCCGTGTATATTATTCACTTCTTAAAGCGATTAAGGCAGATAGCTTGCTGATGCTGCGGATGATGTAGATGTGGAGTCGGGGACCAACGTGTTTTGCTCTTATTTGAAATGGTAATGTGCCACAGCGACGTAAAAACAAGCTTAAAGTTAAACCAGGACCAGGATTTGGTTAATGCTGGAGATGATCAAGAACCGCCCTTCATGCACAAGCAGCAAGATCTTCTTTTCAGGATGAATATCATCTCGTTGGCTCTGACATTTTTGACTTTATCCTGCAGCATTCAGATCACAGGAGGCTCCTCAGGTTTATGGAACAACACCTAAAACGTATTATTTTTACAACAGAAGTGCTGCACTAAAATCTTTAGATGATTTCTGGCCAAACTTTTACATGTTGCCATAAGTTATTTAAGACTTCTGGCTAGTTCTCGGCAACACAGTTAATAGTTCATAGTGAGGAAAGGAGGCACAGTTTTTGTCAGATTGGCGTATGTGTTGGTCTTTTTTTCCTTTTTACACATTTAGTGAACATGTTTCAAATGTAATTGTCCAGTGGAGTGACTTCTGAATGTTGCAAGCCGGGTAGCTGCAGCAGAATGATTTAAAAAAAAAAAAATCAGGACGAGGAGAAACTGATTGGATGAATCAGCCAGAAGACAGAGGAACTCTGACCTTTGTAACATCCGGCGAGGAGATAACGGTTCCTTTCCATCTGACTCTCTGACCTCTCCTTCGTAGCTTCTGTTCAGCGTTACCCCTCCTCATCCCCATACTTCGTTGTTTTTCCCCACTTCTGTACAACTCTCCATCAAAGTAGAGTATGTCAGATTTTTTTTTTTTTTCCCTCTCTAACTGCTGCTTCTCTGAGATTTAATCAATCTTGCAGTTGCTGTGACGCCCATTGTGATGCCAGGCCAGCTAATTTAAATGTGAAGCATTTAAAATGTCAATTACAAGCTAATTAAATTAATGGCACAATGTGATTTAGCCATTTCGCTTCTCTTGCCTGGGGCAATGGATAAATTGTCTCAACTCAGGAGAGGAAAAAGGCTAAGTGTTTAATACAGCTGCCGCTTTACTCGCATAAACACATGCACGCTCCGAGACTCCGCCTGACCTGTGGGGAAATTGGTTTTGGAGAAAAGAAAGGAGGGGGGTGTATAGAAGAATGTCAGAGGAGTGTATTGGGAAAGTGAAGAGGAAAAGGGGATAAAATAAAGAGCCCAAAACAAACATAAAGATGGATGGGAATATACTGATAAATCAGGGTTAAGTGGGGCAAAGAGGAAAAAAATGAGGAATGAAAAGAGAGAGCAAAAGGTAGGGAAAACAAAAGGAGGAAGCAAATGTTTAGAGATAATGAAAAGGTGAATATGTAGATGTAGAGCCAATTTAAGAGAGAGGACATAAGGTGGAAGGAAAGAGAAAGGAATGGAGGAGAAAAAGAAAGCAGAACAGTGGAAGTCAGGAAAGTAGAGGAAAAAATGCAAAGTAGGACAGAAGGATGAAACAGTACAACAGGAAAAAAAAGTTTAAGATGAATCAAGCAGAAAACGGGTCAAAGAAAGGAATGATGTAGAAAAAAAACCTAATTGAGATAAAGAAAAGAGGAATAGACAGAGGGGAGGAAAAAGGAGCGCAAGAGGGACAAAGACAAACAGAAAAGTGTGGAAATGAAAATGAAAAACTATCATGGATGAGAATGAACAGTAGTGTATTGAAGCAGGTGAAGAAGAGGCTAGAGGAAGAGGAGAGCAGCAGGACAGAGCAGCACAGCAACCTTTTCTCAGCTTGAGTCTTGTGAGCTTGTGGTAAATGGAGTATTGATTCAGAGGAGATGAGACTTTCTGAGTAAACACATAACCAAACCCTGAGCTCTGATGTGGGCAGTGTACACACACTGGAGACCAACAGTCAGTGTACACAATATCACTATAGCTGCGCTGAAATGGCGGCACTCCACTGTGCACAATTCACATCTCCATTGTCTAGTTACCACATTTTACTTCACAGCTTAGATCTGGCTTGACCCCTCTGTTATGTCTATAACGGGGGCGGGGGGCTGTCCAGCGGGTCTTTGATGCATCCCTGTTCTGACACACATGGCTTTCATTAAATAGAGTCAACAGCCAATAAAGTTCACAAAAATGAGTGATTAGTTTGAGTCATGTGTGTTGGAACCAAGCGGCAACCTCCGGCGGTTAAAAGTGAAGCCTATGTTGAAGTGCATACAACTGCAGTTCCCCCTTCATCCACTAGAGGCTGGCTGCAAAACAGAGCAAATCCCCATAGACTCCCATGTTAAAAAGACCAACTTCACAGCAGAAATAAACTTGTTTAGAGCCTGGTTCAAAAATCCTTTTTCGGTTTATAGGTAAGGTTTACCTTCATGACAACTGAAGGGGGAGTGAATTTTTTTCTAACTAGCCCGATTTAAGGTAATTTAATCTCGAAGTTCTGCAAATTTAGGGGCATGTCCTTTTGATTGACAGGTACCAATCTCTGACTTCAAGTAAGAAGAACTTAAAACAACCGCGGTTTTTAGCCGGTTAACAATGTGACTTAGCTTTAGCCCGCTTACCTTCGTTAGGTGGTTAGCTCCCGTTATCTCGGGGTTAGCTCGGTTAGCTTTTAGCTACAGAAAGCTCGGAGTTCGCTCAATGATAATCATCCACCATGACGCTCACGGCTGCCCTCTCAGCTCCACCTCTTTGCCCATATTTGTATTTTCCGGGCAAGACTACACACATGACGCTGCCAACATGGCGACGGTAGGAACCGCCCACCGAGCTTCAATTCAGCTCTTCAGAAACCTATAGGTGATGTCACAGAGGCTCCGTCCATCTCTTTATATACAGTCTATGGTTGGAACAGAGATACATGGAAAACCTGCAGGATTGTGGCTCTCAAAAACCAGAGCTGGGCACCCCTGGTCTAACTCGAAAGATGACAACTGTAAAAAAAACAAAAAAAAAAGCTGGGTGACTGTATCTCTTTAAACCCCAACTGATACAGTGGGTATGTACAGAAATGTTTAAGCAATTTTCATTTCTTCAACATGAAAATTATCTCCACCTGTTTAAGAAATTGTCATTTCTCAAACAGGTGGAAAGACTTTTCTGAATGACATCAGGCCAGCATTGTAAAGTATCTGTTGTATAAGGCTGGTCTGTCCATCGCTGGTATGACAAAATAAAAACAGACTTACAGATTCTAGTCTTTTTTCTAAAAAGAAAAAAAAATGAAGGCGGGAAAATGCAGGTGGCAAAACTACACAAACCGTGCAAGACTAAGAATCTAGTGTAAACTGAGGATCCAATGAGTCAGGGAAGAAGAAGCCAGGGATGCAGAATAAGGATGTTCAATTCCAAGAAAAAAAAAAAAGAAAAAAAATGAAGGCGGGAAAATGCAGGTGGCAAAACTACACAGACCGTGCAAGACTAACTAAATGAACCAGCAGAGTCAAGACAAAAACTGAGGATATAAATACACAGAACACAACAAGACAGGGTGAACAAATCAACGTAGACAAAGGCAAAACAGTAACACACTCCAAAATGAAAACAGGAAACCAAAAACTATAGAGACTTCACAAAACACACATTGTGACACTGGACTGCATTTCCAGGTATTTGACCCTGTCTGGTGGGATGCTATCACAAACTCTGACGATATCTGCCTCTGAATATATTGCTTTGCTGCGTCCAGCCTGTTTGCAGTTGTCAAAGTTTAAGCTGTCCGCTTATTTTTGTGTGAATTATAGACTTACTGTCCTTTGGTTATCCTCTCTATTCTGGAGATTGTGGAATCCATGACGATCCAGGCAAAGTTATGTTGACTGATCAAGTGCCACAAACATTTCCTTCTGCTGGTTCAATGACTCAGTAACATGACTGAGAAGCACATTTTCCTCATCTGGCTTACGCTCGTTCTGTTTGTGCCTTTTGTGGCACTTTATTCACAGCAGCAGCAGCGGCTTTTGGCTGAACAGCAACACAAAAGTTTGATAGGAATTCCTGTGACACGAATAATTACATGTCAAGTACATGTAATTAGCTTGAAAACATATTTTTGTTTATTGAATGTGGAACCTTTTTTCCTGCAGCTAATTGTTACAGAGGCTGAAACACACAAAAATCAATACATACATCATGATGTAAAATTGTGGTCATGATAGTGAGCTATGGCCTGAGGCAGCAGGTTAATTATGTGCAGCTATACTTGTTGTTAAAGAGGACAGCTTAACTGATGTTTCCACATCAATGTTTTCCCAGAAATGAATACATAAACCAAAGGAGTATTTGCATACAGTAACATAATGAGATTGAAT
This sequence comes from Telmatherina bonti, assembly GCF_933228915.1. Classification (NCBI taxonomy): domain Eukaryota; kingdom Metazoa; phylum Chordata; class Actinopteri; order Atheriniformes; family Telmatherinidae; genus Telmatherina; species Telmatherina bonti. The sequence continues at coordinate 16,172,653 of NC_136624.1, forward strand.
GCATGAAAATTGAACCTCATTAAAAACCTCTGAGGACGTTAAAAGGATTCTTTTCCACTAATTTTATCCTAAATCATATTCTTTCAGTAACCTATGGAGATTAAAATTCTGAGTTTAAGCCTAAATGAAGTTTTTGACCTTTTAACATTCAAGTTGTTATGGATATCCACTCTGCCAAGTCACTTTGCCTGCACTGGAGTCTAAATGTCTTATGGAAGTTCCAGAGGGGTGGCATGTGAGGATGCAAATGTCTCCAGTATTCACCCCAGACTAATAAATTCACAATACACAAGTAAGTGAAACATCCAGCAAATATTCAAGCATTTGCAGTTTTTCTCTGCAGATCTGTGGGCTGTTTTCTGCTCAGTCCCTGGTATATATGTACAAACACACACAGTACTTATTTTACTACAACAAAGGGCCTCATCTGCCATTAAGAACATGTTGTAAAGACAAAAAACAGCTACTTCCATCAACTAATTCAGACAAATCTCCCAAAAAACAATCCAAACGTTTCTTTTTCCATGTTTTATTGATCAGTTTTACTCCCTACCCGCTGAGCTTTTCCTTTTATGAAAATGGTATTATGAGTGATGTGGTTGAGAGCCATTTTAGGAAATCGGATGAAGCTGAGGAATGTGACATGATAAAATGATCCGAAATCAGGTTGTTAAAAGTTCAGTGTGTCAGAGTTTTTACATGTTGAGTTAAAGATCCAATATATTTGGGAGGCATGGGGCTAAAATAAAACTATTTAATGATCAAGCCAACTAACTTGGGGGGGTGTCCAAAGCCGGTCCTCAAGGGCCGCCATCCTGCAGGTTTTCAATGTATCCCTGTTTCAACACACTTGGCTTTCATTAAATGGATCCAACAGCCAATGAAGTTCAGCATAAAGACTGATTCTTTAGAGTCAGGTGTTTTAAAGCAGAGTTGCATGGAAAGCCTGCAGGTTTGTGGCCCTCAAGGACCGAAACTGTTAAACAGTTCATACTGAAGCTTATAATGCGTAACTTCAAAATTTTTCTAAAGTCCAGTATTTTTTGGGTGGTTGATTACTTTATATTTTAATTACAAGCTCCCAGAGTCCAGAGTGAACAGTTAACTGCCCTGAAGTGACAAACATGATGACTATGTGACATTATCCACTAATGCTTTATGTACACTATAATTTATGGATGCAACATGTGTTCGCATATATGCAGCACTTTCTAAGTTGTTATTCAATTGGAGCTGACAAAATAATTACAGAATATTGCTACATGCATTTTTTTATATTCAACATAAATGCATTCTTCTTCCTCTATCGCAGACTGACACCTGTCTTACTTCAATGATGTAAAAGTCAGATATTATTCAAAATGACAATTGAAGTTAAGGTTGTTTAAAACACATCAGATCTATACCACATGAAGTGAACTGGGTTGAATATGAAAGAAAACTAATATTTTGGCTGTGCAGAATGTCATAAAGATAAATCAGATATGGGTCACATATGGATTTATGAAAGATAAATGGATTTGGATCAATTGAACCGAATGCAAGCATTGGAGTTATTCTGTGAAATGAGCAAAAATGGAAATAAATGCTCAGTTATTGTCATGTTTGCACATTACTGTACACATTACTGGTAGAACAGTATACATTTTCTTCTTCTTTCTCTTGCCATTTATATTGAAACTTTTAAATATTTCTGTGCATGCTGCCAATTTTTGGTCTGAAAATAATATTTAAATGCAAAATACTTCGATATTTAAACATTTGTTTTTAAAATCTTTTGCTGATCTTTTATAGATTTTTTTTGCTGTAGTTTTTTTCAAGCTACAAGCCTTTTTTCAAACTGCTGTGGGGCATATTTTGAGTAAAGCACACTTTGTTTCCTGCATCATGGGAGGGAGAAATACATTCAACTGCTGACAGCTGGATGCACGTGGGCTCAGAACCAAATTCACAACTTAATTTAAGTCTTGGCACATAGCACAGCTGCACTGCAACATGGTCTTTCTTAATTAGAAACAAATAGTTGCATGTGTGTGTTTGTTTGTAAGTGAGACATGGATAAATAACTTAAGAGACCAAGAGGTAAAACAAATCTGAAAGACAAAGGTGGCAAAGACTAATTAGCAGCCATGTGTCTTTATACACATACCAATGTGAAACAGAGTGTTAAAATGAAAATCACACACACACACACACACACACACAATCCACCTGCAAAATTAAAGACACATAACAGCATGTACAGTACAACACATAAGAATTAATCTAAATAAATACACACATTGGCAACTACACTTGAGCACCCAGATGCACGCTCACACAAACAGATTAGTTACTCACACACAAGTTGCAGACAATTGTGGGTGACGCACTAACAGCTATCTTTCCAAAGCGAAGGCAAAGCACTAATTACCTCAATCTTCAATCATCCTGTTAGCATTCAGATGTCGCCATTCCCTTATCACACAGAAACACTGTGATTCACCACAACTGCAGCGGGAGCAAACATGCTGAAGCCTCCATTAGCGCAACACACTCAAACAAAACAAAGCTCCATCAATAAAATCCTGCAGAATCGCAGGGTTTTTTTTTTGTTCTTAATTAGTTAGGCCAAGCTTTGAGCATAATTTTGCAAGTGGAGTTTCATCAAAAATGCAGCTGCTATTTTTTAATAAAGATTTTTGCACTTCAACACAAGTTGTTTTTTGTTCTATGTCTGTTAAAAAAGAATGAACTTTTTGTGAACGTTTGGGATTTTTCCATCAGAGGTGACTTTGTTTTCACTGAGCTTTTGATACTGCTCTCTTTTGTGGAGATTTTAGCTAAGTTGCCTGTCTGCATGGGCCAACATGCTGATTGTATTTAGCTGTTTTTTGCATTTTTAACACATCCAGGATTCACACACACCTCCGAACAAATGGAAACTTTTGTTTCAATCATTACAAAACAAGGATTTTTCTCTGTTCCCAGTTCCTAACAATTATATAAGTAATTTTGTTTATTTTCAATAAACGAAAAAAAAAAAAAGGATCAAATTAATGCAATTACGCAAACAGTGATAAACTACATTAGTTTCCACACAGTATTTTCCATTCAAGCCATTCCAATAGAAAAAAATGCAACCTTTCTCTGCTAATTTTTGACCTTTTGTTTGTCAATACTAAGCCCTTAGTGCGTCATCATTTAAATAAATGGTGATAATAATCAGTAATTGTTGTTTCTCTCTATCCAGGAGCCTACTGCTAATTAGCCAGGCTCATGCTAATGATGTTAAGGTAGTCCCAACAGTATACAATGTGTGGATTTAACTTGATTTAACTTGACATACAAACTAAACCACAATAATTTTAGCAACCAATTCCTGGTCCAGAAAGTGAAAGTCCTGCCATGTTTTTGGATCTACCTGTACTTTTAGAACAGGTGTTTTCACTAACAGGCTTATTTACCTGGCAAATAAACTCTGCTCATTAAATTCAGCTTGTTTGGTGACTGGTTGGAATAGCTGCCGGACAGGACTTTTACTTTCTGGACCAGGGATTGCCATCTCTGAATTTTAGTCGCTCTTTTTTTCCGCTAAGATTGGAACGTTAAACCAAGTTAATGTTAACACAAATTTAAATTCAGATGTTTTTGTTTTTTTTTGTTTGTTTTTTTTTTGTTTTTTTTATTGAAGTTTTTGTGATATATAGGACAAACACAGAACAACAGTGAAAAGAAAGAGTTGTGGAGTCGGAGGAGGTCATATCCAATATTCAGAAAAAATAAGTAAACTAAACAACTGATATAGGTGTATATATATATATATATATACATGAAGATAAATTCACAAATGTATTTTAAAGTTAGGCCACTCATAAATAAAAAAGAAAGACAGGATACCATGATATGCAAATGTATGACAAAGTCCACAGGTGGCATTTTACCATATATACATAACTAGCACCAGACAAGTTTGATAATCAAGTAACCAAATTTATAAAAGAAATCCACTTTTTCCACTTTTTATTGTATTTGGATTCTTTTAACTTAATCATGAAGGTTAGTTTCTCCATCTGAAATATGGTGTTCATTATGCTAGTCCACTGGTACCTGTCCGGGGCTTTAGGATTGAGCCAAAGTTTTGATATAGCCTTCTGTTTTTTTTATTTTATTTTATTTTTTTCTTTAATTCATTGGATGCCAAAGATTTATTTGACTTGAACTATTGTACTTTTCTATTTTAAGGCAGTTTAAACAGGAGTATGTTTATGGTGACTTTATTGTTGCTGGCATGGCTGCTCAATTTTGAAAGTTGCTTAAAGTGTAAAGATCAAGCAGGTCATTAAGCTTATCTGAAACATACATACAATTAAACTATTTTGATATAAAAAAAAGAAAAAAAAACTACTTATGTTTAATCAAATTAACTGTAATTCAATCTATTGCTGTTTCCCTAGAAATTCACTTTTTCTGTTGGTAGTATTATAATCCAAAATCATTCTTAATCTGCCCTGTTATTTACTTATATATAGCAATATATAAATGGAAGAATTATGACTAACAATTGCAATTGCAATGACACAAAAGCCTCAAAACAAGTTTTACCTGCTTTTTTTTTTTAATCATTATTTCTTCTGTGCGTATGCATTTGTTTTAACTGTTGGGTTCTATCAGCCTTCCTAATTTTAGTTTTAGCTGTCTCCAGTTCTTTCCAGACTACTGTGTATCAAACATTTAGCTCAGCCAGCTTGTTCCATACTCTGCTTTTCTTCCACACTCTTGACTACAAGTTTCCAACTCAAAGCCATGGTAAGTACGCTCACTGCACTCATTAGTGTTGTCTGAGTCACCAACAAATCATTCAATACTAGAGAATGACTTTACTGACTTATGATTTTTCCTCCCCTCTGACTCGCCCCTGCTGCTGCTAGCTAGCCAAATGTTAACTGAAAAGACCAAAAACTTGTAAATGTGTGAAGACGGCACACATGATGTTACTCTGGCTTTCTCTGTTATTCTGAAGGTACTTACACACTTTTTACACACTTTCAAGTTACTCACAAGAAAATTTTCATAAACACAACAAACTTAAAAGTAAAGAATTATGGTGCAGAAAGTAAATTAATTATGAGTAAATTAATGAGTGAAGATCAGGTTTAGATGTGTTGACACCTGTTTCAGTCTCAAACTGAAATAATGATGAGAAATTCTGAATAAAACAGAGATTAAAAGTACAACTACTGCTGAATCAATGTAAAACGACCAGGCGTATGCACAAAATAGCTAAAAACTAACTTTCTGTGGATTTATTACCTCTGCACATTCTCTATTTTGCAGCTTCTTTAAGACTGCACATGTAGAAATATATCAAGCCTATCTTTATAATTGTGAGAAAAAGAAACAGCTCATGTTTCTCAACTAAAGTGCCCATTTCCCTGGTGGACCATCACCATCTTGCTCCCTGCTATGAGCCTGGAATGAAGAAAAAATAGTACAAAGCCCACTGTAGTCCAGCCTCATTTATAAGAGACTAACTCACAATCTCACAGTATGTAGCATTGCTCAACTCACACCACATGGACTCACAAACACCCACAGACATGCAAAGATTTCAGTCTTTCATCTAAAGCCATCCACCCCCTCCCCCCAAAAAATTGGGTTAGGGTTTAGATTTTTACTATGGCATAAGTAACAACTTAATTATTTATTAGTTGATTCCACAGATTACTCTATTTGTGTTAACATGATTATTTTAACAGCTCTGTTTTTTCTGGTTTGTATCTGGTCCTGTAGTATCAGAACACTTTTATTGATATAGAATATACACACGTTAGCCAGAGCACTACCGACTACTAGTATCAGTAAAATATCCAGAAATGTTTAATGGGGTGGCAAAAACAAGACAGAAGTTGGTGAATGCTGATGAGCAAAAACAAAACCTGTAAATAGCAGAAAAAAAAGTGGAGAAAGAGGTATAAATACGTAAATTGTTTGTTGAATGTTTGTTTCAATGTAAACTTTTTTCTCCTGAATGCCATAACTTGAAAGAATTACTTGCATATGAGAAAAGGTCTTGGTCACTGTTGATCTGTGTTTTATTTTCAAAAAACTGTTAATAAACGAAATCAGTTGTTCTGGTTTGCCTTTGATTATAAAAGTTAAGCATTTCCAAGGATTTTTATATAAAAAAAAAAAAAAAAAAAGAAACACAAATAACTGGTAAAGGAATCTGTTTCAGTCATTTTTTTTCCCATCCAAACCAACATCTGTTTGTAAAGATTTTCTTCGGATCTTATGTTTCAGTTAAAAAAAAAAAAAAGAAAGAAAAAAATCAGCTATAGCTATTGCTTCAACTTTGGCTGAATGTGGGCATAGACTGAGTCAGAGTCATTGCAATGACTCTGAAAACATGAACAGTTCCCAGAAAACTGCATATGGGGGCCCAAGATAAGAAATTCCTTTAGAATTTGTTGCAAACACAAACCAGTCTCTAATCGAGAAACACTGTGATTTGAATGAACTGCATATTTCCACTGTGCAGATGAGTGTAAATGAAGATCAAAATAAAATTAAACAGTGCAAGAAAGTCAAGGGACATACTCACTTGGTACCTCTCTGTGAAGTGCCGCTTAAAGTCACAAATGAGTCTCTTATGCAATCAAACTTTCCGGAGAATCATTCAAAGACCAAAAACCGGAATAACCACCCAATAACATTTGGAGACTTCAAATCTGAAATCTCAACTGCGAATGCAACCAGCCCCTTCATCATGGTGACAAACAAACATCTAAACATCCCAAAGACGAGGCTTAGAGCGATAACTCAGAGGTTTGCAAGAAATCCGAACACCTGAAGAATTCCCGGAAAATAACATTTGGAGGCCCAGGCTCAAAAATTGCCAATGAACTCCTTACAAACACAAACCAACAAAGGAAAGCAGAAGAACATTGTAAGACCAAAGGACAACTTGAAGGAGATCAGACAAAAACCAAACATGATAAGAAGATGTAAACCGTTGGTATCTATCTTTGAGATACCCTCTCCTCAAGCACCAAATTTTACTGAAACTTCTTTAGTGAAATTTGGAAACCTGAAACCCCCAATAACATTGGGAAGCCCAGGATCCAAAATTCCAGTTGAACACATTGCAGAACCTTTGGTTCTTACAAAACCAAGTTCACATGTTCAGCATGAGGAAACTTCTAGTCATCCATCTTCAGAGACTAAAGGTGCTGATGTTCTGCCTACTCCAGAAAACCCAAATCAGTCCTGTCTTCAGACAGAGAGTCCAATAGACCGGCAACAAAAAGACAACACAAAGGCTGAACTGGACAGTCCCTAGAATGATCCACCTGCAAAGCCTATAGTGAGGGAATTATATCCAAGTTTATCCGTGACTTCAGCTAACAATATTGTCAATATGTCTGTTACAAACCAGTATTCCTAACCTGCAGCAATGTTTTTTGAACAAGCAGCTGCAGAGCAGTCTGCACAGACTGCCACCAAACCAGCATCGGGGAATGAAAGACCTGTTTCACAAAAAGTCAAGCTAATCAAGGACCCAAGTGTAACAGAATATCAAAGCATTAACAAACAACACAAGAAATCCAAGGAAAATAGACTTATGGAGCATGTCTGTGGATTCTGCAATTGGAATCCATGGACAAAACCTTTGAAGGCTATCTTGAAGAATTTTGTTAGTTACCAAAGCGATTAAAGACATGTCAAATGTCCAGGACAAATGTGAGTCTTATTCTGATATATTGTTGAACACTCAGCAGACACAAACACATCTATTGCAAACCAGATTTCTCAACTTGCAGCAACTTTTTCTGAACAAGCAGCAGCAGAGCAGTCTGTACAAACTACCACCAAACCAGTGTCGAAGAATGAAAACCCTGTTTTGCAAGAAGTCAAGTATATTGAGATACCAAGTGGAACAACAAAGCATAAATACATGGTGCAAAAAATAAAAGAAAATAGACCTATGGAGCATGTGTCCAGGACAATGGAAGTCATTGCAGAACCTTTGGTTTTTAGTAAAGATGAAAAATCCAGTCTTCAATTGTCTGAGACTGAAGTTGCTGATGCGCTGACTAGAAACCTAAATCAGTCCTGTCATCAGGCAGAAAGTCAAAAACCTGAAAATCACATGGGCAGAAATGTTCATAAAAGTTCATAAAAGAACAAGCCCAAAATACATCTGGGGGACAGAAATACCATCATATTTCTTCCTCAAACTAATGTAGAAAGCTATTTTTTTCAGATTTTCTAAGATAATGGGGGGGTTTCTTCTTCAGACAGAGGTCAAACAGTTATGGGAAGAAACTCCTGAAATCCTCGTTAAGCCCCCCCCCCCCCCCAATCCAACTCTGACATGTTACTACTAACCATGTGGGTTTTTTTTTTTTCTTTTTGTTTTCATTCATTCATTCATTTTCCGAACCGCTTATTCCAATTCAGGGTCGCGGGGAAGCTGGAGCCTATCCCAGCTGGCTTTGGGCGACAGGCAGGGTACACCCTGGACAGCTCGCCAGTCCATCGCAGGGCCTCTTTTTGTTTTTTGTTTTTTTTTGTTTTTTTTTATCATATTAGCCTTGAATCTGTTTACTTTTCCCCTCTGTCACTTTTCACCCCCTCTGAGTAGTTTTTGTCAGCAAGGTTGCTGACAAAGTATTGTCACTGGAGTTGAACCCATAAAGGTACTGCTGTTGAACCCTTAACAGTTTAGTTTATACCTTATAAAGACCAATTAAAAAGTGCTTTACAAGATATAACCAAGTATTAAAGATTAAAACAAACAGTTGATAACAAGACATTTAAAAACCATAAAGATGCAAGTTCTCTCCACACACATACACACACACACACATACACACACACACACAAGGACAGACAGCAACCCCCTGATTTAAAATCAAACCTATATCTATAAAACTCGAGATTGGCCACAACTGTTCAAATTGTTTCTATATGTGAACATCCAGAAAGGCTAACACCTGTGCTCCTTTGGTACTTGCTAGTACAGACTCAGGGACATGAATCTGTATGTGTGCTACAGTGTGTGTTTGTTTGTGTGTTATAGTATGTTACAGTGATTTATTTCCTGTTTAATCAGGTTTGGCAGAGCAGACTGAGCTGAAGCTCAGCGTCAAGGTGTATTTATGGTGCATGTGTGCTTGCATGTGTGTCTCACTGAGAGTATTTATAGGTCTGGTCCAATCTGTGCTCTATCCAGCTGCAGTGAGGAGATAGTGATTTCAAACACATTACATTTACTATGACTCACACACACATACACACAAGTACAAACGTAAAAGTCCCAAAATAAACATACAGCATAGGTTTCTGCAAAATCTGCTTTAGTGACCGAAGTTTTTCACATCAGGAATCTCACATTTGAAATTAAAATTCAACTTGTAAAATACAAATTAGTCAAACTGGACTATTAAAAACAACTTGGTTTTCTTTTTTTTTTTTTTTTTTTGTTTTTTTTGTTTCAATACCTTTTTTATTCAGTAGCCAAGATAAAATGATGGCATGTCTTCATTGTTTTTATATTGTCATCTTCTATTGATTCATCTGAAGCTTCATTAAAGCAGCATTTATAAAAATGCAGTATTTTTGCAAGCTGAATTTTCATTTGTACAGTTTTGTCAGAAAAAAAAACCCTAACAAAGCAACATGGTATTGATTTACACAATGACAATAATAACAATAAAAAGAACAAAACAAAAAAAAAGAAAAGCCATAATTTCGGTAAGAATTAAAAATAAAAAGCATACAATAAAAAGAAAAAAAAATGTGAAGAGGGAAATTCATTCCCATCAGAGAGTTCCAGACATAATATTAAAATAAAGTGGATTATTTACCCTGAACTAAAAAACAAAATCCAGTGACTTAATTCCTGAGCCAATGAAAAACTGGAGCTAAGTTTAATGAAACTTTCTAAAGGTGTTGGTTTAACAGATGTTGCTGACTAGTCATTTTAGAAGGACATGATGCCTCTGGTCAGGACAGCTGGTTTTAGGTAGAAAAGAATTTGAAGCAATGCAACCAATAAATATTGGATATTCAATGCCGCATATTGTTGGGAAATATGGCCTTTAATTAATACTTTTCTTTCCAGAATTTAGCACAATATTCAGCATATATTGTAATGTTTCATATCATGTAAAACACTGTTTAAATCTTGAAGAAGGATTAAAGTAAACTATTTAACAGGGTAAAATCTCAACAAAGTTACATTTAGCAAACAAAGACAGATGGAGACGAACTTGTGATCTGATTTCTTCGCTGTGGGTAATTGAGGGTTGCAAGTACTGATGTGTAAAACGATAATGAAATAGTTATATTTATGAACTGATATTTTTTCATTTGAGTCTAAATATGCATTTCATTAAGTGGAATGCAGTGGAAAGTAACTATAACATCATAACCTTGACTATATTATACCCAGTAGTAAAAACAACCTTTTTTTTCCCACTCACTATAGTCTTAAGCAAAGTAAGTCAGAGCATAACAGCCTGTCAGCATGCCACTCACAGGTATTCACTCAGTCCAAAACCACAGGGACACAGAGCAGATCAACAGCATGCTGTATGGTGTGTGTGTGGACAAAATGGCATTACAACACAATAAACCTCCATACACATCTAAGAATCACTCATAAATAGCTTATAATGAGGTTATGGTGAGGCAATCTGAAGAGAAGGAGAGGAGACAGACAAGGCTTTTCTTTCTTTTAGGAAAGGCACAAGTTCTTTGATGCCGCAGGCGGGTACTTGCACATACTACGTTTACAGCTATAGAGTGGAGCTGTGTTGTGCTGATGCTGAAATTAGAGAAAGTATGTTTTTTTTTTTGTTGCTAAATATATGTTTTTGTGTTGATGTTCAAACCACAGATGTTTACCTTCATTTTAAAACTGAAGCTTCCTGTTTTCTTTTGTGCACTAATATATGTGGTTATGAGTCATAAATTGAGTAAATCCTGCAAAAAACAACAAAAAAAAAACCCCAAAAAAACCAACTTATTGAGTCTAGCTTGGAGTGTTACATGTTCCCAAGATCTCCTCACATTATTTCAACAGGCTTAGATTTAGTCTGGTCAGGATGTTGCAGAGGCTGGGTGTCATTAAAATACTTAATACTGGGGATAAAACAGCCACTGTGGAGGGTTAAAAAATAAAAATAAGACGGAAAATAACTCCATATAGATAGCGAGCATCAACTATTATCATTTGTTTTTGACTGATTGTTAAAGGAATGTTTTAACATGAAGGTATTGGCAAAACATGCAATAAGGTATTTTACTGGTAATTTTGGTTTCAGAAAGCAGACAGTCGATTAGTATGCCTTTCACCTCAGTGCTGCTCTGAAAGTTGTACAGATATTGTATCAGTTTTGTTTCTACAGACAATGTCTAAATCACTACAGACATGTGATTGGCTGATTAGATGTGTGTGTCTACAATCGGCTGAACAGATGAACAGATGAATGTTCATGACAGTCCTGATGAAATTTTTTACTCACAAAGTCTCATGTGTGAGCAGCATTGCATGTCTCCTCCTTTTCTTTCTGTTCCATCAGCTCCACCCCACTCAAACTTTCTGAGTGAAGCCTCCGTGCTGTTTCAGACAAATGAAAAAGATTCACAATGAAACCAAACCGGCATTCACATGTGTGTGCGTGTCGACCGCTTTTCTTCTCGATTAGCAGACATCACTAAACCAAAAGGCGTTGTCAGCTTTTTGCTCCTCATTAGTGGCAAATGCCTGTCCCCTGTCAGTTGGCTTGTGTCATTAATTAGCATGTGTGTGTTAGTATTTTCATCGTGTGTGTGTGTAGCTAACTGGCTAATTCAGCGTGAATCCTTCGAGGCCTTTGGAATCTATACATGTTGTCATAATGAGAATCCTCGTGGATTTAAACAACTATGGAGAGGAAGAGAGTGGAGAATAAACAGAGAATATGGAGACAAATATGGAAGGAAGTAATAGGAGATGAGGGACAGAGGGGGGAAAGGGGAGGATAAAAAGAATAAAGGTTAATGTAAATGTGAAAGGGCATGGAGGAAAGGTAGAGGAGGAGAAAGGCTGAAGGTACAAAGGGATGGCAACAAGATCAAAAGAGTGATGCTGCAGAGAGGAAGAGAGATGAGACAGACAGGGGAAGGAGGGAGAAGAGGAAGAAGCCATGAGTGCAGAGATCAACAGAGGCAAGGAGAAGCAAGAACGATGGGGGGGGTGCACACGAGGAAGGAGATAGAAAAAGCAAATATGATAATTAGAGGAGTGAGGAGCTTTTCTCTTCTCTTTCCTCTCTTAGTTTCTGGTCCTGTAAAGGTCAGAGATTACTTAATACTCCCTGAAATATTTTGAATTTAATGATGAACCATGTCATGCAGATCCCCTGTTCTTAATTATCTTGCAGGCTCTCTTCATGAACAGCAGGAAAGAAAATCCCAGTCTTTAAACTTTGTTCCACACGCTCAGATGGATATTTTACTGTATACCTTTACATTCTCAATTTTCTTCCAGTATATGCTTGGCATCTTTTCTCTCCTTTCATATCTTATCCTTCCTGCAAAACTTCTTTTGTTTTTTTTTTTCCTGAATGCTTCCGTCACTGCATGCATGCTTTCTTTTGTGGTCCCTTTGTTCCTCTCCTTCTTTTCATTTCTTCTCAAAGAAAGAAAGATCAGGTGGGATTCAGCGATTTTATTATTTTGCAGTTTTACAGGCAGTTTTTTTTTCCTCCTGCTTCTGCTCTGGTTTGATCTTTGTTTCTCTCAGGAAGACTCAGAGATTCTGGATTTAGGTGTATGCATACAGATTCCTGTTTTTCTGGTCATGAGTGATCTGGGCTCAAAGGATCTTGGAAGTTTCTGCTTGTTGTAAGCACCCATTTAAAGCAGCAGCACCAAAGATGAATATCACATATTTTTTGTTTAAGAAAAACTCCCAGAAACAAGAACAGAATCTTTTTTACTCATTCAAATAAAACTGGCAGAACATTCAGCATAAAAGCTCCATTTAAAGTTTGTCATGACCAGATTACTAGTCTAGCAGTAAATAGTCAATGTCTCAAAAGACCCATACCCAAGTCCTCCTCATCCTTCTATTTTGTATTCTATCAGGCTGGATAGGTGCATAATTTCTTTGGAGGAACAAATTAAAGTGGTCATCCAGCCCAGGTTTTCCCAACTCTGGTCCTCAAGGCCCTCAAGGCCCATTGTCCTGCAGACCTTTGATATTTATCTGCTGTAATGGGGGTGCAGAGCTTGTCAGAGACCATTTAATTTTAATCACGTCTGTTGCAGCAGGGAAACATATAATACCCAGCAGAACAGTGAGTCTCAGTGGGTACACTTATAAAGTGAGCATACATATATAATAAATGAGTTTCCAAAAGACAAACTAAACAAATAAAATCAGACTAGTAAAATAATGGTACGGCTGTTAATCAATCAATCAATCAATCAAGAATACTTATTCAAGTTTCAAAAACAACCCGTCCAAGATTTTAACAGACATACATTGAACATTAGGACACAGATCATAGGTCCGAGCAGCCTTAGGCCTCGCAGCCAGCTTTATCCAGCGACGCCTTACAACAGATAAGAACAGAGATACATTAGGATCAAGGGTAGAGGGCAAAAAACAGGTACCACCAGGCTGTGCCTCATGTAGACCTAAGTACAAATTTGGACAATAGATACAGCATGGTCCAGGAAGCTGTGAGTCAAGGGTAAGTGTGGACCACCTCCAGGTGCGACAGTTCATGTGATAGGGAGGAGGGTTTGGACAGAGCATCAGTAAACATCCTATTCCTTTCTCAAGGGCTTGCGCCGGTCAAATATAGATAAGATTGATTATTTGGGTTTCAGGCCAGGATAATATTTTTCTCCCAACTTTGAGTCCTTGACTGGTCTCATACTGGAAGCACCAAACTGCCCGATGTTTGGAGGGGGCAGTTTTCATGGATACGAGCAGACATCCGCTCAACGCTGAAATCAGTTCTGTGGACGAGCTCCAGCACTGCCACCAGTTTGCCAGTTTGGGCCAGATTGGCATCCTGTTTGCGGTTCAGCTCGGTCAACGCTTGAGTTTGTGCACTGCTTGCCCGGCACATTCCGCCATAGAATTCAGGCAGCCTGCCAGTTGCTGCCTGTATCTTGTGGATCTTCAGGTAAATCATAAAATTTGCCAGGTACGATCAGAAGAAACCTGATTACCTTTATTCCAAAATTGTATAAATCTTCCACATCCTCAATGGTCAGAATTGCCAGACACATTGGTCTCCACTTGGCCCATGAGTCCAGAGCGTATCCAGCAGGATGCGTCCCATGAGGACATACGGGCTCCCCTCTGCCTGATCTCCGGGATGAAAGAAATTTTGATTGACTGTATTGAAAGACCAGCCAATCAGATCCATCATGTAAAAAAAAAAAAAAAGTTTAAGGAATAAGAGATATAGAGTGAGTCTCTAAGGCAGATAGGACAAAGTTGCAAGGCAGAAAGGTAGGGAGGAAACAGAAAGGACCAAAAAGAAAAGTGTCCCCCTCTGTCTGGAGCTAGAGAAGAAAAGGATATGGAACGTTGCATGTTTCCAAAATAACAATACTACACTATTCACACATAAGTCTCTCTTAGGCCACCTTGTTAATGTATTATTGTAGAAATTCTTCTAGTGCTATTCCTAGTAGTACAGAAACAAGGGCCTACCATAAATTCAATTAAATTCAATGCACTTCAATTCAATTTAATTCAATTCAGTTCAACTTAATTTGTGTGGTGCAACTTCATGGCAGTGTCATTTAAGGGAACTTTATAGACATGTCAGTTCAAGCCACTTCATGAAAAATAGCCTAGTGAAAGAAAACCAACAGATTGCATCAAAACTTGACTTTAATCCAATCCTCCATCGAAGTTAAGATTCGATGCAATCTGTTAAAAACTACACAGTCTATAAAGGGCTTCAGATGTTCTTACTACTTCAAAAATATCTGCCTTCTTCAAACAACGTATACAGCTCTCCCATCCTTGTCATTACTTATTTGAACTGCTGCCCAATAAAAAGTGTTAGACATCAGATGTTGAAAAAAAGAAAAAAACTGAAAAACGGCCAACTTTTTCTAATTCTAAACACAGGATATGATAATCTCTGCAGTATATTACTGTATTATGGGTTTAATAGCAAAAACCTTTTTTTTTTCATTATGATATGAATTTGTTATATATGAAATACACCAGTTTAAACAGCCTGAATACCATTGGTGTGGTGGTGTAACTGGAAATGGTTTGAGGGGGGAGACTTTTTCTCTGCCACACTACTAAACATGCAAGCTTCAGAAAAGTTGTGTTCTTGGAGAGGTTTTGAAGTGAAAATGGATGGAGGAGAAAGTTCAGAAAGTGATGCTTGAGAAAATGTTGAGTTGAACACAATTATTTAGAAAAAAAAGGGGCTGCATCTGTTGTCTGAAGATACCTCGGTTTTAAAAGGTCAGACAAGGATCAAACAACTATTTCCTGCAAATGTTACTGAGATAACTCACCGGAGGCAGCAATACATGCAATTTGCTGCACAATTTTGGACACAAGCATGCTTTTGAGCACACTGTAGACAAAAGTGTCCAATTCTTAATGTTTTTTTGTGTGTTTGTTTGTTTGTTTGTGTTTTTGTATCTAAGTTTAAGTTAGGGCTGAGCAATATTGCAATCACTTTTGGCTTTATCCCAAAACCTGATCTTTGTGTTCCAAGTCTTCAACAGCAACACTGCCCACCCCTTGAAAACCTGTTTTGTTTATTTTATTTTCTGTATTTATCTAATATCTTATGTAATATTTCATTCAATTATTTTACATTCAAAAGTTTTCATAGTTTAATATATAGTGAGGCAAATAAGTATTTGAACACCCTGTAAATTTATAAGTTCTCCCTCTTAGAAATAATGAAGGGGTCTGAAATTGTCAACTTAGGTCCATGTCCACTGTGAGACATAATCTAAAAAAAATCTGGAAATCACATTGTTGGATTTTTAAAAAATAATTTATTTGTATGTTGCCACTGCAAATAAGTATTTGAACACCTGTCTATCAGCTAGAATTATGACCCTCAAAGTCCACCTTCACTCCACTTGTCCAAAATTAAGAACATCTGTTCGAGATTGTTAGCTGCATACCGACACCTGTCCACCACATACAATCAGTAAGACTTCAACTACTAACATGGCCAAGAACAAAGAACTGTCCAAAGACACCAGAGACAACATTGTTGACCTCCACAAGGCTGGAAAGGGCTATGGGGCAATTGCCAAGCAACTTGGTGAGAAAAGATCCACTGTTGAAACAACTATTAGAAAATGGAAGAAGCTAAACATGACTGTCAATCTCCCTTGGACTGGGGCTCAATGGAAAATCTCACCTCGTGGGGTCTCAATAATCCTAAGGAAGGTAAGGAAACAGCCCAGATCTACACAGGAGGAACTAGTCAATGACCTGAATTGAGCTGGGACACCATTTTCTAAGGTTACTATTAGTAATGCACTAAGATGTCATGGTTTAAAATCATGCATGGCACTAAATGTTCCCCCTACTTAAATCAGCATATGTCCAGGCCCATCTTAGGTTTGACAGTGACCCTTGATAGATTGCTTGATAGAAGTAATCAACACAGTAACACAATATTAAGGAGAGGACGATCGGTACAATGTATTGCGAGATTTTGGGGAATAACCTTCTTCCTTCAGTTAGAGCATTGAAGATGGGTCATGGCTAGGTCTTCCAACATGACAATGACCCGGAGCACACAGCCAGGACAATCTAGGTGTGGTTGAGACGCATATCAAGGTTCTGGAGTGGCCTAGCCAGTCTGCAGACCTAAACCCGATAGAAAATCTTTGGAGGGAGCTCAAACTCTGTTTCTCAGCGACAGCCCAGAAACTGATCTAGAGAAGATCTGTATGGCGCAGAGGGCCAAAATCTCTCTTTTTAGGTAATGTCACTCTTACAGTGCACCTAAGATGAAAATTTCAGACCCCTCCATGATTTCTAAGTGGGGAAAACTTTCAAAATCACAGGGTGTTCAAATACTTATTTGGCTCACTGTATAGGTCCTTTTCTTTTTATCCACAGATCACATATAAAGAAATCTAAGGTCCCCTTTCCTATTTATCCTATTTAGTTTTGTCATAAAGACTAAGCGCCCTGATCTTATTTATTTTATCCTCATGTTGAAATATAAATGTGTTACATCATGTCCATCCATGCCATGTCATGTGCAACACAAGTTAGCTTCACATTTACCAGCTGAAGGAGAGCACATGTTAGAAAATGTTGCATCAACCGAATATACAATAAAAAAAAAAAACTCCTCTGGTTTCAGGTCACTGCTTATTTAATAATAACAACAGCTGGAGGAGTAGAAGCAGGTGGAGGATTTTTCCTGCTTAACTGTCTGTGCTAATCGGTCTTCTTGTTGAGGTTGTAATTTCTCAGGCGTATTACTGCCTTAAATGTACGTCTAACATTTACCTTTTACCTCTGCTGCTCATAAACTAGCATTCAAGCTAGCTAGCTGCATTCTCTTGTACATGCTTTCCTCCTGTCTCTCCTGAAACAACAATGTGCAGGAGTTTTCTAAATGGGATTTAGCTTTCTTTCTGCTTTTCTTGGCACAATTATTGTCAAAGAATCATGATTTTACAATTGTCACAGTTGTTATATGTTAATCTTTAGCTTTTTAGTAGGGCTGTCAGAATGAATCTATTATCCACAGAGATTAATCTGTAAAATGAACACATTTTCTTTTCCATTCACGTTAAATAGTGTGTAACAAAGCCATAACTGGTGTCATATTAAAAGTCCAAATTTGGCATTATCTCAGCAAGAGAAACTGATTTTGGTGATGATGTGGCTTTCTTGGCTGGATCAAATGCCTCAAAGTAGTGACTGAATTTTACAGCAGCCTTGCCAAATTTATTCAGTGCTCTAAAAGTTTTTAATTTCAACATCTCTAAATGTACATTTATGGTCATACTGCCCAATGTATCACATTGAAATACATCAAATTTTTCTGTGACATTTTTCATCACTTTATGGTTAAATCTTTCCTCAAAACTCTGTTTTACACAAACAGATTCTTGTCTTCTGCTCCGTAATACCAGGAAGCAGAAGATTGTTTGCAATAATTTTGAACCTATCACACAGTAATAAATGCAAACAAAAAACAAACAAACAAAAACTAAAGAATTCTGTTGAAAGGCTAAATAAAGACTTTGCATTAAAAAAGTGATTTTTATTTCATTTTATTTCAATTTTTTCTAAGTTGGACTTTAAAGGGGCAAACTTTAGACTTTTACTGCATACTGTACTGCATACTGTACATACACATTTCAACAAAAACATAACCAGATCTACATGATAACCGAGGAACCATTGTGCTACAATCTTGCTTTGCTAAGCTGCCTCAGTGTCTGTATGGAATAAAACATCATCACTGTCATATTTAAGGTCTTCAGCTATCTCGCTACAGACCTCAATATATCCAACAAGCTCCTTGCCAGCAGCTCCTGACTCAATATGAATTTCAGAGATATGCAGCAACACTTCTCATCCCAGAAAATCTGACATATAAACAAAACTTTTTTTTTTTTTTTTTTTTTGTTGTTGTTGTTGTTGTTGTCTTGTAACCACATTTTTTGAAGCGAAACAAAAGAGCCAACAAAACTCTTTGAGCAGCAGGATTTTGTCTTCCCTGAGGGGGGTTCTTTGAACGCAGATTAATTGGGCAAGCTTATGTTCTCATTCAAGTTATTGGTAGAACAGCCAACTCATTTGTTTGCAGCACTGACGAGTGATTTATCTAAAGGTTGTCAACCTGACTGAAGGGGAGGAGAGGAAGTCTCCAGGGATGTGCTGGCATGTGAGTGTGAATGTGTCACAGATGTTCCTTGTTTTTTTTGTATTACCACTCTTTCATTCCTTTCCTAATTTCTCAAAGCTCACCTGCTGTAAATTCCAAACCAAGAAATTTATGATAATATTAATGTTCCCTGCAGGAAAAGGTACTCAGCTCACATACAAAGCCTTATATGGTCCTGACATACAGCTGACTTACTGACCTGTTGTTTTTTTTCTGCTGATCAATATGATATGACGATCTTGTGACAAAGGGAGATCAAGCTTTTATCATCAGATCCCCACCTTATGAGCCTTGTTCTGCTAGATTCTGATGAAAAACATCTTTGATATATCTATTATATTGTATTTAATATTGTTATTTTTGTCTCAAGTTGTTTAGCTTTTTTTAAAATATCTGCTTCACCAAAGGTGACACTGAACTAATGTCATGCAAAAGAGAGAACAAGACCCACGTGAAGAAGAAAACTTTGTTAAAAGTTAAACACGGAGCACATAAGTATCACAATTTTTTAATTTTTTTTTTATTATTTTGTCTTATGTAAGTAAACTGCAGAAATACACTGCAACAATGGACGCAGTATGAACAACAAATGTCTTTAGTTTAACCAATCAGATACAGCAGCAACTGTCGCATGACCTTGTCGAGCACACAGAAGAAATATAGCTGAGGCAGCCATCTGTCATGTAAAAACTTGACAGGATGAACAGCTCTGTTCGCACGTACAAAGCATGCTTCACTTACTGAGAGACATTCCGATTTAAACCCTCAATGGAAGCTAGTCCAGGTGAAATTATTTTGTTTAAAGGGAACTGTGAAGATATAACGTGATTAAAATAGATCCAAGGAAAACGCTTAATGTTACACCAACTAAATGATTAGCCTTAGATGATAAAAGAAATTCACATACTTTTCTAATTAATTTCTTGTGTTCTTTGTAGTCGGCATGTTCAGAGCATTTTCACTGCACCCTTAGTGACAAACGATAAGTGCTGATATCACTTTGGTCTAGAGTTAAAACAGGAAACTCTGGGTGTTTGTTATGGACTTTGATAGAATAAATACAATCTTAGATAATATCTCTGTAATTTAGAGGTAAAAAAAAATCATTTTCTAAACATAGTGGAAAGATGCTGCTTTTTGCTGCAAAATTATCATGATACTGAAGAGGGGAGAAGTGGTGTTTGTAGGTATTTACTGTAAAAAAGAGCATTTTTTTAAATCTGCTTTTTGAAGTGAGACCCAGCTAATGAATGGTCTGGAGGGTTTTGGTTGTTTTTTGTTTTGTTTTTGTTGTTGTTGCTGTGGTTTTCTTATCATACTCTATTAAACCCTTTGGTAATTCCTTATCTGCTTTTAATCTCAGCGATACTTATAGCATATACTGTATCTGTGTAGTGTCACAGAGCTGTAATAAACACAACGTACACCCTGTATTTTCTTACATAATCAGACAATCAGTTCTTATCAACACATCTTTCCTTCTGTCAGACACAGATGGTATAAAAATGGGCTTAAAATATTCACTGGGAAAAGTTAATACACACACACACACACACACACACACAAAAAACACCTTTAAGGACTCAGTCAAGACTGAAATACTAATTGCAGCATTTTTAAACATCAGAAGTGCACCTCTGTCAGAGCATCTGTGATACATGAATGGTGCCGGTCCAGCTAAGAATAGACGCATTGCAGTGTAATGATGAGATGCTGCTTTAAACTGCATCTGTCATGTTAAACACACATGAGACATCCACAACGGAAAAGAAATGGAAGTAAAATCCAAAGGTATGCAAAGTCTTTGTTTTCCCAGACCATAAAGACATTCAGTCATGACTATTTACTCAGCTATATATATAAAAAGTCAAAGGGAAGTCCTCAAACTGGCTTTCATTTCTCTGGTTAAATTATCAGATGGATTGATGTAGCACCTTCTTCACAACTTGACTCAAGTTCACAAGTTCACAGAGCAATGCTTATGATCTGCCTCGGGGTGCAGCCTGGTAGGAGCAACTTTGTCTTCAGCTCATCACCCCAGACACTTTTGACAAGTTGAAGAGGAAAGTCAGGGACTGACTAACCAATCCTGTGATTACTTCTTCACCCCAATGATCTTTTTAAGTGTAAGCCAAAGCAATAACCCAAAACTCTTTATGGACCTCCAAAGTCTGGTCGCTGTTTCTCATTAAAACCCTACAAAGGTCAAACCATTAATGGCATAATTCCTCTCTTTAATACAATAATTCCTTCCTGTGTTCAAATCAAGTATTAAGCTCCCATCCTGCTGTACATGTGTCTTTAATCCCTCATGACAGTTGTTTAAAAGCGTGTGTGCCATTGCATAATACCAATATCATGTAATATCCTCTTACTACTAATTTTCGTCTGTGATGGATGGTTGTCAGGTTTCTTGTTCATGCCAGCTGAAAGCTCATGATGTTCTTATCATGGTGACGAGGGCTCAATGTGACAAAAAATGAACACTTTTTTAGCTGTGGGTGTAACAAAGATGTCATTTTCAAGTACAATTAAAGGTTTCAAGCCTTAAATGATTAAATACATACTGCTTATACCTTTAGTATTGATGCGCAGACAACAGATTGTCCCCTTCATCATACACATGTTAAACTGAACAGAATTAAGGACAACTGAAAAAAAACCACAGATTTATTTTCTAGTTTGGTAAATAAACAGAGCCACTATCCTAAATGTGATGTTTATTGGCACAGGTCCACCGGGAGGCACTTCTTAACAGCACTGACATCGTTTTCATCTTTTATAGTGAACATATGATTGCTTTTCCACGAACCTGGCAGAATCTAAGTGAACAATTAAACTTCCAGTGGAGCCCTTTTTTCTCCTCAGAAACACCAGGAATAATGATGATCAGTCTTTCTCAGTACGTTCAGCTCTCAAAGCGTCAAAAAAAGAGTACACAGAGTCAAGAATCACAGTAACCTATTTAGCAAAGTAGTACTGAAGATGAGTGATAATGGCAGTTTTACAGACTTTTTATAGGTCTTTCTAAAGACAAAATCAGTTAAAATCTGATTAAAAAACCAGCTGCTAATGCATCTTATTGGGATGTGTTCTGTTGACAAAATGTCAAAAAACAGACTAACAGGTACAAAAACACCACCAAATTACACAAAACTGGCTCGGCTGTAGCTCTTGTTGCAGTAGCCGTCTACATATATTTACAAAATGAAATCATATAAACTGACCACACAATCAAGTTACTTTCAGTAAAATCAGTCATTCCCCCTTCACTTTTCTGCAGCCCAACATAATATTTAAAAAATAAGGAGCATGGATGACAGAGAGAACAAATCAGAAACAAGGATGAACTGCATTCATTTACCCCAATAATCCTCAGTTCTACTGGAAAAAAACAGCTTTCACAACTAAACAATATGCATCTTATAAACATCATGAGTCATCACTTCTATCTTGACTTTCATTTTCTCCATTAACAGTTTGTATGGGAAGCCTCATTGGCACATGGGAGTGATGTGATGGCTGCAGTTGTCTTTTAAGAAAGCGGTAAAAAGGGCAGAAAAGCATTTGGGAAAGCATTGACATTTCCTCCCATAACTTAGTCAATGATTGGAGCTTAGCTCATTGGGATCTCACTGCAGCTCCCAAACATTGGATCAGCCGAACATTCAGAAAAAGGAAATCACAAAGTGGATAATTGGTCAAACAAAGACAGTGTGAACAAATGAGAAGAAAAGGAGGTCATAAGAGATTAGGGGGGGGGGGAATCCTCCATTTAGACTTGTTTACAGTGCATCATAGTTGCCTAATCTTTTAAGTATGTGGCTATTGTCTGGCTATCATCTAAACAGGATGGCATAATTTTCCCCACATTTCACCCGATACTGCTCTTTTTGATTACCACAAAGGAGCTTAGTCTGAGCAGTTAAAAAAGGGCACTCTAAGCCATAAAGTGTGCCTGCAGCTTCCATTATATGATGTCATCAAGGGGGATGTTGTGTCACTGAAGCATCTATCTCTATGTTTAGGGACAGCTGCCCCCCCCCCCCCCCCCCCCACCTACACTCCTTTAGTGTTTAGTGTAAAGATGTACTTAACCTCCTGGGGCTGCATGGGGTATTTGGGGTATCTGTGTGTGTGTGTGTGTGTGTGAATGAGTGTGCTTGCAGAATATGATTGTGACTAGGAAAGCATTCTGGGTGAACGTAGAGGAAATGGGATCTCCTTATGTGATGTGCAATAAATAACAAGGACAAAGAAGTTAACCTTTGGTGAGAATATGGCACCATATGCTGGAGTGAACAAAAGATAAAGAAAAAAAAAACAGGAAAACATTATCCATGTATATTTACAGTCTGCAGATGATGAATATTTAAAACCTAAGATAAACAAAAGAAAAAACAACTAAAAATAATCTCCCACTTCATCGGTGAAAACCTCCAAAACAATTAACCATAGTTTTCCTCATGGGGATCCACCACGCTGGGGGCCTTGGTTATTCAGTTTGATGGGTCGTTGCCATGAGGATGGCCTCTGGCAGGTTGGCTCCTGTATTACAGCCATTAGGCTGTAGTACAGATCGGGGCCAACCCTGAGACATGCCTGTTCCAATGGCAACGCACCCTATGGTTATGGGTGGGCTAACCCCTGGTGTGAGGAAATCCCCAAGATATCGTTTCCTCACAGTTTGCCAAGCCAGATGATATCCCTTTTCTGTTTATTCCTTTCTTTTATTATTATTGTCATTTAAAGAGACAGAAGATTATTTTAGAAACTTTATCACTTTATCAGTATATGTGTATGAATGATGTGTCTATTTGTTTCACTTGCTCTTTTAATATATGTAAAGCACTTTGAGCTGCTTCTTGTATGAAAGGTGCTATACAAATAAACTTTTCTTTGATTTAACTGTTCACTTAGCACATTTTTTTTGCATTAGCTGTACCGTACAGCATGATCCAGTATTATAGTCCATCCTGCTTGAACGGTTTGTGTTCTTGAAGGCGTAAATAACAGTTCAGCATGCTGCAACAGTTCTTTATCCATAGGCTAAAAGCCTCAGTGCACAAGTGTGTGCATGTGACTGGAGAGAATATGATATGAACTGGTTCTCTACAGCCTCCTACTCGACAGTGGCAGAGATTCACTGCAAAGGTTCCATCTTAGCCCACCATCTGTTTCTTACCCATTCAGATAAACCTGGCCAGTTACTTTGATCACTCCTTACACATAATATGGCTCATACTTCCGCAATGGATGTACGGGCACAGCTGTCAAAGTCCAGTCCTGGAGGGCTGCTATCCTGCAGGCTTTTGTTGCCTCCATGCTCTGACCCACCAGACCAAAATTCAAAAATTGGCTGACAACAAGCTGCTGGATCCATTTGATTTAAATCAGCTGTGTTGGTAGAGAGAAACAACAAAAACCTGCTGGATACCGGTCCTTCAGGACTGGAGTTTGACACCCCTGATGTAGGGGCTGCAGTAGCTGTTCAAGATGCTTCCCCGTGCGACTGTTTGAAAAGCATCGGCACCAACCCGATTTTACACATCCCAGGAGCAACACAATTGGTCGAGCAGACACACGTGATCAGTCTACTTCACACTATGACCTGGAGGCACTAACATCATCCAGGTTACACACGGTCATCTACAGCAGGGATCCTCAATCCAGGTCCTTGAGGACCTGGAATGTCCTGCTGGTGCTGCAGGTTTTCTAAGCTTCCCAGCTCCAACACACCTGATTCAAATCAAAGTGTGTTTAACAGATGTAGGCAGAGCTTGTCTGAGTCTGAGTACGATATGTTCCAGCAAGTACACTAAGAAAACCTGCAGGATACTGGGAGTTGAGGACCAGGATTGAGGATACCTGATTAACAGACCTTCTAAATACAAGGACTTTGCGGATGACTTCTTTTGTTTTTTTTCCTGGAATTATGCTTCATTATGACTGAATGCTAATTGTAGTGTTATCCTGCTAAGCCACAAGTGAAGGACGTTTTAGAAATAACTGATTCTTTTAATCTTGTGCAGTGTCTCTGGAGCCAAACATGAACTCTTGACCTCCTTCTCTCTCATAGGTTACCTGTATCTAACATAGAGAACTGTAACTTTCGGACAACATGCCAATAGTGTTTGATGTTGGACTCTTGCGCTTCGTCGCAACGTTGTAGGATTGTTAACTCCTACACTGCCAGTCTGTTCTGAGCTACTCTTAATTAGCTTTCTGTTCCCTCTGCTGCCTCTTTTTCTGATGTATAGAGGTTATTTCTTTGTTTCATTACTGATGAGGCAACATTATGGACGTTGTGGAAGCTGCATCCTTAGAAGCCTGTAATGTGTAATGTGTTTCTGTCCTTCCTTATTTACAAAGTATGGAACATAAGAGTAGGTATCACTGCTTCCTCTTCTGATCCCACAAATTTCACCCCTAGGTCAGCTGTCTTTGGAAAGTTTGAGCCTGTAGCTCTGTCATCCTCAGAGCAGGTTTGTCCAGCAGATTAAGCCATCCGGTTCCCCTCTTGATGTTGTTCATATCCATCTTTTCAAGAAAAAGTTCCCTCTATAGCCAGGTGGTCCTTGCCATTGTTAACACCAGTCTAGTGACTGGTGTCATTCCTTTATCTTTTAAAGACAACCCCTGCTCAAAAAAACTGGTCTGGATTGCACCTTACTGTCTAACTTCAGGCCCATCTCTAAGTTGCCCTTTATTTAAAAAATCTTGTAGAAAGTGGTTTACTTAGAGTTAAGATGTTTTTCTGGACCACTACAACAATACCGAGGTCTTCCAGTCTGGCTTTAGGTCTTCCACGATGACGTTAGTCTTTACAGACTACCAGTTAAAAGTTTAAATGCACTTTTCCAATTGATTTAATAGGTAAGTGTGTCCAAACTTTTGTCTTATCTCCGTCACTCCATTAAAAAAGGCTCTGAATACGTAACTACCAATACATGGTAGTGGTCTGAACCCATATACATATGCACATACTAGTCATAAAAGTGATACTACAAATAACTACTACTAATACTACAAGTAATATACTACTAAAAAATATACTACAGAACCTGATACCACTCATCAGTCCAACCATTAAAGCATATAAGTGTTTGAAAGGCATTTAATTGTTTTTTTATGTTAAGCACTTTGATATGCGTTTGTATGAAAAGTGCATTACAAAAAAAGTTTGATTATATTTGATTTAAACATCAGCTCCTCTTTAATGGCTTGGTGGAAATTTCTGAAAATAGCCAAGTCTGCAGTTATTCATTTAAGCTTAGACCTATCTGAAACAACTCCAACATCCACAAGAAACAGTTGATACACTTCCCTCAATGGGAAAATAAAGGAGTAAGACAATTAGAACATATAATAGAAGATGAAAATGTTCTGTTATTTTATGTACTTACTTCACAAGACACAATTAGCAGGAGCAGATTCTTCAAGTACCTCCAACTTAAATCTATTATTGGAATGACATACACCCCTCATCAATAAGAGTCACACTTACCTATCAGGATAGCTGAATTCTTGACTATCAATGCCACAAAACTATTATTAAAAATATATAGATCATGATCAAAGCCAGAAGATTCCATGTCTCTCTCATCTTCAAAATGGAAAGCAGACTTATCCACAAACTTTAATCAAAATGTTCACAAATAGGCCTGTGTTTAAACACATTTAAAATGGCTAACAATTCAAATATGCAACAAATACATTTCAAAATCCTGCAGAGAATTTATTATACAGGACAAGGGATCCTCAGGATGAGTCTGTCACAATCAAATATCCATTCACATTGCACTGACAACACGATTGACAGCTACTTTCACACCTTGTGGTCTTGCCTACCTGTCTAGAGATTCTGGCTTCAGGTGTGTGAAGACCTGTCAAAACGGTTTTAAAGTAATGTTTTTGCAAACCCAACACTGTGCCTACTGGGTGACTTAGGTGACACTATCTTATGAATTGCAAAGAAAACTATTCTTGTGAACTGGAAAAGCAAATGAAATGTGTGCATTTAGCAGTACCAAGATTTCTGGTTAGATCACATCAGTACCGAGACGATGCCTGCCTCCTTAAAAAATCAATTAGCTGAATTTCACTCCCTCCCGTCCCCTGTGATCAGCTCCATCACCTAGTGTGGGTGGAGGAGTGTGGCTTTGTCACACTTAGGGGGTTAGAAAGGGAGGGGCAGGGGTTGGAGGAGTGACCATGGGTGTGGGTGGAGTGTGGAGAGTTGGAGGATGGCTTTGGAAGAGAGACTGGGATCTTTGTGTGTGTGTGTGTGTGTGTGTGTGTGTGTGTGTGTGTGTGTGTGTGTGTTGTATTTAAGCTATCCTCAAAGGCTCTGAGTGTTATACATGCCTTACAATGCGTGGGGTTGGGGGTTGAGCGTTTTAATGTATGCGTGCATGCTGGTGCTTGTTAGTTCATTTTGAGCGTTTTCTGTTTTCATGTGTTCACTGTCTGCATGATGAAGTACATTTCTAAGTATTTACAAGATTTCAAGATGTACTCACCACTTCCAGCCTTGTTAACTAATGTGATTTTGTTTGTGTGCGCATCTTAAGTCTTCTTTCCCACAATCATGCTGCGTCTTGAGAAGTGAGAGGCCCATAATTTGTCACCTCGCCCAGTATGTGAAGAACAGATTGGCACTAAAAAACCATCTCTGCTTCTGTAATATAGCTCTGTCTGGGACACTGTTTTTTGCTTTATGAGGCTGTCTTTGGTGACTAGATTTATTAAAAAAATATAAGACCGATATAAAGGAATGTAATTCATTTGACATTACAGTGATTTGACAGGAAATTCTGTCCACAAAAAGTAAAAATAAAGATCCCTTACCTGAAGTTAAACATATATATTCTGTTTGCAGTTAGGCAGCTGTTTTGAAATGCATTGACAGTCAACACAAAGTCTGAACAGACTTTTTATAAACCACACTTTCATTTCTATAAAAAAAACTTTAATTGTAATATGGCTGTAAATGAACAATCCTTACTAAGAACTGTTTTTTTTGTTTTTTTTTTTCCATATCAGCACTGTGAAATGTTACATTATAATGCAGGAAGGCCTTTAATGTTTACACCATGGGCAAAAATGAATGTTGAATCTCTGCATCAAAGGGTGTGTCTCTGTGAGAAACTGTGGAAAGAAGATGTTGTGACTGTAAAATAGTTTGTGTTGAGCTGCGGAACATGAAAAATACCATTCAATTAATTACTCACTCTGACCAGTTTAACAAGTCCCTTTGATTTTTTACTTGTTAACCCAACAATGTAATTAGCCAATCACATGGGAGCAATTCAGGGCATTTAGTCCGATAGATATTGTCAAGACGGCTTGCTGTTGTTCAAACTTAGCATCAGAATGAGGAAGAAAATGGATTTGCGTGACTTTGAATGTAGCATGGTTGTCTGTGTTATACAAGCAGATCTGATCTACTGAGATTTTCTTTGACAAATAGCCACTTCTAGGGTTTACAGAGAATGGTCTTGAAAAAAAGAAAATATCCAACGCTCAACAGTTGTCTGAACCAAAATGCCTTATTAAT
Source organism: Telmatherina bonti (assembly GCF_933228915.1). NCBI lineage: Eukaryota > Metazoa > Chordata > Actinopteri > Atheriniformes > Telmatherinidae > Telmatherina > Telmatherina bonti. The sequence continues at coordinate 16,201,117 of NC_136624.1, forward strand.
GTCAGAGCTTAGAGGAGAATGGGCACACTGGTTGCAGATGCTAAAAAAAGTATCAGGAAATCAAATAACCACGAGTTACAACCAATGTATTCAAATTAGCATGTCTGAACACTGCAATCTGAAATGCATGGAGGATGCACTGACACAAAACATCAGGCTTTAACCCTCACTTGATGTAAAGCCTAACGTGAGCACAAAGCCTCCCAACAGCAGTAATTTGTCCTGCTGGTGACAGAGGCTTAAGAGGGTGATTTCACCACAGGGAGTTTGGCTAAGAAAGGCAGTCATCACAGCTGAGGGAAAATGACAAGAAGCCCAGATAGCAGTGAACACCCATGTGCCTCAGGAGAGTTCCCTTAGTGAAGCCTCAGTAAAAGTACCAAAAGGGTTGCTTATTGCAGGTATGAGGTCAACACACTCCATTCTTTACCACACACAACCAGAAATAGATCCCAAACATGATTCAGGGTGACTGAAGTGGGCTTTGCTTCTTGATGTCCAACGTCAACGCATGACCCCTTAAAGATGCATCACACAACTTTCTGACCTTAAAACTCTGCATCGTGGACTGGTTCGATGACACAGTGACATCTATCATCTGGGTTTCCAGAGCCACTGCTACCCAGCAGCGTCCTGAGGTTGAAAAACCGCACGACACAACTTTTACATCTGGAACACAACGTGACGTTGCAGCAGAGTTTTGCTTCACGGTGTAATGAGGAACTGGCTGTTTTTGAACACACAACATTGGTGATTCAACAAAGAAACACAAGAATATTAAAAGAGAGTAAGTGACAAAACAAGAGTCACCATAAGATTGTCTTTTGCTGGCTGGAGAGAGCTAATTGGTCAGGTATTTTGCAAGAGATCATTGTTTGGTGGAAATTCAAATCTTGTCAGGATGATCCTATTTTTTGTTTCTAGAAATGTAAAATGGTACAAAACGCTTTAAATAGATCCAAACGGAGAAAGAATAACACAAGTAATCAAACTGTATGTCAGTTCAGCTCAGACCAGACACAGTCTTAAATATTTACATCACGGCACTTTCCCACTTAAACCATTATAAAAATAAAAATATTGTGTCACTGGATTGCAATGCTAACCTATACTTCCATGTTTTATGTTCAAAATTTGATTGCCCTCCACTTTGTGTCTTTACATTCGTGTTTTTGTACTGTTTTGTTTGCGTGTGCTACTTTAGATAGACAACTTGTTCATAAGGACAAGATTGATCAAATTTAGGGGTTTTCCCTAATTCATTGTTTATGCATAAAAAAGTGTGAAAAAGTTGACAAACTAAACCCCTCTAGGGGTTTGATCATGTGAAATTGAGCGACTCACACTGATTTATATTTAAGGGTACACATGAAATCTCTGTGCGAAGACATAGCTGGCAATTGCTGACAGAATATTTATACAAAATTAAATAAAAGACTACATTCCAATACACAATTACAATTTATTATTACACATTTTTGTCTTTTAATAGTTCATCTACAAACTAAACAATTAACATATTCCCATTTTTTTTAGATGAGAATGAGGGTGGATCCATGTAGCAGCCACTGGGTCTTTCCTTTTAATGCTTCAATCAGGCATGATGTAACAAATGTCTAATGCAGCAATGAGCCAACTTCCACTGATTTCTGAGAAAGCGTTCGGCTAAAAACTGATAGCCATACCTGATTTTGCATGCTCTGAAATGTGGCTTCAAAGAGCATGTCCGCCTTTCCAATATTTCTCCGTTTCATGCATTAGTAAACACCCAGAGAGACCACATCTCTGCAGCAAGTTAATGTGACATGCATTACTGGGAAGAATATTAACTCACCATTTTCAAGAAACAAATTCTTTCCAAACTCAATACAACCCATTTTTCTTAACACTTACTGTGAAGAAGAAATGAGTATTTTTGGGTGGGGACAAAGGAAAGCAAGGAGGTGAGGGATGTGCATTTATGTGGAAATGATGATACTTACTTTTACAGTTCATATGTTTGCAGTGCACATCTCTCTTTGTTATGCCAATGACATGGACCTAGATTATACCCTAACGTTTGAAGAAATGCCAAGGAAGTGTGAAGGTACAAAGAAGCCAGATTTTCACTCTCTCACACACCCTGACACACACACACACACGTGCAAGCTTACACAGAAATTGCTGGCAGTCACTCATTTTGGCTTGGATCCTCTTAGAAGAGAGAAAGTAAGCCAAACCTTTCATCTCAGTAAACATTTGCCATTTTAGAAGTCAGCTATTTGCATACTGTGTGTGCATGTGTGTGTATGTGTGTGTGTGTGTGTGTGTTAGAAAGCATATTGTGTCAGAAGGTTTTAAAGAGAATGATATTCAGGGTGGAAAAGTTAATCCAAACCTCGGCTGTATTAGTCACACTCTTTGCCTTTCACCTACAGACACACATGCAGGGTGTTGTTCAGGTGACTCTTTGTTGCCCTCTTCTGATCAGTTCTGCAGCATTTTCAGGGTTGCAGCAACCAGCTGCTTCACCCCATCACCTTTAAGATGCAATCAGCTTCATTATGCCGTAAATACAGACGTTGAACTATGTCTACAGCATGACTGCATGTTCACATAAAAAGAAAAAAAAAGAAATCTTTACATGGAAAAAGACAGAAGACAAAATCTTTTCTAGGTGGCCACAGATACATCAAAAACAAATTAAAATTGTTCAATTAAAGGCAACAGGGCACACGACCTATTCAAGTCTGGCTCTAAAAATTTAGTTATTCTGAACATTAAAAAGAAATCAGAAGTTGAGATCTATAAGTATCAGGGCTGAAGGTACACGTACTCTCTTAACCTTAAGTAAAATTCCAGGTACACAAACATTTGTTCTTCCAGTTCCTTACATTTATTTTATTGAGTTTCATGAAATTCTTTTCAATGTTAGAATCACTGTGTGCCGTCCCAGTTTTAGGACTGGTTCAAACCCGCATTAATGGGACAGAAACATTTTAGAAAATTTTAATTCTTCTGCTGCATTAAGGGCAACAGCTCAGATAAGGAGTATTCTGATTAGATAAGATATGCATGCAGTGCACCGCTATACAACATGGGTGACGCTTACTAGGGATGTAAATCCCCACCACTGAGGCCAATTTGATACACATGTCAATACAGTGCCAGGGATATGTTACTTTAATGCTATAGTGAAGTCCCCTGCTACAATCATGCCTTATGATTTACTCCAGTTCACAATGTGATGCGAATCATTAATGATTTGACTATAATTTGATATATAGAATGTAATTTGATTATATGTTATTCATGCAGTGGTTCATAACAAGTCAACACAAAAACATAGTGAAGACGCATTAAAGGTTCCTCGAAAACATAGATGCAGAGGAGATGAACTATGTAATAATCATTGTAACCATATGTTTTACCAATTGAAACACATTAAGAAATCTACATTGCACATTTAGCTGGCGGGTTTATCCGATGCAGACCGGAGGTACCAGTGCAGTTGCATCACAAACATCTGTCTTGGAACACTGATTCACATTGGTGAAGCTCTCCATCATTATAGTCAACAATGTTCC
>NC_136624.1:16207182-16239682 GCF_933228915.1 Telmatherina bonti
AGTAGAAACAGAATGGGACTGAATTTTGGAGACAAATGCTAAAGTAGCCTTTGTGAAGGGGCACCGAAGCGTGAATGTAGGCCTAAATTCAGCTTTACCAGCTGTCATAAAAACAACCTTTTAAGAAAAAAAAAAAAAAAAAAATATATATATATATATACATATATATATATATATATATATATATATATATATATATATACATATATATATATATATATATATATATATATATATATATATATATATATATATATATATGTATATATATAGATCAAGGCACAATGTTAGGCTGTAAAGTGTTACAACAGCTGCCAGGAGCTGTTATTCTTAAAGTAAAAAGGATTCTCAATGATTCTCCGCAGTAAAGCCAAAATATCTGATCTGCAGATAAATACAAAGCTACCAAACACAGATGCCTCCAAACACAAGCTCATTTTTTACTCAGACAAAAAGGACTGACTCTTTTGAAGCATTTTCTTTGCCCAAGCTCGACTCATCTGACCTTGAATTATTCACACTGTTTGTTGTCACGATCTTTTCTTTGGTGATAAAATGCCAACGTTTCCTCAGACACTTCTGCTAAAGAAATAAAACCCACAGGACAGAGGAAGTGAAACAAAGCGTTATGAAATGGATGATGTAAATTTAGTGGTTTCACCCAAGTATATATAACAAAAGCTGCCTGGCTCTCAGATGGAGCCAAGTGTAATATAAAATTAAACAATACCTCACCCACACAAACATGCTGATGAATTCTTAAAGAGACTGCATCAAATAATCAAAACTTTGTAACGTGAAAATCTTTTAACCGTGACCACTAATTCCAGTTGGAACAGTAAAGTCGATGATACCAAATACATTTCAAGTCGATGTGTCCATTGTCTTCACTGCACCTCTGAAGTCTCAAGTAGCTGAGATACATGCAGCGATGCCAGAACGTACGTTTCTGATGTCTTTTTGCAGGTTTTTAAATCTAGAAAGCAGCACGACAGCAAAGCTTCAAATGACACAGTTATTAGCACCAGTTGAGGAACTGCTCGGTGACTTTTATCATTCAAATGGGCTCATTTACAATTTATGTGCTGAGGAATGAACTGCAGACATCTGAACGCAGGTCTTTAACACGGCAAATGCATTTTACATGACGTGATAACGACTTGTCCAAAATCTAGTTAATTCACAATGAAAGGGGGGCAGCTTTTACTGCCGCGTCATAAAAAAGTAGCTTCTTTCGCTTATCAGAATATACGGTCATTAAAAACAAAAGCATGTGATGTGATGCAGTTACATTTCAGACCTATATCGGTTCATTTGACCAGTAGAGACCACTTTCTGCCGGCAACACATAAAAATATATCAACTCTTAACAGATGTGATATGTTTCAGTAGAAAGGAGACGACATATACACACACTAATGACAGTCTCTGACATGGTCATTAAGATTTTTTTTTATTTATTTGTTTAATTTATGTCATCATGGAACAAAGTCAAAAGCAAGCATTAAAATTAATAGGTCATCTGGGTTTCACTGCTGTGCAAGACCAAATAATCTCCTCGGGCGATCCCTCACTCTCTTTTTCACACACATACACACAGTCAGCTGCAAAAAACAGCAAAAATCTGAGTTATGACTCGATTAATGGGCCACACAGGCCAATACTAACACACTCACACACACACACACACACACAAAGCAGTGCTTACACAAACATTGTTCGCTGACGCGGGGTGGAAATAATTCTTGTGTTTGTTCAATTATCACACCATCAAATTGCTGTTATGGGGACCATTCATCTGCCACTGGCATTAAGTTAAAGGTGTGTGTTCATATACAAGAACTGCTGTTTGTGTGTATGGGTGTCTGAGTGTTATCTGGTGGCCTGACAGTGCTGTAGGCTGACAGATAAGAAATCATTCCTTCATTCCTTTGAGTTAAACCTGCCCAGATGGTGTTCCTGCCGTGCAGGTGTGAAACACGATGTAATGGCTCATAACTTGGTTGCAGAAAAAGAAAACTTGGGCAACTTTGTGTGTTACCATGGTTGCAATAAACACAAAAATGGCAAATGTATCTCAGATCTGGTGGTGAAGATTAGTTTTGTCAGGTTTTTCTTTTTTTAGGTTGAAAGATGACTTGTCTGTCACTCCCACTGTTATTGTCTTATTTCAACACATTTCATTTACTGCAGGTGTGTGACATAATTTACGACTTCTGTTGGTTGTTTCTTTGTGGGACAAGAAGCTCTTTGAGACCAAACGGCCCACGGGTTATTTGGAGCTGCAGTCCCAACTATTAGAATCTGAAAATTTAATTTAGGTCTGAAACTCTGCAAGAAAATATGTCTTCAATAAAATAACTGTATTTGTTTCTCATGATAATGGAAATCCTCCTGTTAACTACAGTTTGGGATCGAGGCCTCCACCACACCTCCAGTCAGTCTTCTTATACATGCATTACCCATAAAAACTTTGGTTGTTCATTTCACTTGACTCCAACTTTCCTATGCCAATACTTAGTCATCCTTCTTTAATACATTTACACTCCCTTCACCCCATTCATTCATCTTTTTCCCTCCCCTTGTCTCATCCATTCATCTCTATATCTTCCTTACTTCCATTATCTATTTTCACTGTCCCTCATTCATTCATCCTTTCATCCCTCCCTTGTCTCCCCCACTCAACCCTCTTCCTTCACTCACCTTTTATCCTTTTATCCGCCTTCCATGTTTCACCCTTCCATCCTTCTTACTTTCTCACCCACCCATCCTTACCTTCCTCAACCATTTCTGCTTTCATCCTCCCTTGTCTCACCACTCATCTTGCATACCTCTTCTCCTTGCCTCACCCATTCATTCGTCCCTCATCCTATCAGCAATCTTCAATGCTCCTTCAATCGCTCACCCTTCCAATCCTGTCCATCCATCCTTTGCTCCCTCGTCCATTCCACTTTCACTGTTCCTCATTTCTGATTTCCACTGCAGTTCTCCTTCCCTTGTATAAACTTTTCTTTCTTCCATCCTTCCTAACTCCTCCCATAGCATCTACCCTTTCATCCCTTATTCATTTATCCATCCTTCCCTCCTTAACTCCTTCCATCTTCCCTTCGTACTGCCTCACCCATCCAGCTTTTTTTTTTCTTTTTTTTTTTTTTTTTTGCTTCGTCCGTTCATCGCTCAAACTGTAACATAACAATGAAAGAGAGAATTACTGATTGTCTTTCTGATTGTCTGATTGTCTTTGCTTTCAGAAGTTAGTCATAATGAAGCCCGAAACCACAAAACTCATCTGCAGACACTGGGCGCTTTACATCATTTCCCTACCATGCAGTCCACAACCATCCACATCCTCCCAGGCGTTCGGTAAGCAGGCGGCAACATCAATTAGCAGCTTTTAGCTGCAATGCCGTTAGAGACCCAAACAATGGCCACTGGTATGAGATTAGTTCTTTTGCAGCTTAGCTTTCTCAATCAAACCTATTAGGACATTAGTAACTCAGCCCCAGATGACTGATCATATGGGGTGATGCAACCCCCATTACAGTAATCCAAATGCTGAGACTATTGTGGTCAGACACTAAAAGGCAGGCCATTTGAAAGCCTGTTAGTAAAAATGATTTAAAGTAAAACAGAAAAGAAAGAAGAAAATATGAACAGAGGAAATTTAAAGAAATATAAACTATGGCAATATGATTGCATGTAAGCAACATAATCCAAACAACACGAAACCTCACCTGAATGACAACAGGCCCTGTAATAAAGCTGTTGTTAGAGATTTATCTCAGTGTCAATCTCTTCTTGCCCAACATTTCTGCACTTTTCTGATACTCACACCACATATAAATGTTTTATTATAATTCAAATCAAATCCAAGGTACGGAACGGAATGAGCAGCAAAGCTGGCTACAAGCCAGGGGGGCACTGTAGTAGGGAGCAGAGAGAGAGTAAATTAATTCAACATCTTTTTTAATCATTTTGACTCTCCTCCTGTAACCCCAGCCTGCCATCTCACTGAACTTGTCCTCTCCACCTGTCCCATCCCTTCGGCCCACCATTGACTGCATCACCATTGACACAGACCAGGTCTGGGTCAGAGGAGTGTTGATGAGGCTTCGTCCCGGTAAAGCTGCTGGACCAGACAGGCTGTGTCCCAGATAGTTGCAGGTTTACTCTGCAGACATTGCTCAGCCTGCTCAGCACACCAACAACCTGAGCCTCCACCTAGGAATGGTGCCCTTGCTGATGGAGAGCTTGTGTATCAAGGGTGGCCAAACAACCTCTGTCACTACAGATGTAGTGGCCTTGCCCACCCATCTCATGAAGGTGCTTCATAAGTCTGCATATCCTAACGTCTCAGGTGCAGCCAGGCCAGGATCCTCTCCAGTTTGCCTACAGGAGGAATGTGGGGGTGGAGGACGCTATTAAGTACGCTGTGCGCTAGGCCCTCACATGCTTTGTAAGGGACTGTGAAGCAGAATAATAGAGTATCTCTTATCTTAGACATCCACCACATATCTTAAAACCTTAGAATCTTCTCATGGGTGTAACATTCAACAGTTAAAAGACACAACCAACCAAGATATCAGGTACATGAATGAGACAGCTCGCCATTTCAGACGCTTCACCCCATCTGTATATAATCAGACCAATAATTGTAATTTCATAGACAAAAAAATGTATAAGCATGGTGGCATAGGGGGTAGCACCGTGGCCACAGCAAGAAGGTTGCTGGTTTGAGCTGTCCAGGGTGCATCCTGTCTTCTCGACCAAAGACTGCTGGGATGGATTCCAGCTTCCCCGCAACCTATAATCGAACCAAGCGGTTGGGATAATGAATGAATGAAAAGGTTTGATAAATGTAATGTTTCCTTAACCCTGCCATATTAGATGTATTCACAGAACCATCCAGGAGGTTCTATATTATTTAATATTTTGTGTGAATCCACTTTATTAATGGACACTTTTTTTTGAAGAGAATAAAAATCTCAGGTGGATGAGAACTGAGACTGAGAAATAAAAAACAGCTAAAGAGGCTAAATAAAGAGGAAAACACATAAAAGATGTTAGAGAAAGGCCAATGACGCAGCAGACAAAGATAGAGGGGGGGGGGGGAGTCAGGTGTGACAAACTGAAAATCTGAAGTAGAAAAATAAACAAAAAAAAAACAAAAAAAAAAAAAAAAAAAGTGAATGTAAAGCAGTTAAAACACAGGTCATCTCCCAGTAAAAGGGAATGAAATAAAGAGACCAAAAATGATCAACGACATAAAAGAAAATGTTGGAAATTTTATGCCACTTCCTGCTTTTTCCTCTTTCAGGATGGAGGATTTTTAGATGTATTTGTGTAGCAGGTAAACATCATGCTACCACATCCAAGTCTTTGTTCTCTCATTTAAAAGGCTTCCAAAAACCATTATCCCCACAGGCATCCCACTGCATTTCTGCTCCTCTAAGTTATTCTGCACCTGTGAGGGTGGCACAATTTACCCTGCAATCCCTTCACTGAGTGCACTGAGTTTTACAATCCTGCAAAACAGAATCTATCTTCAGTCTGATTACAAGCCAAATTATCCTCAAAGTCACTGAAAACACCTGTGTGGATAAGCAGTCTGTGGCTGCTTCTTCTGCAAAAACATTTTCTACAAAATCTACACTAAAAAAGAGAAATTATTTAATCACATCAGTTATTTTGCTTGGTAGAAAGTTAGTGATGATTCCATTTCTCCAGAATCTGGGAGCTAACAACACTCTTCGTCATCACGAGTTCCTCCAAAGTTCGGTGATGAAGATGATGAAATAAAGTGAATTACTAGCAAAGTGAGATTAAAGATTTTTTACTTCTATCTAATCTCCAAATCTCCAAGATAGATTTCAGGGGAAGATTTTCAGACATACATTGCATTCTATTTGATTCACATACATTACAGTGTGAGTTGGATAAGAAGCCTTTTATATTCTGATTGTACCATCGTCGATATGATAATTTGTTTCGACCTATCAAAGGTAAAGTCTGATTTCAGAGATTAACATGAGATTAACATGAGCTAATATTTCTCAACGTTTAAAATCAAACCTTTAATGATAAACCAGTTTTTGAGGGAGGACCAGATCAGGCAAATGTCACTGTCAATCCACTTGGGGAATAAAATCTGAAATGAGCATAATTTTGAGTAGGTTTAAAAAAGGGGTCTGTGAGTCTCAATTTCAATTCATTTTTATTTATATAGCATCAAATCAATGCAATGCAACATAATGAAAGCCAATTCACAATAGCCTATATAAGGAAACCAACAGATTGAGTTGAGGATCCAACTCAATCTGCCATCCAGAGCAAGCACACTGGCGACAGTGGGAAGGAATTAAAACTCCCTTTTAACAGGAAGGAAACCTCCGGCAGAACCCGGGCCGTCTCGCAGGTGGTATGGAACCCCCCACCTTATCACAGGGATTTACTAATTCTTCAAGTGAAGATCAGTTTTGATCATTTTGTGAAAGGCTCCTCTGGCAGATTTGTGAATAAGAAGTCCTTCTCAGAGCCATTTCTCCTAAGTTGCCTCAAACCCTCCATATTCAAACCAGTAATCTAGTGGCAGACAAGGGCGTTCTATTTCAGCAACAGCCAATTCTCTTGCTATCTGCAACATTGAATTGTGATAAATGTTGATAGAGAAAACTCCAAAGCTCGGCTTTTTATCTGTATATTTCTTCTTTCTGGGCCATTTGTCCCATTAGACTTCACTACACCCGACAATAAGAACCGGGCTGAAGCCCACATTCTCGTAAAGCTATCATCCAAGGTTTTCCTACTGAGGATCACAATTAACTATGGGAAAAGTAGTGTTAATTTAAAAAGAAAAGGACTAAGAGGTGCTGAAAAGGTTGAAAGTTTTAAGCCTCATAAACTTCCATCAGCCAAACTTATTAAGTTGACAGTGAATTATAAGTGATTTGGTGTGGTTCAGATGCATCTCAGTGTTTCAGAACCAAGTGTGAAAATGCACCTGTAATGGAAATAGAAAAGAGGACACCTTTCCCAGATTAAGACAATGGTTCATTTCTCTGCATTCCGGTGAATACAGCTACTCAGAGCAGTGTGACTAATGCAGAATGAAGGAACAGAGGGGGAGAACAGAGAAAACAAGGCTGCTCTAGTCAGGATAAAAATGTACGTTCCACCGATTAGATGGAGACAGATGTGAACAATCAGTGAGACGAATCTGTGAAAATCTACCCTGGGAGCCATCTTCCTCTTACCACGCGCACACACACACACACACACTGCTCTTTCATTTGTTTTCCAATTTCCACACAATGGTGGGTATAAACTGTAAAGCTTGAGCTGAGTTTTTCCTTTCTAAGCTTTTGTTTTTCCACTAAGCACATAAGAATTCTTATTTTGATATTTAGCTGCTGTTTCCCTCCCTGATTTATGGTGTTTCTCAGAACAGTTTATCTCACACACATCAAACAGTTGGACACAATAAAAGCTGATTTTTTTTTTTTTTTTAACTCACATACAGGACCTCTGGATGTAGCATTTAAATAGTGTCTTGATTCCACATTCCACAGATTAATAAATAAAAATAAGTTACAGTAAAATGAGTATGCTGAAAGGTTTTACAATGACAGAAACAAACTTGACATGGTTTTAGTTCAGTCCTTTCTTCCTCCTCCTTTAAACAAAGTCTTTACTTTTGATCATAAATTACTGTTATTTCTGTTTAAATGATGTACTGTGAAGAATCATCCAAAATACAAACATGGTTCAAGTCAAAATATTTCAAATAAATTCAGGTTTATTCAGGTTGCAGCTGAATGTTCTCCAAAAGTAAAAACACAAATTAGAAAATAAATTTCTTTAGAAACTTTAATTTTTTATTTTTTTTTATTTTTTTTTTTAAGAATTCAAATCTGTAGTAATTAATGTCTACTGATATTCTATTAGTAACCTTGACTGGGAAGTCTGCACCTTTATCTACAATTACACACACATTTATAAAAACAAAACAGATATAAAAAATAGAGGAGCAGAATAAATTACATTTAAATATAAAACATATTAAAAATTGCAAAAAATATAAACATGTCATGTTAAATAAATAAATAAATAAAAAAGAGTAAATAAAAAAAAAAAAAAGGTAATTCACTAAGACAAATTCTTTTTAGGCTGTTTTGCTGTGTATACAGTACTTAACGTATCCCAGCTTTTCCTTTCATGGCCATGTCGTTCTGTTGTGCAAGCTAGTTAACATTAACAGCTTCCACCAATTAAAAAGACCTGGACTCGTACAAATGTGGAATTAATTGAATTGTTTACATATAAAAATGAGCAAATCAGTAAAAATTGACATTTGCACATGGATAAAATGACTTGCTGAAGTTCAAACTATGCACCAGAATGAGGAAGAAAGAGGATTTAAGTGACAGAACATGGAATGATATTTGGGTTTTCCATACTCAACTATCTTGCAAGGATAGTTGCAGGACACTGACCCTCAAGGATAGGAGCTGGTGATCCCTGGTCAAAAATAGAGAATACATGCAATGAGCAGCAGCTGTCTGGACCAAAATGATGTTGAATTTCCTAACAGAGAGGGTCCAGTAGCTTTTTGTGAAAAACCAAATATTGAAGTGAATATCCCTGCTTTGAGGGTCAGAGTCCAAACATGGTCCTGCCTTATCACATCATGTCAGCTAGTCTCATGACAATCATCTCAATTTGAATGATTAAAAAAGACACAATCATTACTTTGAGACTCAATAATAGCAAAGATGTTAAAATCGTACATTTATATAAACATCTGTTTAGTGTTGTTGACTATATACTCAGGTTTGATGTCAACACAAGTTTGGTTAAGAGGGCTACAGGAGAATCTGATGAGAGGACTAAACGCAGTCAGTGAGACCATTTTAAAGATCTTTTATTGTTCATTTATTTAAAGTATCCTAACATTTTTTTTTTATCAGTTCATTCATCCCTTTCAGTATGAAAGACAAGAATAACCTGTACGCTATTTGTATATAAATTTGTTCCAAGTTCACTGTAGTCAGAAAAAACTCCCCTCTGGGAGTTTCAGGTAATGAAGAAAGCAGAGAGCATCATCAGTGATCTTCATCACGTGCTGTTAAATGTGGATGTGTTGATGCCCTGCTAGTGCAACCATGCTCCTCAGAGAACCAACAGATATTTAAAATCCTTTATTAAATCAACTGTCACAATCCTAAACTCTGAAATCACATCTATTCAGCTATTTTTCTTTTATATTAGCTGAGCTAACAGGTCTCTTAGCTGGTATCAGTATATATCGTTTTGTGTCAGCTATTTGATGTACAGGTATGTATTGTCATTGTCTTCCAACAAAATAATTTGTACTGTGTACTGATTTATGTCTGACATTTTTTTATTCTTAGTGTTGACTGGTGTCTTTGATAAATTGCCAAATATTTTCCCACATGGGATAATTAAAGTTTTCTGAACCGAAATAAAAAAACAAAACAAAACTGGAAGCGGTTCGTCAAAAATTGCAGCCATAGGTGTCAAGATGTTAAACACCAGAGTTTCCCTGAGTATTGTTGTTGACCATGTCCCCTCTGTCACCAGCTCTCAATCCCATAGAGCACCTTTGGGGTGTGGTGGAACCACGCGGCAACCTTCGGCAGTTAAAAGTGAAGCCTATGTGGAAGTGCGTAAAACTGCAGTTCCCCCTTCATCCACTAGAGGCTGGTTGCAAAACAGAGCAAATCTCCGTAGACTCCCATGTTAAAACAGCCAACTTCACGGCAGAAATAAACATGTTTACAGCCTGTTTTCAAAAATTAATTTTCGGTCTATAGGTCAGGTTTACCTTCATGACAACTGTGGGGGGAGTGATTTTTTTTCTAACTCACCCATTTTAACACTAGAACCGCCAACATTTCAATACTCCTAGAACCGCCGAGAAGGGTAATTTTTACCACCCCCTGCTGCAACAGTGCAAATAACGCTAAGATGCTTGAAGTTGTTTGATTCCATTTATTATGTTAATAGTTATAATTAAGACTTTAAAAAAACTAGCTAAACAGTAAAAAAAACATTTATTAAATAACAAAATAACATATTTCATTATTCTAATTAATTTTACCGTAAGATAAATAAACCTTGCTCTTCAACTTATTTTTCATTTTCTCGCATACAAACACGACGTGTGATGTGGCGATGCGTGATCAGCTCCTCTCACTCACTAGATGACTCGTTGTCAGGTAAAAGAGACGGATCATCACTTTCTCCAGCTACTTATTCCTCCACCGTCATCCAGAGCTAGTTCTCCGTCACTCTGTTCTTGAAATAATAACCAAGCTTTTTTGGCATTCATATATCTCTTGTATTTATCCATTTCTCAAATTCAGTGATCATGAAACCCTCTTACTCACTCTTTGACAGCTGTCAAACTCACGTGCAAGCCACTGGGAGTGGCGCAAATAGGCGTGGCGCGAGAAACATCTGACAGATGAAAACAATACATTTCTTGAGGCGGTAGAAATTACCCCATTGGCAGTTCTAGATATTTATGCTCAGATTTCTTTTTGTTGTGATCACATACTCACCAAAATTCACTACAAGTTCACTGAACCCATTTCAGGAAAAGTGATGAATTTGGAGAGATAGGGATTTTATTTTAACAGAGATATAAGTGTTTGAAGAGCCAAGGAGGTAAAAATGACCCGCTTGGCGGTTCTAGTGTTAAAGTAATTTAATCTCAAAGTTCGGCATATTTAGGGGCGTGTCCTTTTGATTGACAGGTACCGATCTCCGGCTTCAAGTAAGAAGAACGTAGAACAACCGCGGTTTTTAGCCGGATAACAACGTGACTTAGCTTTAGCCCGCTTACCTCCATTAGCTAGTTAGCTCCCATTATCTCGGGGTACAGCTACAGAAAGCTCTGACTTAGCTCTATGTCAATCATCCACCATGACGCTCACGGCTCCCCTCTCAGCTCCACCTCTTTGCCCATATTTGTATTTTCCGGGTGAGACGACGCGCATGACGCTGCCAAGATGGCGACGTTAGGAACCGCCCACAAAGCGTCAATTCTGCTCTTCAGAAACCTATGGTGACATCACAGAGGCTCCGTCCATCTCTTTATATACAGTCCATGAGTGGAACAGAAGAATCTCATTATGGATGAGCAGAAGACATATCAACGGCAACTCTGTAATGCCATCATGTCAATATCGGCACAAAATCTTTCAGAAATCTTTTCAGAAAAACACCTTGTTGAATCCATGCCATGAAGAAATTTGACAAATTTGAAGGGAACTGAGGATCCAAGTGGCCAATGAGTGCACCCACACAGAAGACATGAATGTTAAAATGAAGAATATATTAAACAAAATTTGCTCTGCAATGGACTGGTAACCTATCCAGGGTGTTCCCTGCCTCTCACCTGTTCATTGTTGCGATATGCTCCAGCTTCCCGTGTCCCTGACTTTGATTAAGCAGTTTAGAAATGGATGGATTTTGTTTCACAACTTCACTACTAACTTTGCTTGTGCTTTTCCTTAGAAATGAATCAGATGCCGTATGAGTCATTGGACTGCTGGAACTTTTAATAAACTTTAATAATAATTTTTTAATAAGCAGCCAGTGCCGTGCTTTCTCTTGGCAATTTTAATTTTAGATGAACAGTCAACAATCATTATGCTGCTGATCAGATATTCCAGTTGCACCTACACAGTCAAACACACCTTTTAAAAGGGTAAGAAATTGAGAACATGACGGAAAAAAAAAGAACACAAGTGCTTTAAATGATTTAAATCTCCATTAAGCAGCTGACTGTGTTAAAAGCCCGCTGGGTCAGGGCACAAGAGACGGATCTGATGGGAAGAAGAATGAACAAACAGAATGAGACAATGAGCAAGACACAAAGACTGAAAATACAGCGACAAAAGGAAGATGAAGTGAGAAAGTAAAAGAAGTCCTGAAGACAGATTTGATGCTTTTGATGTAAATGCTGAGACTTAAAAGATCTCAGGTTGATGTAATTAGAAATAATGACTTTGCATAAGTAATGACGGCCTAAACTAAAATAGATGAAAAAAAAGTCTGTATTAGAAAGGTTAGAATAAGATTTGTGGGCTGAGACATCAGGGCAATGTAAGGGAAGGTTTCTTTCCTTTTTTAAACCACTAGTTTGTGAGTCTTTGCATGGTACAGTCACACAAAATAAAGTGAAATTGGTAGAGACAAGGGGCAGGATTGAAAAGGGCATTTGATTTCATCCTCATACGAGTGGTGAGTGTTAGCTAGTTACAGACCTTGATCCATTTGTAGCATTTTCAAAGGCCTTGGCTTTCAGACGAGTGTGACTGACAGAGCAAATCACCGACAAGACGGCTCAGCAATGTTCATCTTGTCTTTTATCTTCCCGTCTTCTTATAGCATGATTTATTCTCCTGGATTTTTTTTTCTCTGTCTGCTGTCTCTTTTAATGTCATCCTCCTTTCTCGCTGCTTCTTCACCTTTTTCAGATCACTGTTCTCGTTATTTCACTGTCACAGTCAAAATCCTGCTACTCAGAAGGAGTAACGTTTTCAAACATTTCAATACTTTGAAAGGAAGTCATTTCAGTAATTGCTTTCATTGTCTGCTCTACTGCACTGCACTTTGTTAGATACTTTGCTTTATTTTTTATTTACATCGCACTGACAACCTTCTAAATAAATGACAGGAAAACTTTACTGAATATTTGTGGGATTATTGATGGTTAACCCTCACTAATCAGAACCTGATTTTAATGTTAAAGATACAACAGAAATTGTAAGCTGGCCAATGATCTGATTCTTAATCTAAAGGTGTGGGGAGTTTTTCCTGCCACACAATCTCCAAGCATGCCAGTACTGACTTTATCGAAAGAACAGTTAATAAATCTGTTGACAACATAAGACTTGCTATTGTGTGATGATTTATGTTTATGTCTTCTATTTTATTAAATCAGGATGTATAAAATACCATTTTTTAAAGAAATGGTGTTATGTGCTCTATTAACATATGTGCTCTATTAACATAAGCAAATGTGTGGGAAACAAATGGTGTGAATATAAACTGCTAAAATATGCAAAGCATGCAATCACAACAAAGAAGTCATTGTTATTTTAAGTTAATTAAACAAAATGACCCTGCCATCATAAAAAAAATAAGATCATTATGATTATGAGAAGTTAAGATAATGTTATCATCCAAGATTTTTCTTTTTTTTTTTTCTTTTTTTACCTTAGGGTGAATTTTGATATCATGAATGTGATAGAACAGAAGAAGTGATCCAGACCTGAACACAAATATTTGGTTCTATACAGAACTTCCTGCACATGGCAAACTTCAAAATGTCAGGAGATTTTAGTGACTTTTAATGTTGCATAGTTGTTGGTACCAAATGGAGATAAAAATTAACTCAATATAATTGTGTATGTGTCATACAGAATGTGTTATGCATGTTCAAATGTGCACATGAACATCACGGATATTATATGTGTAAATTCCAAACTGCTCAAACATAATAATCTTGACAGAATTTTTACCCTCAACTTAATAAATACGAAATAAATTTTGCGTTAAAAAAGACTCCCCTGTTGACAAATCCTGGTCTGCAAGGATTACATGATACACATGGACTAAACTGTACATGCACAGATCAGTCCATGAGAGCATGAAGGGTTTTCAAACTCTTTTCATGCTTTTGAGTCTCAAGGTTTAACATGTACATGGTGTAAATATTAAAAATGAGAGACGATTTAAGTGGAGCATGTTTGCAGCTGAAGGTAATCTATTCAGTAAAATTTGTACCAAGTTACAAAGTGAAAAAAATGTGCAGTTTAGTTTGACTGAAGAAAATATTCAATCAATAATCCGGCTGTTAGATCAATTTCCTGCTGTTGCGTTGTATTGTTAGAGGAGGAAACAGAGAAATTATTAAGCATGTCTAGTTTTCTACTTCACTGCTTTCTCATTAAGAATACATCCCTAACCTCCAATAAGCCCTCAAGGGGAACACACACACACACACAAAGAGAGAGACACGCTTAAAAGGGAATAAAAGCCGATAAATACCAACAACCTCACCAAAAACCATGATGTACAACGAAAAAAATAAAATAATAAAAAAAATAAAAAAAAAGACAGAAAAATAATAAGTTGCTCATGTCTTGTGTAATTCCTTTCTAAAAAAAAAAAAAAAAAAAAAAAAAAGAAGTAAACAGTTGTTCCTTCCTTGAAATAAAGGAAAAACATACAGCTGGAGGAAAAACAGAGATCTAGTTCTATGTTGTCTCAAATAAAGAACCCCAGAGTAGAAAGTCATGAACTACTGCCTGTCTGAGAGCAATATTATTGTTGGCATGTCTAAAAAGTCAAACAATTTAAATTGTTAATGTGCACCAATCAGGCAGAAGAGGAGCAGAGCATGAACACATAGTAAGCAGGAAGAGAGGGAGGAGAAAAATGTCTTCAGAGAGAACAAAACAGCCATTTCTCTTTCCAATCATTCTTTTATTCAGCACATTTTAAAACCTTGATATTAAAAAAAAGAAAATGAAATAACAAAAAACTATTTAAAATGAAGAAAAACTAAGAAAAAATAAGTATGTAAATAAAATTTGCAAAAAAGAAAAGAGAAGAAACTGCTAGAAAAAACTGAGAACATGGTATAAATGTAGTCATATTTTTTTTTCTCTCTTTACTTTCTCTCTGTGGCTCCAGAACTTGAGTCTGCATTGTGTTTTAATTCCTTTCGAGCTACAGCATTTATTTTTAACCGTATTTTGCGTACTACAGTTCTACTAACAGAGACAAGTTGTCATAACAATGAGCTTCATACTTTCTATTGCTTCACCAAAACACAGATGCTCATCAAGGCTGACTGTCTCTCCTTGTTCTGAAAGGAGTCCTATTCTTATCAGCGATAATCTTCTCAAATTTACTCTGAAGTTGTAACCTAATTTGTTTTCTTTTTTACAAAAACTGTCATGCAGATTTATAAACATGTTTCAGAACTGTTTGTCCTTATTATTAAAATTATACTCTTTGTCTTACAGGATCACATGGTAAGAGAATAATGTAAGCAGATTTATTTGCCAATAGCCATTTAATTATTCCTATGGGAATAATTCTGTCCACATGTGCACACTTGGATGGTGGCCTGCAGACTGCTCCAACAGAATGTGCCAGGAAGAATATCCATGATGTTGACAACATTGCTGCATGACAGATTATGTCTTTCACTGTCAACCTCCCAGCACTACAGCTGTCAGACTGACTTATGACAACCTCATCCATTAATAATGATGCAAAAGTCTTCCATTTGTTAGCAGAAAAGGACAAAAAAATATCTATAATATCTATCTGGACACATGTTCATTGAGAAATGCACCCAGTGTTGTTATTTGTTCTGATAGAAACAAGACATCTCCAGGTCTTGTTTTATTGTTTTTATACAAACAGCTGCTTGTAAAGTACCATCATAATAATCAAATACCCATAGCTTTCCTTAGCTCAGTTTGCATGATGACCACTGTGGCAACAAAAATGCAGTTACAGCATTGGATTTTCTGAAATGTTTTTTATTTTGTTTGTTTTTTAGCAGTCATTGACATATACTCAATATCCATCTTTATTGGTTCTTAAAAAAAACATACTTTGACATGTTTTTTTTTGTTTTAACATAAGAAAATTTTAAAATCTAGAAGCAGTTTCTTTTTTTTTTTTATAGCAATTTGAGTTATGGTAAGTTTAAAATAGAAAGTGAAAACAGGTCTTATATATTGTAAAGCAATTCATTTCTTTATTTATAGATATAAGAATTTAACATAGAAACATCTTCCATATTTTCCAGACAATACTTTTCAAACTTGAATATAAGCAGCACCTACTACATTTAAAAGGAAAAAAAGTACATATATTGGCTGCACTTGTTTATAAGCTGCAGGTGAAACATATTATCAAAGGCAGATTGTCTTTATGTTTAATTATATTTTTTTTTCTAAACAGTGTCTGTAACAAAGCTGGTTACACAGTAGCCAACAAGAAAAGTCATTGATCGCCATCTTAATCTTTCTCCTTTGCACAAAAACCACTAAAAGTCATATTCTCCAGTGTCAGAATTACACAGCCTCAGAATTCATTTGTCACACACTTTCTCAGTCTCTCTTTTGTTGTCGCTCTCATTGTCACTTTACTCTGGAGGCAAATTCGACTTTGAGCTTGTGCTGTTATCTTCATCATGCAGCCCCATAAGATGTTACCCTGTAAAAGTCAATAAAATAGTCCCATCATTGTTTAAGTGACAGAGTTCAAATTGTGGGGCAAAAATAAGGCCTTTGACTCTGGAAATTATGGTAGATCTGTCAGTTGGAAGCAGTTTTACTATAATGATGGAGGTTACAGCAAAAACACTAAGAGTTGCAATTTTTTTTTTTAATAAAAGACCAACTTAAAAAAAAACATGGCACAATTTTGAAACCAAGCTAAGTTTGTAGAATGATTTCTGTTTACACAGAAGATTCCTCTGAAAGGCATTATTTGAGTATCTTAAATTCCCCTGAAAGTCGCAGGTACAAACAGTGGATTTTTCATAGACTGTGCAACTTTGTAGAAATGGCTCTAAGAAAGACTACTTAACCACAAATCTGCCAGAGGAGCCTTTCATAGACTTTCACTCTTAAACTAAACTGCATCTTTTAACCGTGCTTTAAATTCCAAATTGCATTGTATTGATGACACTGTTGATGACATCTTACTTTCCTATTAATTCATTGTTATGTCAAAGTGTTTTTTCTTTAAATGAAATGTCCAAATATGTATAATTTGTAACAGCACAGATAAGGTAAGTGTTGATGATTTGAGCTATTTATATACTCAGGAAGGGCCAGAGATGGCGGTCGCTATTCTAACCCATCTCTTAAAATCAATAATCACAAACAAATACAGCAGATACGAGCTGGAGAGAGATGGAGAATATTCTTGGCATAAGTACTTCTAAGATTACTTGTGCTTTCTAAATAGGAAACTAAATCTATATTAAAATAAAATACAATGCTGGCCCATGTCAGACACTACAGAACTTTTGCCATTTTGCCATCCTACCTCACCTGTTAGCTCTCTTCAGTCAGCAAATGACAATCTCACGATATTTCTTGTTTTGTATCTTTTAATCTTCATGTTTCTTTTCTGATTTAGCAACGTTGCGTGTTAAAAACAAAGTGAAGCAAAATTCTGCTGCAACATCACACAGCATACAGAATGTAAAAGTTGTAGAGTGCAGTTTCTCCGCCTCAGGACGCTGCTGGGAGCAGTGGCTCGGGCAACAAAAGCCTGGGACGCAGAGATTTAATGTAAAAAAGGTTAAACAATGTGTTGTTATGTTCTCACAAAAAACACTGCTGAGAACAGCTAAATTGTAATGTAATTTAAGACCTTATATTCTTATTAGAGAAGTTACATGGTACTGTTTATTTTTGTTTTTATCTCTACAAAAAAAAACACATATTTGTCATTAAAATTGTTATCATGCCTTTCTTTCCCACCCTAAAATCTCTTACTCTCCAAACAGGGTCTGGCTCTGTTATTATGAAGTTTCTGCAAGAATGTTTGATCCCCTTTGAAATTATTCACACTTACACATCCCAAAGCCTGGACTCAAGAATGAGGGGAGCCAATAAGGGATGGAGATAAAGACCATCTTATCTAAGATATTTAAAGTTTTGAAGAATAGCAGTGTGAAATGACAGAAAGACTGCTGAAAAAGCAGCATGAGACAGTGCAAATGGAGAAATTGAGAATGTGCTCTGCTGTCAGTGGGAGTGTGTGTCAGTGTGTGTGCTTCTTTGTTTCTGATAGTTATTCTCATGGCAGGAAGAGACAGAACCTCTGCTTAGATCCATTTGAAGAGTGGACATGTTGAATAAAGAATAAATGAAGGATTGGCATAAAAGCAAGTAAATGGTAGCTAATGATGATGAGCTAATGAGGTTAATTGGTAGTTACTGTCAAATCACATGGAAAAGCAGCATTTAGTATATAGTCAGAAGATAGCTGGAACATTACAGAGCAGATTATGCCTTAACCACATAAAATAGGTAAAAGAAGTATTTAAAACGTTTAACATTGTTCCATAGGGTAATTAACATGAAATTTTCACTAGGTGTTTGTGACAACTCAAGTAGATAGGAAGAAAAAGCGGTGTGAAAAGGCACTCATATGTATATACATACACACATTTACTTATATATATATATATATATATATATTTATATATATGTGTGTGTGTGTGTGTGTGTGTGTGTCTTTGCTCTTTTGTTGCTGCCCAATCTTTCTCTAAAAATCCACATAAAGAGCTTGAAACAAACACTACCTTCAATGTGCAAGAAATCAAACACTGCGATTTTCCACAACTTACTTTTTGCATCATGCTCTATCTCCGGTGTGCTTTGCCCAGGTCCCAATCCAGTTTTTTCCTATTCTGAAAACAGATCTCTTTCGGAAAATCTCCTGCAGTGTAGGGCATTTGTGAGTAAACACATGCAGTCAAAGTCTGAACCTGAATGCTCCCGGCTTAGTCCAAAGTTTAAATATGAAAACGGCATTGCAATCCATGTGGATCTGTTTCAAAGGAACACAATGAATCTTGCTTTTACCTCTAAACTGTTTTACAGCAGTATATTCCATACCTGAATCCCTTTGTGTATCATGCTGGTTTTGCTGTCGTAACTGCTTTGTGGACCACAGCTGGAGGTAATATGCAGCTGTTTAAAATTTCTCAAAACTTTATGTTTTAGCGCTTACTTCAGGGCCTTAATTACACATCTTTCCCCTTCTTCTGACACTGTCCAATCTTTCCCAGTTTTCAGAGCAGCCCCCTTAAAAAAGGCCCATTTTGGCAAAGAAGGGAATATAATGAGTTGGAGGTGCAAGAACAGCCCCAGATGCAATAAAAAACACAAACTTAACTTCACAAACAACATACACAGATATGCCACCAATAGCATACCGTAATGTTTTAAAGAGGACAGGGGTGGGGAGAGCAATCCAATCATTGCAGGATTGATTTTCCACATAAGCAAGAGAAACAATTACAGGCCTGAAGGCGTCGCGGAGAGTCTGGTGTTAAAAGATGTTTAGAGAAACAGCAGGTGCCATTGATCGAAACTCATTCTACACACTGGTAAACACTTTGCATTAAAAGGTGCTAAATTGTTCTTGCCCGCACTGGACTTCTACCTTTTGGGTAAATAAAACCAGACACAGTGTTGAGAAGTGGTAGACGCCTCGCTAATTGGTCAGTCTAAACCCAGTAGAGTGAAACAGGGAAAGAATCGAGAGATGAGGCTCTCACACTATTAAAGTTAGGCTTCATATTGTGTTTGACTGACAGCCAGAACCACAGGATGTCCCACACACAGAACCAACATTTTGAATTAAAATATGTGCTGTGAATTCTAGTGGGACAAAAGGCCCAGAAGGAAGAGACACACAGATAAATAGTGATGCTTTGGGGTTTTATTGATCAACAAATGTCACGATTATTCAGTGTTTAACAGATAACCAGAGAATTAGCTGTTCCTGACAGAGAACACCCTTGTCTGCCACTAGATTATCAGTTTGACCATGGGGAGGGGGGCGGGGGGGGGGTTTGAGGCAACTTTGGAGAAATGGCTCTGAGAAAGACTACTTACCCACAAATCTGCCTTTCACAAAGTTTCCCACTCAAACCAAACAGCATCATTTCTCTGTGCTTTAAAATACTAGAAAAAAAAAAAAGGTTTTGCATTCTTAAAAAAATAGGTTTCTTCCCTAAACTTACATTCAAGTGTATTGGTGACACTGTTGATGAGATCTTACTTTCCTATAACCGTAATCCACTTTTATGTCAATGTGTTTTTTCTTTATATGAAATGTCCAAACATGTGGAAGCTATGCTGATGATTTAAATTATGTTTGATCCGTTTACTGGATTTGGTTATTTAGGGCACTTCTTAATTCATAGCTTAAATTATATGATTACTTATATTGGCTTTTAATCTTATTTCAGTTTGTTTGAATAATTAATCAGTGTGTTTTTTTTTTTCTTCATATGCAGCACTGCAAATGGTTTCAACAACCTCAAACTTACAGATGTGTTCACAGATATCTAAATCTGATATTCTAAGAAGAAACAGAAACATTAATAGCATCAATCCAAACACTGATATTCCAACTGAAATCAAAACCATTTAAGATCTGCTGAAAGCTGCAATACTGACAGCAGTAAATCACAACTCTGTGCACACTTGGTCTCCTGACTTTAAATGAAGAGTGGAAAGAAACCGGATAAGTGGGAAAGAGAGGAGGAGAAATGGATTGCAGGAAGACGTAAGTTTACATTTTTTTCTCTGTCTTCACCTTTTTGTTCTTTACATATTTGCTATGTGTCTTCAAGAAATTCATCTCGCGTCATTCATGTTTATTGATGTACAACGATTTAAGTGACACATGTACACCTGTCATTACTGGACTCTACAGTAACTGTGCAAGTTTTCTTATAGTAAATTGTTTTGTAATTAGAACTCACAAGAGTTCTTAGTTTTGTGGGTCATGCAATTGAAGCCATTTTTGATTTTTAAATCATCCTCAAAGTAATTGTTTTTTTGTTTTTTTTTTATATCTGTCATTTTGTGACATCAGCCCTGAAGCTGCGTCACTGGGTGAATGACGTAAACAAGAGGAGGAACTGCAGCAGACCTGACATATTAGGCTGGAGGCCTGCAAGGAGTCAGACCAAACTAGGCGAAAGTGTCATCTCAGCCAAAATGGAGTCCTGTAACAAGAACACATACCCACCTATAAATTGCTCTAAACAGATATCAGAGATTATATTAGATTATGGTAAATTAATCTTCCTTCAATAATGTAGTCCTCCCTCCAAGCTGATCACATTTAGCTTAATCTGATTCAGAAACCCTTCAACCTTTCATTATCTTTAACAGTACAGTAACACTTTAACAGTAACACTTTTACTCTTCTTTATAATATCAACTTTGCTTGAACATCACATTTTCTGTTTATACTTCAAATGTTCACATTTACGACGTAGGACATGTTGATCATTTTCAGCTTCTCTAGCAACTCAGTTATCTGAGTTTAGAGGATGCTGTTTGTTTTTCCTTATCAGCAAGTCATGGAAGTGTTAGAGCTTTGTGTACTACACTTTGTGAACAACTGTTTCATGGACAGAAGCCATTTCCAGGAAGTCACAACACTAAAAGGGCATAAGTCTGAACTTTAAGTGGTATGTGAAATCGTTTGCGATGTCTGTGCCATGTTGGTGTGAGTTGCAGAAAGGGGTTTTTGGGTACACCAAGTGAAAGGGCCGATAAGAAGGTTCTTTGTGTTGATACATTTGTTCACTTGCTTTTACAACAACTCAGACATGGAAGTATTTAATCCACAACAGTTTACCAACCCACATGCACGTCAGTTTTTTTCCACTTGACTTCATTCAGTTTAATTCGTTTCCCATTATAATTGAAAACAACCTTAACGTAGGTTAGGGTCATTGTAGCAAGGTGGCCCGGAAGTCCTGTGACATCATTTGTATGAACACAATCGCAACACACCAGTGGCAGGCCAATGCTTTCATCCTCAGGATAATGCTTCCCTGTGATGGACTGGCAACCTGTTCAGGGTGTAACCTGCCTCTCGCCTAATGATTGCTAAGCAGTATGGAAAATGAATGCCTGAATGGATGATGCTTCTCTGAGGAAGAAGCCCTCCCAAAGTCTGAAATACTTAATACAAAAATATGTAGTCAACCATGGAACAGATGGAACTGAAAAAAAAAAACGCCATTCAAATAGGTTAACCAACTACTTCTTATGCGGACACTGTGCGATTTTGAGGCGATTTCACCACGATTTTGCTGTCGCAGACCACGCTGCGTCATCGTGGAAACAATGTAGCGTCGGGATGTCCGGTTGGGAGGTCGTGAGCCGTACAGTGTGAGAACACTCACGGGGAAGGATTAATTGCTGCTACATTCTAACGATGATGCTGCGACCTCCCGATCAAACTTCTGGCATGTCAGAAATTTTCGCCGTCGCTCGTACAGTGTGAGTGGTGTTACGTCACGATTCTACATTCGCACCTGCGCAGAAGACACCGGTGAAGCTTTAAACAATGACGGGCAACCCCAACTTCAGACGTGTGCGGTGGATACAGCTGCTAGAAGAGAGATTAGTAGAGCTATGGAGAGAACACAAGGTTTTCTTTTGTTTTTCGTTTCAGCGCACACAACTGCAACAACTTGCTGCCTGCTCGCCATCTTGTTGTCAGGCACGCTGTGGTTGTCATAGGAACTAGGAAAATTTGTTTTTCGTTGTTCAAACTCGAGCACGTC
Source organism: Telmatherina bonti (assembly GCF_933228915.1). Lineage (NCBI taxonomy): Eukaryota > Metazoa > Chordata > Actinopteri > Atheriniformes > Telmatherinidae > Telmatherina > Telmatherina bonti. The sequence goes on from NC_136624.1 coordinate 16,229,582, forward strand.
GTGCCGTCACACACCGACTGACGCCGACAACTAGTCCTGGTTGTCAATAATCGTGGCTGACAGGAGTCGTACAGTATGAGTACAAATGTCGTAGGATCAAATAGAGTACGAGGGACAAACCCGGTCGTGCAATGGGAGCATTTCCCCGACAGTCAGATTTCTAAAATCGCATAGTGTCCGCCTGGCATAAGACTAAATGGTGATATGTTTGTCATATTAAACTTCCATTGTCCATGACCCCTCAACCCATCTGCGCAAGTACCTTTTTGGACATAAATTACGCATTTAAAGAGGCTTGGACCACTTGTAAAAGCAATGAAGCGAAAGTCAGAGGCTGACTAGGTACATATGCCAACATATTGCATCAAAATACATTCTACAGCATAGGAATGGGTTTCAACTTTTGAGTTGTGAATTTTCAAAATGTAGTAAGTCAAACCATTATTCCAGCATCTCCTACCCTATTTTTTAAGCCAAGTTAGTCTGTATTTATTTAAAATATACAAGTATGAGGAGTTTAAATAATGTGACAGTAATTGTAGTTTGTGATTGCTTCAAATATTAATTCACAGTTTGTTACCTACAGCAAGGAGGTTTGTTTCTGCCTGTCTGTTAGCAACTTTACAATTCAATTCAATTCAATTCAACTTTATTAAATAGCGTCAAATCCATCTCAAGACGCTTTACAGACAGAGAAAAAAATAAAAAAAACATAACGAAAGCCAATTCATAATAGCCTATATAAGGAAACCAACAGATTGATTTGAGTCCAACTCAATCTCACATCCTGAGCAAGCACACTGGCGACAGTGGGAAGGAAAAAACTCCCTTTTAACAGGAAGGAAACCTCCGGCAGAACCTGCCTCAAGGACAGGCAGCCATCTGCCTCTGCTGTGTGGGGGGAAGAGGACAGAAAGACAACAGACAACATGAACTGCTAACCCCAGCCAGGGAGACCTGCTGAGACAGGAGGCATGTTAATGATGCAACACTGTTATTGGGGGGTGGGGGTGGGGGAGGTGGATAAAAAAGAGAGATAAAGAAGCTCTGTACATCAGGAAATGTCCCTCAGCAGTCTAAACCTATAGCAGCATAAGTGAGGGATGCTAACTATCCCTAGCTATAGGAATTATCAAAAAGATAAGTCTTCAGCCTAGTCTTAAAGGTGGGGAGGGTGTCTGCTTCCCTAACACTAACTGGGAGCTTGTTCCATAAGAGAGGGGCTTGATAACCTCTTTGAGACTCTAGGAACCACAAGTAAGCCTGCAGTCTGTGAACGGAGTACTCTGCTTGGTATATAAGGAACTATGAGCTCTTTGATATATAGTGCACAATAGTTACACTAACAGGACTAGGGGTATTTTTGTGATTTTATTTATTTATTTATTTATGTATTCATTTAATTATTTTTTTATTTCTTTATTTTCTTGTCTGAGAATTAATTTTGGTCAAACTTAGATTGCATAAAGTTTTTGGGGTTAATATGGAAATAGTTTTGGACACAGAGTTTTTCAAATGGATTCTTCATAATATGGATAGAAATGAGCAGTTTGGCAGAGGTCTGCCCTCTCCCAAGGCTTCTAGTTATAAAAGCAGCACTCCAAGCAGCCTGCTACCAAACTTAAATCCGCAGGTTTTGATGCACGTTGAGAGAGGGTGAACGGACAAGATACGGTGATGCATATCTGAACAAGCTAACGCTCTATAATTATATATTGGGACGTAAACCTATGGGTAAAGTTGAGAGAAATAGCAATAGCAAAAAAATACATACTACCACTGAGACTGGACAAAAATCTGTAATGCAATGAAATATTAAGTATAGACATTTTCAAATCGTTACCTTCAAATTGGGCCATTTTTTTAATATAAAAAAAACATACCTGAACCACAACTTGAAAAGAAAGCTAATTTGAAAATGAGTGAAAAAAAAAAAAAAAAAACTTTCTTAAAATAATTGGGCTGTGAAGTCTTGTTTTCCTTGCATGTTCTCAATATTTCTCCCCTGATAAAATAAGGAACTAAATAAGGAACTATAAAGACATATTATAATTAAAGTTGTACAGGTAGTGAGCAGGAAAACAAAGTTAAGACCCAGAAGTTGTGGTAAGTTACAGGTTCTGTTAAAAGGGTGACTGGACACATCTGATGCTTTTTCAGCCATGACCGACAGCCTCCTCTGAAGTCACCTTTTGAAAAGTTCACAGTACAAACTTTGGAGTCACCTCTGCAGACCACACTGCCTATTAATATTCGAAGATAGATTTTCTGTAAACTAGCCTTTCTTTCTGGTTGCATTGATCTTTTTTTACATTTTCTGAATATCTTTATGTAAACCAGCCCATGCCTGTTCTGTTTGTGGTGAAAGCATTTATAGATGTAACCAAAGCAGCACTGAGATCTTCAACATTAAAGAAAAATCGATAATATAGTGCACGAGACAGATGTGATGCAGTGAGCTTGTGCCCTTCGTTCTTTTTGAATCCACTTCTTTTTTTTTTGCAGGTCACCCTGCTTTCAAAATTTTCCAGTTCTCCTTTGTCACCTTCATTTGCCTTTGCAAAGAAGGTTTCCTTCTCTGTGTGGTAAATGTGGTGCGTGGGTGTGTGAGCATGAGTGTATAAACCTGTCAGTCTGCCCACTTCAGTATCCAGGAACGGTCTGTGTTACCGTGGTTCGCGATCATTAACAGAGATGTGAAGAGACATGAAGGTGCCAGAACAGACAGAGACAAACATGAAGCAGGTGTTGCAAAGGGAGAAAAAAAAAGGTAAGGAAGGAAATTATGTAAAAAAATGAATAAATACAAAATAACCATTTTTCAATTTCTGCAAGGCATCCAGTCATTTAAGCTGAGAAGTCCACAGCACTCTGGATTTGTATCTAAATACATATTTAAATAAATACATTTAAATAAAATCAGTTAGAAAGATGTGATTAGGAGTCCAGGACAGGTGGGATGCATGTCCTGGATTGACATGACAGATAGCTGCAGTTAGTCCAGTGCTGGGATCCTTAATCCTGGTCCTCAAGGTCCAGTTTTCTTAGTGTCCCTGCTGGAACACACCAGACTCAAACTCAGACAAGCTTTGCATACACACATTGATTTTCATCAGCCGTGTTGCAGCTGGGATGTTTGAAAAATAGCTGCAGGACACCGGTCCTCGAGGTCCTGGATGGAGTATCCCTGGTCCAGAGCACTGCTGCTGTAGTCCTCACTAAGACCAAAAAGTGGATCATATGACTGTAGTCTTCAGATCTTTACACTGGCTTCCAGTGTGTCAAAGAAGTGACTTTAAAATCCTGTTAATAGTTTATAAAACTGTAAATGGCTTAGGAACAAAATACTTTCAAGGATCTTCTAGTTTGTTTTGGACCAACCAGATCCCTCAGGTCATCAAGGTCAAATATATTTTCCCACAGTCAGAACTAAATATGGAGAGGCAGTGTTTACTTTTAATGTTGCTCACATGTGAAATAAACGCCCAGATTATTGCAGGTTTGCTAAAATTCTCAGCTGTTTCACATCAAGATTAAATTGACCGCAAGATATCTATCATCTGTTGGGAGTCAACCTATAGTCAACCCAGTTTAACTTTAATACATTCATATTACATAATAAGATATAACACACACTGTGATGAGCATTTTAACTGATTTAAAAAAATTATTAACCAGACAAAATGAATAAATAAGCTGTTTTAAGTATTGCATTTACTCTGTTAAGTCATGAATTATGCACATAATTTTTTGAAAACAGGAGGAGGTGGCGCAGGGCTATGTTGTGAAACACAATTGCTGTCATTCTCTCAAAGTAGTACAAAGGTAGCAGATCGAATATTAAAGCACAGCAATTTGATTGTTTCTTGAAGTGTCCCCAAGTTCACCTTGATGCCAAAAGTAAGTTTAAGTACCAGTTGAGATAGAGTCATGTTTACTTGTGTGTTGCATCACAACTTCTTTTTACAACACCATCAAAGTGTTTGGGAGATGGGGATTATTTATCTACTTTGTTCCTTTTCTTGCTTTATGTGGAAATTTAGCTGCATTAACTGTTCATTGTCTCCTTTGTTACATTAATGAGTTCATAATGTTACACTTTCAGTTGTTTATAGAACCCCACTACAAGTAGGTCAGCTTTCTCCTCGACTCAAACTACAGACACATACAATACCTGGGAAATATGAATAAATACAGTTTTTCTTAATCAATACCTTTCCTGAAAAAGACGGCAGTGGATGGGGAATGTGTGTTGTTCCTATTTAACTCTCAGCATTAACAGTACTTGAACAGATAAGCCATTGGTGATGCTGTGCAGTGAATAGCTGCACATTCTTGGTATTCTTTAGGAATTTTATTTTTCTTTGATTCAGTACAAATTAAATGAGCTTGGCCTTAAACATATTTGTATGTAAATTATTTTTATTGTTTTATTTTATTTTATTTGTTACTAATTTATGTTGTTTTTAAAACCAATTGTTAAACCATGGAACACAACCAATGCTTAAAATAAGTTAAATTCTTCTTTTAAAACGACAGTGTAGACTTCTAACCCACTGCCCCCCACATTGGCATACAACGTTGACAGCCCATAAAACATGGACAGACAGATATTCAATGACATTCATAACACTAATATGGTTTGCATTGGCAGCATAAAGCTAACTGCCATGTAAAGGCTTTTGAAAACAGTTTTCTGGTTGTTCTCTATATAAGGTGGACAATGCAACAAACATTAAAAATGTTAATTAATTTGTAAGCTAACAATGCTACGAAGTGGTGAAAACAAAGCTAAGTACCACAACAAACAAACAAAGGGCATGTAATTTTATGAGTTAATTTACTTTCATATAAAACATTAACCAGGCACAAATAAAAGTTATCTATTTGATTATTAGCGATTAACTGATACCCATATTGGTAGATTTTCCAAGTAGTCATTAAGCTAGCAGGCTACATTTCTGTGTGCTGTGCCTCAGTTCTGCGAAAGTCATGCATTTCAGATTCAAAGAGAGCTTTTTTCTTTTTTTTTTGAGGGGGGGGATCAGCAAATTAACAGAGAACATATAATTCCTCTCACCCTTTTTATACTGTTGACAAATGCATTGTTTTGCCTCAAATGGCCCTAAAAAGGTTTTGAAAGTCACACACAACTATCCACTCTGTTTTTCATTGTCAACTTTCTCATTAAAGAATGCGCAACAAGAATATAAATGACAGAAACATTAAAACAGGATTTATTCCCTACATATCTAAAATAAATGTCTAACTGCTGATCCAGAAGCCTTCCATTTCATTTTAAATATATTATGCAAATGACACGGGCTCATCAATAGCTGTTTTAGCTGAACAGATAGAAAGGCCATCTGTGGCTATAAGTGAACGTTGATGTCTTCTTGCAATGACTATCTCAGATGAATTGGTATAAATGTTAATGTGTTTTTGAGTATCCTGAAAAAGTGTCAACAAAGTAAGGTAAAAAATAGATGTATAAAGACAAGTGTAAAACTGTGTCTTGCTTAACTGCGAGAGCATGCACTGGAAAAGTAAAATATATAGGTCATTTAGTTGAAGTGAAGTTTTACAACTGTTTTTTCTTTTTTTTTCAACTAACCTGAGTAAAGTTTGAAGGGTTCACTGAGAGATTCTTTTACTCAAGGTAGGGATTAGAATTCTATTTTATTCCACCGTGAGTGTGACCTGCCTGCTTTTAGGATTAGCGGCAGGATAGAACGCTATTTTGCAAACTTGATGGATTTTGCTGACAGGGAGATATTGCTGCCAACAATGTTCCTTTTAAAATAAACTATGTTTTAAAATGCCAACTCAAATTATGTGTACATTAACATATTTCATGTAGTAAAAATCATATCATCAACACATCAAAAACAGCCAGTGTTGGGATTATGTTATTGCTATTTATGTGGTATAGTGGCGACGCTGATTGGAAATTCTGCTCACTTGGGCTTAATGGGAGATTTTTGCCGATTGCGTACAGCCCTTTGTTTCAACTCTGGTTGTTTTAAAAGGCTTTATGAATAAAGTTGAGTTGAGTTGAGATATCACTCAGTTGCAGCTGTTCAGGTCAGCCTACTTAAGTGCCAGTCCACCCATTGCTAAATCGTTGTTAATCCAAATGAAGGATTTTGAGCCCAGGCAACATAACATGTAGAAGTAACCTCTTGATGTTTCGTCATTTGCACTGCCACCACCTCAGTTTTTGAGCGACACCTTCAAGGTTTTTGAACTTAAAAAAAAAAAGCTGTTTCTACTTTTCCTATCTGCTGCCATTCCTGGTTCCTGCCTGACTAGCCGCAAACCATAACACAGAGAGCCATGTTATGTTGCCTGAAACATATTTACTTAAAAGTTACTATGCTAGTAGTGCTTCAGTTGGCACCATTAGAGTGCAAAGTTAAGCTCATGTTAATAGTACATGGTTTAATTTTCTAAAGATAAACAAGTTCATTGTGTGTTTTGCTCTGTATTTGAAAGTGTGGTATGCCTAGTGTGAGGTTGTACTCTTGTTTGGTACCGACACAGGCAAACAGAACAGGTTTATGACCTGCATGAGGAACGTATCAACTGAAAATCTCAAGTTATTTTAATAGTACTGATGACTGAAAAGCTTCTTTCATTAAACACTCTCTTGGCCATTTACATGAAGTGCAGTGCCAGAGTGATTGGTTTTATATTGTCACAAAGTTCTGGCCCTGCTGAACAATTTTGATCCACACCAGACTTGACATTTCCCTGTGTATTTGCAACTAAACTTTAAATTGGAGGGTTCATGGTAGAAACAGCTTCTCAGTCTTATTTTCATACAATATATTCATAAATTCTCATTGATTCATACGCTGCATGCCCTGATTTCCTGTTTGAGATTTAATGGGACTCATGGGCAGGTGCCAGCCTATGCCTATATTTCACGGTCCGGTACTCCCATGACCATAAGCAGCTTGTTGTTGAAAACAAACCCCCACATTATATTAATGACTATGTTAAAATTTGCAACTTGCCATCATAGTTTTAAGTTTTCTACTTCTGGTTTTCACAGAAAATTATAGTCATTTCAATATTGACAGCCTCAATGTCCAGACATGAGGTGAAACTAGTGGCAGGAGGACTGAGCAAATGCCTTCATCTGGTTAGATGACCCAACACAATGGCCTGTTGCTCAGTTTCCCAATCTTGTGACCCAGCTGATTTCATCAGGTGGTAAACTCAAAATTGAAGTGATTTATTATTGCACAATGAATACTGTTTTTAACTGGCTCATTACAAAATTGTTGTTTCTTTGTTTTGCTGGTCGAGAGTCTCCACTCATCAATGCAAGAAAAATTATTCATCAACACTTTAATGCAGGCTTGTTAGTGTAATCCAGCATCACTTTACCGGCAATGGCTCTGTGATAATTCAAACAGATGTATGATTTAGCAGTTATAAAATGACCTGGACCTTACCAAAAGGTAATGATCATCTGTGAGAGATGGCAAGACAACTGAGATCAACTGTTGAAACACCTACAAATTCATTGTGTGGTGAGATCTAATCAGTGCACAGCACAGCACAGCACAGCGTTGTTTCTCATGGATCATGACACGCTGTGCATTCAGATGAACTGATCAGCCAATTAATTTGTCCCAACTGAACAAGACATGACTCTCAGTGGAGATCAATTAATAAAATCATGATTTTATAGCAATTAGTTTCTAAAAGGGAATGTGAGGGAGATCCTGACAGAATAATTGTACTTCCACCCTCGACTCCTTAGGACGTAGCAGGATATGAGGTTTCCTTTGACAAGATGCAAGTTCCTTTGGTCTATGAATGAGGTGCGCTGCCCTCGAAAACATTAAATACATTGTGGGAATTCTTATACTTCTCACTAAATGGAGTTGAAGTTTACTACCATATGTCAAAAGGTTATTTTGAGGTAAAACATAAGTGGCTGCTCACAATACAACAAACACAACCTGTATAATATTCAAATCAAATCAAAATCAAAACTTTATTTGTATAGCACTTTTCGTGCATAAAAACAATACAAAGTGCTTTACATTATAAAACAATTTACATCAAAATAGATAAAAATAGATAAAACACTAACACACATACACATCCCTCACCCATGCCCTATTTTCCCTGTAACAGTTAAAAGAAGATGAATGGCCAGGTGCATTTGCACCAGATGTGCACCAGATAAGGAAACGATATTCTCAGGGAGCCTCTACACAAAGGGCTACCCTCAACCAAGACCACCCAGGCCATCACCATGGGGGCCACCCAGGTCCGGGCAGACAGGACCCACACCACAACTGTAAGGCTGCAGCGCTGGATCCCAACCCACCAGACAGGGACAGCCCCCACAGCAGTACCCATGCAGTCAGAGCAGGGGCAGCCCTTGGTGAAGAGGACCCCAATGAGGAGAGAGCTGGAGTGATAACTAAACAAAAATAAAATCCATTTAAAAAAAAAAAAAATCTATACTAATATGTAAATAAATATATAAATAAATCAAATTAACTAAAAAGATGTAAATCAATATATAAAATATATAAATAAATAAATTAACTAAAAAGAAGAATAAATATGGGTTAATATAAGAATGTTAAAACTTAGTTATAAGCTAAACTAAAAAGGTAGGTCTTGAGCGTTTTTTTAAAAACATCAACAGTCTCTGCAGCCCTAAGGCCCTCAGGCAGGCTGTTCCATAGGCGGGGCCCGTAATACTGAAATGTGGCCTCACCATATGTTTTGGTACAAACTTTAGGAAGAACTAAAAGGCCCGTACCTGAGGACCTTAGGGTCCGCGAGGGTTCATCCCTTAAAAACAGATCAGATAAATAAGAAGGCCCAAGACCATTAAGACATTTATAAACCACTAAAAGAACCTTAAAATCAATCCTGAAATGCACGGGGAGCCAATGCAGCGACTTTAAGACAGATGTAATGTGTTCCCGCCGCCTGGTCCTTGTCAGAACTCGTGCCGCCGAGTTCTGCAGTAGTTGTTATCTAGAAATACTCTTTTTGGGAAGACCAGAGAGCAGGGCATTACAGTAGTCTAGTCTACTAGAAATAAAAGCATGCATTAGTAGCTCTGTGCTGGCAAGAGAGAGAAATGGGCGGACTCTGGCGATGTTTTTAAGATGATAAAATCCTGTCTTTGTAACATTTCTGATGTGTTGAATAAAATTCAGCTCAGAGTCAAAAATAACACCCAGATTTCGTACACACTGGGAGGATTTAAAACTCTGCAGTTTGCATGAAATGATCTCTCTCTTGATGATTAAAACTTCAGTCTTGTCCTGGTTGAGCTGTAAGAAGTTCTCTGCCATCCATGACTTTATATCTAAAATACAGTTTAAAAGGGTGTTAACTGCTCCAGGTCATCAGGAGACACGGCGATGTAAAGCTGTGTATCATCAGCATAGCTGTGAAAATCAATGCCGTGTCTTCTGATGACGTCCCCAAGTGGCAACATATACAGGTTAAAAAGTAATGGGCCTAAAATTGATCCTTGGGGAACCCCACATTTTATTTTATGGGTCTTTGAGGAGCATGTATCCATACTTATAAAAAACTGTCGATCTGTGAGATAGGAGTAAAACCATTTTAAAACAGTACCTGAGAGGCCCACCAGACATCTGAGTCTGTTTAATAAAATCTGGTGGTCTACTGTATCGAAAGCGGCACTGAGATCCAGCAGCACCAGGACAGAAAGTTTCCGTGCATCCAGATTGCCTCTTAGATCATTCACAATCTTTAAAAGGGCCGTCTCAGTACTGTGGTTTGTCCTAAAACCAAACTGACATTTTTCTAAGATATCATTCCTGTTTAAAAACTCATTTAGCTGAATAAAAACAACTTTTTCTATCATTTTACTAAGAAACGGCAAGTTGGATACAGGTCTGTAGTTATCAAGAATGTTGGGATCCAGATTACTCTTCTTCAGAAGGGGCTTCACCACCGCTGTTTTAAAGGCAGTGGGGAAGACACCCGTCTGAAGAGAGGAATTTATTATAAGTAAAAACTCAGTGATGTGGGAATAGGGTCTAAAAGGCAGGTTGTTGGGTTCAGCTGGGAGAAAACTCGACCAAG
>NC_136624.1:16244682-16366820 GCF_933228915.1 Telmatherina bonti
GGGACAAATATGAACCATAGAGAAACATAGTTAAAAATGAAAGGTAGCAGGTTTGTGTGTGTGTGTGTGTTTGTGTGTGTGTGTGTGTACGGCAGAGGATGATCCTGAACTTCAGTATCCATCAATAATTTCTCCTCCAGAAAACACAAACTCATTCAGAGAAGGGATTCAAAATTCTCCCCTTAACTTGAAAGTTTTTTGTTTTTTTTTAAATTAAGATTACTTATTGTTATTTATATTAATTTTTATGCATCTTCTCCATGACAACAGTTTGACATAATTTCTCAAAAAGATAATTACTAAATGGAATAAGATTAGATTGAAACAAGTAATAAAATGCAGCCTGCAAATGAAAGCCCAGAGTTAAAGATGTAAGCCGTGTCCTAGTTCCACTATGAACAGCTCAGGGAGTGCTCCACACTTAAAACACAGTAAACAAACATAAAAATATAAAAAAAGAATGATAAAAACACAAGAAAAGAAAAGAAAGTGCAGTCATGTTAACTGTGCATGGACAGTTTCTCAGTTTGCAACTGACTGCGTTTCTTTTGCACATGCATTCAGGCATCTAATGCAGTACCAATCACTATGAAATGTATTCAAAACTGCTTTTGTATTCATTTTCATTTCATTTATTATTACTTTAGCAAAACTGTAAATATAAGAAAGCTCATTCTGAACAATTACTAAAGGTTAACTTCAGAACAACATTTTTCTAAAGTTAAAGTTTAGTTGTTCATTCAGGGTATCATCAGTTCCTGGTTTGAGCGCCGGCTGGGGGGCATTTCAAACTGTGGCAATTATTTTTTTTTTTCTAGATCAGGCCAAAAAGGAACCCAAGAATAACATTTCAAGGTATTCCATATTTTGATCCATGTCTGATGTGAAAGTTAACTGTACTTCTGTGTATACAGGAGACCATATGGCACAATCCAGCTATGGATCAATCAAGTTAACTCCCTGCGTGTTGAAATACAGAACACCAGTATTTTAAAATGTGACGCAAAAGGCTCAACAGCAATTTTAACCTGCTAATAAGTAGGAGTTCAAATGGGAAGATGTATAATTATAGATTAAAAAAATGCAGTTCTTCATACATTTATTTTGACCTTCACTTTTGTCAATATGCGAGGAAAACAAAAACATTTTGAAAGTAATATTCCTCAATAAAAGAAAGCAATAAATTTCAGCATTTCTTTAACTATATCATTTAGCATCATTCAAAGTATTCGACACATTTTCAGTGCATAAAGGACAAGAGAACAAGCCAAAGTTAGATGGTCCCTCAGTAGGCACGGCAACAATAACTGTCATTCATCTATAGTTGATAGAACCAAATGGGTGAGAAAATACTGTTGGAAACCTTTTGTAAAGAACTAAAATACAAAGCTACTTTCATAAAATATCACTTTAAACTTTGCTGGACAAAAAAGAGACAGCGTGATAACCTTTGCCAGAGGCCATGATGGTGGAAATGTGGGTTGTGATCAGACCAATTAGAATTCAAGATCCTTTGCTGGAAGAAATGTTCACCATGTCCCGCAGAGTAAAGATAAAAAAAAAGAAATGTTGAGATGGTATCAGTGCCCTTGGCAAGACTCCACATTAATGCTGACATCAATTCTCTCATGTCTGCCTACAGTCCTGACCTGTTACTGCTACTAAATATGTAGGGAAACTTTGATGTGAAAAAAAAAACAAAAACAAAAAAAACATTATAAAACAGTCCATATACATCTGCACACCTTACAATTCAATCACTAAAGTTTCACTGCTTGGGATACCCAATGCCTGGAGACAGATGGTATTTAGATCATGATTCCATGGGACAACAACACAAATTTAGCCAGATTATTGTAAGAACAACTGTGTTACACTTTGAGACTTTGTAACAGTTTTCCAAAAAAGTGACACAAGTAAATACAAAATTGAATGCTATTTAGTGACACTTCCTCTTTTTTTAATCAATTACAGTTGAATAGTGGTTTTAGTAAGCCAACAAAACTTCTTCTACTTTCTGATTGGGAATTCTTGTTAACTAAATGTTCAGCTGACAGTAGACTGAATTTTCCCAATCCCAATAGAGTAGTAAATTCTTTATTTGCTGCTGCACTTTGATGATATACAATACGGCATCGGGATCCCACAGGATATAAATCCCATTGGAGGAGAAGGTTAAGGTAGCAAGAGCAGGCAGGAGTGGGATAAAGAAAACAAAATATACCACAATGACTACCGTTACATTGTGTTTCTTTAATTCCGATTTAAATAATTTGGAATTAAGGTATTCTCCTATGAGTTTACATGAAAATAATAATTCCAAATGAATGTTTACAGGAAACACATTATTCAATTCCTCTTTAGAGCGGCAGGTTGGGAAGGGTTTTGATTGGACAGAGGGTGCATGTGACGTATGACGTATACCGGAAATAAACAAAGTTGGCTCCCTGTTTCTGTTCTTTGTAGCTGTAACTTGTAAAAACTACATAATAAGTACCAGTTTTGCCGCTATTTTTATTAGAATTTTGAAATACCAGCTCAACACGATTATACTACTTCACTTTTTGCAGCAACTAAGAAGCAGAAGAAAGACAGACCACCAAATACGGGAGGCAAAACAACACACACCATCAGGACAGGGCAAGGTAATGAGCATGCGCAGAACAACTGGAATAAACTTCAAGCAGAATTAATGGTTACATGACAGAGGAATTAAATAGTTTGGTATAAAAATGCGAATAAACCAGCCACTTACATCAGAATTAATTTGAATTCCGAACAGAAATTTGCATTAGGAATTAAGTGTTTACATGGTCATTTTTCATCAGTTTAAAGCGGAATTAACTTTTGTTCAGAATTAAACAGGAAGTAAAACTCCCATGTAAACATAGCAAACATCATTTAGGTGTTGTGGGCAAGTGGTGAGAACTTATGTGTCCCAACTTTTCCTTTCCTTGTGTGCAACAGAAATAAAATGCAAGAACAGATGTATGTTAATGTATTAAAGTCAATGAGACAAAACATAAATATCTTGTTTATATGGTTTTATTTTTTTCTTTTTAAATTTCTTTTAAACTGGACTTGATGTAACTATGTAGTTGTGAATGAAATGATTAAAGATTTATCCTTGAGAGAACAGTGTTTACTTCTAGTGCCCCTTCACATCCACAACATAATTTAAGTAATAAACATCAAGTTGGTTAAGAGAGAGCAGATGATTTGACTTTTGGTACAGGATGAGGTACATGCCACATATACGTATCTTTAAACACTGTGTTGCTATTCTTTAATTCGATGTCAGTGTACTTTTACGTTTACTCTTGCTGCTGTATGATTGTCACTAATGAAATTTTCTTGATTAAAATGCCAATAAAGCCTTGTAGTCTTAATCTTAAATAATTAGCTCATTTGAATACTTGATTTTTTTTTGTTTTTTCCAATCTTTGCAGGATGCGTGCAAAACAATAATCCTGTCGAACCAAAATTGCTCTTATCATTTTCTTCTCCACACACACCAAACCCCTGTATGTGAAGACAAACACAGACATTACCACAAAATGCAAGTCTCATGAGAACAGCTCTACACAGGTAAGATAGTTCATTCATTCAGCATGACGGGCTCTATGAGGAAAAAAAAAAAACACTGAATCCCTGCAGGTCTGAGCTCGAAGCTATACAACCCAGAGCCAGTGGCTGATTTTGATTCAACTGCTCTTTTTTTAACTCCTCAGAGACTCTCACCTGCATCTCTGCAACAGAGTACTCGTCTCCACGACAAAGAGATAGAGGAAGAACTGGGGTGAATAAACCAACATACAATATGCTGTTGATTTTCATTTTAATTCATTCATAAACAGCGGTATGGACCCCTCTGAGAAACAACCTGCACATTCCAACAGTGCAATGCATGTGGAAAATACAGTGATTTAGCTCAGTCCCTTTTTGTAAGATGACAACGCTTCTCCAAAGCACTTTACAGTGTTTTTCTCATAGACACAGTGGCATTATGTAGATGTATTGTTCCTATATGAGGCTCTATTTCCATCATAATCAACAATGCATTTGTGAGGAAAAATCCACACTGAAAAAAAAAGAACTCAACACTGCTTTGCTAACTGTAAATAACATGAGGGCTAAATTTGTCTGTAAAACATCACTAGATTCATCAGATTCACCAAACCATTTCTGAATGGTTCATAAGACAATGGTACAGGTAGAAGAACGCTACTGGTATCACACAATACAGTCTGGTAATTAATGGAAAACTAAAAGTCACTTCACATGACAAAAAAGTACGAGACATACACACCCCAAAGGAGTTGGGGTGTTCATTTTATTTGCTTAATGGGAAAATAATAAAAAGATGCCATCAAACATAAGCAACATTGCTGGCAATATTGTTTTTTTGTTGTTAGTAGTGTCACATTTGTTGTGTATATAATGCCATGCTGGGTACTTGGGCTAAATCTTACAGAGTGAATGTTGAATGGGGAATGGAAACACTTGCCTGATCAAGCTGAACCATTACTACCTGTGCAATATACAATTATTCTGACAGTGATACTAGCTATTCTTACACATTCTACTGCAGTAATTCTTTCCTTAATCAGATAACAATGTGGTTAACACCCAGCCATGCATAAAAAAAATATAAATAAAATTAAAAAAAACTCAAAATAATATAAAATAATACAAAACTGGCATGATTTTAAATAATGCGACATACAGTTTTGGCCATACCAGCCAGCACTTGTTTCTGAGTTTATGAATATCCATCTGGATGGATTCTCAGTACAGATTCATGTGTATGTTTTGTACAAAAGTTAATGGACAAAACTGGTCACTCACACAACAAAATAACATAAAACAAATCAAATAAATCCTGGCCTACATACTGAAAATGGATGGACTAAAATTAAATCCATCCATATGCAGATAGTTGTTACAACATGGGTCTGCATTTGTTTTTATTTCTCTAAATGTGTAGCATAGACAAGATGCAGAGTTGAGTCAGACAAGACTCTAAAAGCTTGTGTTTTTGGCCTTTTTGCACTGAGAGCAAAGCTGCAAAATTGCATGGGTTCTTTGCTTTTGTCTGTTTTCGTGGCCAGGTTAAAGTGCTAAACCACTTCCTTTACAAGCACTGTTTGTCAGCATAATGGCACAGCAGCGATTTGAAACAGTCACTAATTCATCTGCCTTTAAAGTATCTCAAGACTGGTAGAAATCAGAGCTGAGCTGACATTCAGCAGCACCGAATATTAAGTGCATTTGTTTCAAATTTCTTTGTTCATCATTAGTGAATGCGCAAAGCATATCTAATAACAGAGGCTTAAGCCAGAAGGAAGCAGAGAAACCCGACTGCTTCCATCTGTAGGAAGATCTGTAGGGATAATGGACAGAAACACAAATACCAGAAGTATTCACAAGTATACCTGAGATTCCACATACACGTTCTTTTTTATGTAGCCACAGATGTACACACACACACACACACACACACACAAAAGACACACTCTAAAGGCTGTGCTGCGATGAAGACACGGACTCGTCAGAGTTCATATCAAGTTCAGGAGACTCAACAGAGTAATAACATACAAACACCAAGAGCTTGTGGGAAGAATTATTAGATTTACTACTGAGCATTTTTCTTCTTCCTACACTTAACAGTCAATCCGTCTCTCTCTCTCTCTCTCTCTCTCTCCCTCTCTCTCTCAGAAACACACACCAATATATAAAATCCATGTGAACCAGCAGAACAATCACGTCCAGCTCACACATCACGCACTTATAAAAACAAGTAAAGTTGGACATATCATGTTGTTAACACTCTCTTTCTCTCTAACACACACGCACAAACACACACACACCAAACTCAAATATGGGCGTAATTACTCGTAGCTTTTCTCTCATTGGTCACAGGTGTTGGCTCTAAATGAGCGTAAATTAAACCCATTAATCGCTGCTGGAGGCGAAGCTGAAAGAGAGCGATTAGCAGCAACAGCCAACACTGCAAAAATGGCTGCAGGTAGGGGGATGGATGGAAGGAAAAGATGGAAAGGTAGAGGGAGGGAAAGCCGTCAAGCCTCAATACAGAGTGTTACAAGTCACTAGATAAGATGTAGTTGCAAAACTATGAAGTCAAAGAAGGTTTAAGCTCAAATCTGAAAAAATTGGCTAATCTTTTATATAAATAAAACACTACCTTATGTTTCTTTTTCATTTTGAGGATTAACAGGGCTCCAGGCTAAATGGTTGCATTGGTTTCAATGGAACACCTAACTTTTAATTTGGGTGCATGAGCAGAAATTTCCCAGCAGCCCAGTCAGCACAGCATTGCAATACATGTTAAAGATCGCCTTTTGATCATTACCAATAAGACTTGATAGTTATTTAAATGAGTTTAGTCAAAGTTCTGTCTTGATATTGTTTGTCTACAGAGTTTCAGGCCAGCTTCCAGGTTTCAGCTCAAACATACAAGTTAGTTTGATGGAGGCCACTCTGGTTTCTTGCTGATACTCCTCCCCCTTTGTCAGCCAGTATAATAGCAGCCTCCTGCTTCACCAAAAACAGATGCAGCTTTTCTTTTTCTTCAGCAGTGGACTTTTTTCTTTTTCACAGCTTTTGTGTTTCTGTTGGCCTTTTGGCCCCTGCTCAACAGGTCAAGACTGAGGCCCATCAATGCAGACAAGATCACAAGGGGCTGCAGCAGTCAAACTTCAGTCCACTCTCATCCAGCTTTTTCCTGTTCATTTAATTCAGGCACCATGAAAACTCTTAAATTGCAGTGGAGAGGCAGGACACATTTTCCACCTGGCATCAGAAGGTTAGATGGCAGCTGGAAGGACGCGAGTATCCGGTGCTGCGCTTCCCTGCTGTGTCAGGATCACACGTCCACTCTACTTAACAATCTCCTCCATCACAGAGCAACCATCACCAAGGTGACACCTTGAAGCTGCGGTTGCCATATCCTTGGAGAGTGTCACTCGTAAGCCTCTGCTGTATGTGCGATGCCAACCACGTAAGATGCAGAGGAAAGATGAGTGGAGGTAACAAGCCCTCAGTTTTCCTTTAGTCAGAGATGAAATAAACTAAATATCTATCGTTGAAGCTGAAATAAATGAAATATAAAATAAAAAGTTCAACAAATAAAATATTGTCGCATGAAATTTTTTTTTTGATTTGGTGCTGAAGGTTATGTGGGGCATTGGCTCCAGGCCTAACTCTACTCAGCCGATGAGTCGTGCAGACGTGTTCACATTTAGGACAGCTCGACCAATTGTGTTGAAGAAGTAGAATTATATTTGTCACACACCTTTAACAAATCTATTGCCTTGCATGGTTTACAGAAATGATCTGGAGAATCTGGTATGAACATTCCTCTGTTGTATGTCTTAAAGGGGGGTGGGGGCAGGTTTGTGTGTGTTTCACTGTGGAGATGATTAAATACAGTTTGAGTTACACCAAGAACAGCGAATGAGGCTCCTTTGTGTTGTTTTTGTAATGGTATCAATACCTTGAATATGAATGCAAGGTTTGTCACACACTGTTGATCCTCAGACAGCCCATCCACTGATGGCTGACAAAATATATAACACTTGATGATAATTTTGCCTGTGTTTGTTAGCAACTTTACTTCTATAATACTAGGGGAAAGTTTTGTGTTTTAGATTCCATTAAATTCTGGGAGAGATCAGGAAGGAATTGTGGACACATTAATTTTTAGAAGGATTCTTCACAATATGGTTGTGGAATGAACTGCTCAAAGGAGTTCTGCACTTTCTGAGTGCTTTTTTTTTTTTTTTTTTTTTTTTAAACATACAAAGTAATGAAATCTCTATAGAACGATGTGCAAGGCTTCATTTAAACCCTCTGACCTTCCCTCCTCATATATACTGCACACCTCTGCTTCTTGCACAGAACAGACCAATATTAAGTAACTTTTAGACATCTTGTCAAACCTTTTGACACACCTTTTTTGCCTATTCTAAGACCATCATGCCCTAAGTGTTTTAAGCACAGAGGCCTTATTGCAATATACAGTCACTAATGCTGCATTATAAGGTCTGTTCAAATGTCTACATAAATGCTAAAAAATATATTCATCAATGAAAATGCCAATGAACGAAATACTACAATATACACAGGTGCCATGTATTACCTCACTTCTTTACTGTTGGAGAATAAACCATATCAGGACTTTAGTGTGTGAACTTTCACTTATTCACCATTGTGATGTGTAACCTCTCCTGGTGATCATTATAGTTCACATCTGTTCCTGAATGCTTCCCATTTGTGTTCCCTGGGCAAGACAATAAAAATTGACTTTAGTAATTAATAAGAAATAATAAGAATGCCACAAAAATAACAGACAATAAAATAAAAGACAATAGAATAAAACTATATTATTAAAAATACGGTAACTATTGTGAAATAAATGCATCATTTTTAAGCTCTTTTGACTCGTGCAAAAATAGACTTCTCCGACTGTTTGCCTACTGTTGTACAAAAAGTAAACAACCAAAAAATTTCAACCACTCGTAGGTGTACATAACGTTTACATCAGTACCCTTTTCTCATACTTGACAACAGATCAAGTAAACAATAGAACAAAATATATAGTTAAGAAAATCTACTTTTTTTAAAACAAGAATAATTAGAAACATTTAACTGTATTTAACTTTTCCAATGTTTTTTGGATATTGTCTACATTATCGGGCATTGATATCTGACAGTAAGCCAGGACTACACCAGCAAGTGTCCGTTGATTCATTATGAGTTTGGTGATGGAGCAGAGGTGAACGTCTCCTCCTCTGACTGCTGCTTGAGAATTGTGCTTCTTCCAAGAGCTTTTGGTCAGGGGAGGGGCCTGCTGCAACATCTTCAGTAGGGGCAACACTGCTTTTCATTGAGGTGAGTAAAAGATCCGTGTTTTCATGCCTGTCTCCAAATGTCTTTAGAAAAAGATTTTCCGCTAGTAGAGTTTTTGAAAAAAAGTCCCTAAAGGGATCTGAAATATAGCAACAATGTCAAGTAGTTGGCAACCCTGTAAGCGATCAGTCCACCAGGTAGTTGCTGCAGTTACTACTCACATTTTTTTTTTTTTTTTAATACAAGTTGCACATTTACAGACATTTTATTTTCACATATTTTCTGAATGATCTATTATATACATCTAAACCAATTTAAAAAAAAAACATAGTTTCTTAAGTAAAGTATAAGTATTGTTTCCTGATGACATGCTCAAAACCCTTTCTTAACCCTCACAGCTTCATGTCAACTATGATTTTTCCCTGGAAATGTTTCACCTAAGGAGTTTGTCAAGAAAAAGAATAACAATTATTGGGAAAAAAAAACTTTCTATTTTGCCATTACATGATTTAACAAACAAATCAGAGGGTGTTAGCACTAAAGTGAACAAAAGGAGGCATACCACTTAGGATGAAATACTGAGGTTTAAATGATTGGGACAAATATCAAAGTTGCATCAGACTCCCGTGTCTGTTAATAATGTACTTCAACATTTCAATTGATAATGAAAATGCAAAGTGAAAAGAGTTTCATGTTTTGTCGGTATAGTTTTACCTCAGTAATTGTTTAAAGAATAAGGCAGATATGTATTTATCTTTGAACAAGAAATGAGAAAACAGTATGAGGGCCTACTTTGTTCCAGTGTGCTCATACATGATCACCTTATAGTGACTGTTAGTATGGATCTGTTCATGAATAAATAGAAAATTAAGAAGTTAAAAAAAGAAAAACTTTACAAATAAACAGCATGGAAAAATCTGTCTAGTTGTAACTAATTATTGCTGCAGCTCTTGTGCCGTGTTACCTCCTGCGTTTAGGTCCTGTTCTCCGATCAATCGACTTAATCTCCAGTAATCTGGTCAATGTCTTACAAAGAGCATAGAGATTTTAGCTACAGGTCCAAATGTCTGACTTAAGGCCAACATGCAAATTACAACATCGTATCGACAAGAAGTCCCTGAACACTGAGGTGGCAACAAGAGGACTGTTTGCACAATGGGTCAGTAGTAAAGTACTTAATCACTTCCAATGAGCAGATGCACAGCAAAAGATGCCCTAATCACAGACTTAAGTACACTTTGAATGAATAAAAACTTTTTGAAATTGCTGTCATTCTTCTTGTGAAATCTTGTAATATGTATTTCTAAAATGTATTTCTAAAATAAATATAGAAGTCTTACTATGCAAATCAGTCTGCAGATGAAAGCTAGTACCTGTAAAGTCAGTGTTTGAATACTTTCATAGATCATTAAAAAAAAAAAGAAAACGATGCACGTCTGGTATCCTTTTTCCCTTCTGTACAACTTCACCTATATGTTCTGATTATTATACCTACTTTTTTTTTTTTAACATATTTGTCCCAAAAATACACAGAATTGTCCCATTTAAATTTGAAAAATTTAGCAATTGATACAATAAAAGACACAAACACACCTTTAGTCAGTTTAGTAAAATAGCAAAATAGGTACAAATAAAATATTCTTGAAAGAAAATGCAGCCTTGCCTATCCAATCCCGTTTTGCACTCGGATATGCTGTACTGTACTGTAAATCACCAGACATCCTGCTTCATATGGTTTAGCAAGGCTAGACAAAAACTGGGAGTGATTTTCAATTCTGCACTTTGGAGTGAAACCGACAGCAGCACTCCAGATGGGTATTCCATCAAACAGGATAAAGGGCAAGTCTCACTTATTGAAATAAGCCTGGCCCATGAAAGCGGGGCTGCACAGTGGTGTGGTGGTTGGCAGCTCGGTCTCACAGCAATAGGCTTACTGTTTTGAGCCTCAGCTTGAATTCCACAACCACGCTGCTCACATCATGTAGCAAAGATTATATCGGTTAAATTTCAACATCCAAAGAGGACAAGCAGAAGAAATTTAAACAAGTGGGCCATGAGAAGATATGATAATATAGCCTACATGGTTTAAATTACACTTTGGGTTTTGGTGGATAGCAACTTTGCAATTTGATTGAAAAGGCACATATATACTGTGTGTGTGTGCCTCTGATAATAAACACGAAGCAGTGACAAATTATGTATATAATTTTTGTTTAATAAACCATCAGGAAAGTTGTGAGAAATGAAATTAACATGACCTGTAAGTGGACTTTTTTACAGCTCCCCTTTCTCAGTTAGTTTGCCGGGGGCTTACATCGTTTTCAGTGGAGACAAATTCCACCATAATTTTAATTCTGATTATTACATTTCTTATAAGAAGATAAATCAACATAGTGTTGCAAAAGATGCATTTATGAACTAAAGTAAGAGCAATGGCTTATCTAAAACTTGAAAGATTCTCCCATATTTTTATTGGTTTGAACTGATATAAAAAAGCAACATAATCAACTAACTTATTAAACTTAATCAACTTACTCATTAAATGTTTTTAGGTTTAAAAAGTAAAACATTTTAACAGTGAAAATGTAATTTTATGTCATATCTGTGATTTGTTTATAATATAAAAACTGAACAAACATCCCCTAAGACTGGTAATTTTTTTGTTTTTTTTGCTATTAGTTGTATTTTCTCAATTGGGATTTTAGAAACTATGCCTTGGTTAACCTAAGCATTGCCACAAGAAATATGGACATTTCTGTTTTAACAATCATGAAAACCCAATATGACTCAAAACATCTGAACTTTTTCTAACATTTCCATTTTTCACATTCAGGAGGTCAAAAGCAATATGCAAATGAAGGCATAAAGGAATAAAACATGCCAAAAAGAAGGAAAAAAAAAACATCTAAAAAGTCAAGACAAACACTCAGACCCTATTAGAATGCAAATTTGTAAAAATGGCTTGACATATTGATAAAAACTCAAAAGGCTGTGAATAGAGCTTATCTAAATCTTGGTCAACAGCAGGAAGACCACAGTTTAGAAAGTACAAAGCTTCCAAAGGTTAATGGGATTCCAGAGTCCCAAACAAAAAATACCTTCAGTTTTGAGAGGAGGCCACCAGACTGTGGAAATGGATGAGCCAAAGGTCTGTTAGTTAGTTTACAGACAATAAAACATGGTAAATATTTAAATCACTATTTCTGTCAATCAACACTGTCCATGGCAGCGATGTAGGACATAAAAAGCTTGGTGGCATGAAAGGTACAAAACTGACTTTGTTAGTTCGAGAACTAACAAATTACTAGTTAATTACTAGTCAATGCAGCATATTGCTTTTACCTTGTCTGTCTCCTGGTTATGTGGGGATGAAAAGAGACATGCTGGACAAGATGTTTACAGGGGGTTAGGTTGAAACTCTGAGTATATTGATCCTGTCTTTGTGGTAATTCAAGGTTTTCTGTTCCAGAAAGACAAGTATGTTGGATTTATATTCATATAGCATTTGCAGTCTTGCACTCAAGCATAAGGGGATGTTTCTCTTCTGCAGTTACTGCCCAAATTCAGCAAGAAGCTGCAGAAATCCAGGAAAACGTAATGATAAACCAACCAATCACAAGGAATAACTTCCATGTAACTGCACTGCAAGCAGTGGTGCACGTTAGGTCGGCAAGAGGTGAAAGTCAAATCTTCATGGATCTCTAAAGTCAGTTTGAAAAAAGTCACTAGTTTGAAGTCATGATTTGATGCAATCAGTTGGTTTCTACTATAGGCTATGTATGAAGTGGCTTGAAATGATGTGCATGTTAATTCTTCTATGTAAAGTGCCTTGTGACAACATTGTTGTGAAGTGGCGCTATACAAATAAAGCTGAATTGAAAATGGAATCTCTGCAGGTGGTTCTGCCTTAGTTGAGACAGACACTTCCCAAGTATAAATCCAGTTTACTGACTGGTCCCAGCTGAAGCAGCTGTCAGTCATCGCTTGTTGCAGCCACACAATTTCAGAGACATAGAAGCCAAATCAAGATGCAATGATTCATGTAAGGAGACATATTTTCAGAACTCAGACAGATGTGCTCTCATTTCCTGATCAATGTCTCATCAAACTGTACCATTGTGCAGTCACTCAAATTCTCAGGTCTCGCGTGTCTATTGTCACACATTGCGGCCATGACATGATGTCCAGGCGGGCTTTGTGCTCTGCACCATGATTACTTCAGTAAATGGGGACTTTTTTTTTTTTTTTTTAAAAACACTGAACATTTTTACAGCAGCTGTTTAGGAATAAGAGTGTTTGACAGACTCAGGGTTTCTTCAGCCTTCTTTCTGGAACAGATCCCTGGTCGTCATCCAGTATCTCAGAGGCTTTCTCATTATGGGATCTTGACCACCTTCATTTTTTTCTTTTTTTAAAGAAATCAAATGTTGGGTTTTGTGGAACATGGTTAAATTTATTCTTTAGATTTTGTGTTTTGTACTTTAAGGCCACCGTACATTAAGCAACTGGAGTGCCTTTCCTTCAAAGGGATGAGAGGCGTCTAAACAGGCTGCAGATGGCACCGCAGGTATCTTTTAATCCCTCTACTATTTAAATCAACTTCAGCACCCATGCTGTTGGAAAATATCTTATCAGATCCTCTTATGATCTTGTGTTTGAAAGCATTTCTCTGTTTTATTGTTTTGCTCAGCGGATCAGTTCTGCACTTATGAAATTGCCATATTCCCCAGATTATTTTCATCTGCCCCGTCTTGCCCCTTCAATGAGATCAGAATTTGTAATCTCTGATTAGCGCAGCCTGCTTCCTCTCCTCTCCTCACCCTGCTGTGACAATAATAACAGATATCAAAACCTCGTATAATCAAGTTAGCTTCTAATGGCAAGTGTTCTTCACACTCCACCTTCACACATTTAACTGCTCTTTCAAGTGAGGAAACATAATAATTACCCCTGCTGAGCTTCGAGTTGCTTTTAACTCCTCATCAGTTGTTTTTCATCACTTCATGATGTCATTTTTGTGGTTAAATCTGATTGTGTGTGTACTTTCTTAACTTCAAGAGGTCCTCTAATATCCCCCTCAAAGCAAAGGTCGATCTCACGCAAACACACGGGCATCCAAATGCATACATTTAGTTTATATAGACCCCCAAAGCACCACGCGTTCCTGACGACAACATCATGACTGTCCTTTGAATCCCATAATTTGTGGAGAATTACTCTGCTTTGCTCTTTTCGTTGCGTGTCATATATTTCTGCTCTTAGATATGATAATAGGTTCTTTTTAATATTAATCAGTTAACTCTTTAAATAGGCAAAAATGATAAATATGACACACAGAGGCGCATGTGGTCTTAACCAAGCCAGCTGCAGATTTGTGCCTTCAGTTCTGTATGAAGGAAAAAGTCTTTAATGCTTCTTTTCATTATTATGCACCCATAGTGAAGTATGAGTGGCCTTCAGAGTTGTCCATTTGTTTCTTTGCTTTTTTTCCCCCCTTCATTTTGTAATCAACTTGTTTGTGTGTGTGTGTGTGTGTGTGTGTGTGTGGGGGGGGGGGGGGGGGGGGGGGGTGTTGTTTAAAATCAGTATCAAATCAGGGTCTTTGCATGGAATCCTGTTGTGCACTTATAAGGTTATTAGAATTCATATCTATGACATCAGTAACAATCAAAGCATTTCAACACATTCTGATATTGTATATTAGCAGGAAAACAGGTGCAGGTGGTCAAAATACCCTCAAGGCACTGCTTGCACACATACCAAAGACCTTGACATTTTCAGCTGCAGGTCGTTGCACGGTTTCTCTTCCCCCACATCAAGCTTAAAGGATGATGCTCAGGTAACATTAAACCCTTGCCAGAGCTACATGTGTGGCTCCAGTGAGGCCTGTGACTAGATCAGTTAGTCAATGCATCACTTTGATAGAGACTGCAGCATCTCAAAACTGCTGGATGATGGCCATGACGTTTCCTCCCAGAGGAGGACGTTGCACATTGACTTTGATAAGCTCCTGACTTTTCTTCTTGCTTTCCCGGTTTATCCTTAACTTTCCCACTGCCATACTATATATATCTAATTAACCGATCCATATAAAAAGACACAGGGATCTGCTCGTCTTTGGATAGATGGAACATAATTTCCAAAACAACGCTGTCATAATAAATACCCTCCTTTGAATTAAGTAGTTTTAAGCAACTAAATCTGCCAAACTTAAGATCGCCAGAAAAGATATGAAGAACTGTTAAAGCCTGATGAGATTAAATAAGACGCTGGTGTTGTTAAAATAAGTGTATGGCAGTAAAAATACATGGAATGTGTCAAGGTTCCTGGAGGTGTGGGGACCCAGTTCATGAAAGAAAGGCAAGAGGGAGACCAGATGCAAGAACAAGGTTTCATCCTAAAACTGACTGAACAGAAGAGAAGAGAAGAGAGGACAGAGACTAAACAGCTGGCTACAGACAAGCAAAACACAATGAAGCAGCCAAATACAAAACTGCAACTGAGGGGTCTACATACACAGAGGGAGTAACATGGAACAGGTGAAATGAATCTGAAAATCAGCTAAATAACAGGAAGCAAAATGGGCAACAATATTCTGGGCAACTAAACGACAAAATAAAACAGGAAACCAGAAGTTAAGAGACAACATGAACATCACATCAATACAGCATACAACATCCAAACATGGTTCATTTTCTGTTGCAAAAAGGTAGAAATAGCAACAATATTTTTATGCTCCCAGACTGATACATTCTTAATAAAACAAAAAAGGAAAATTTGAAGGACACAAACTGCTCTCTTTGTTTAAACTCAGTTTATAACAAAAAAAAAAAAAAAAAACTGTCAAAGCTCAAATTTCTTTAGAAAATGTTGCTTACCAGTTGCTAAATGCAGATGCTAAAAAAGTACACAAAGTAATAGTTCTAATTGTTTTTTTTTTTTTGTTTTTTGTCAATCATTTTAGTTGTAAAATAGTACTCCATTTTCCCACTGCTGTTTGAAACGGATAGTCCACTTGTCACTTTGGAGAAAGAGTTTTGTATAAGTAAAAAAAAAAAAAAAACTTTTTGGAAAACTCCTTTCAGCATGAACATTTTCGGATGATGTAGATGTGCTGTTAATGTGTGCATAGTGTATCAGGTGTTTTTGGCTCACGGCATCAGATTATGTATCGCTGTGTGGCAATGAATGGATACTCCCATGATAAAGCCTCCAACTTGTCTGAGCAAGTTGGAGGCTGAGGTGAAAGCTTCAGGGTGCATTTACATCAGGATAGTTTGCTAAACTCAATCCAATTGGGGACTCAGAAGTTGTAGGGGGTTGTATCCATGCTGACTGAGATTGCTTTCATGCTGAACTATGGTCAAATAAGCCAAACCATTAGAAAAATAAATCCTCATTTCCACCAATACACAGCAGTATCGGCGCTGCAATAGTATTTAGGAAAAGAGAAGACAAGACCCACATGAAGAAAATTCCATTTTCTCCACTTGCAAGCTAAACATGGAGCATGAAACTATTGCTGTGTTGGGTTTTCATTTTGTCTACTGTAATTAAACTACAGAAATACACTGCAATAAGGGGCGCAGTATGAATAACAGACAAGGCAGAAGACCCTAACGCAATTGCATTGTATACTTACAATGTAATACTACGCCAAATGAGGGTAGGGATTATGTTTTTGTAGTTTGCTTCTTGTATTTAGTCGGGTTGAAACAGACCAAGACCTGCATTTGTAGACGGACCGAGTCCAGTTCTTTAATCTTAATCAGAATTTGTTTGGCGCATTCACATTTCCCTAAATGAAGCACACTTTTCGAGCAAACGGTCAAGGATTCAAATCAAAAATACTGATGTGAACATGCCCTCAGATTTCCCATAAGAACAATGCATTTAAAAAATATGTGTAGCCTGACTCACTGTATCTGTCAGCAATTTTAATGATGTGGTTGATTAATTAATATGTTAGTATTTATTCCAGTTTCTCTGGGTAACACTCAAATTAACATAAATGCACACACATAAATAGTAGGACACACACAAGTTTTTCATGAATACTTAAATGTGTACCTGTGTAAGAATCCAATCACACACACGCACACACACACACACACACACACACACACACACACACAGAGAGAGAGACAAACTTCAGTTGGTGTATAACAGGAAGGTGTCTAGTTCCCTTCAACTGTGAAGACTCGAGGAAAGATCAATGAATATTTAAACATGTCATATAACTCACACTTGCTTACGTACACATGCACACACCCACACACACAAATGACATAGAACATCGATACCAGCCTAGGTCACCACACTAACAAGAATCTGGAGGTTCTGATTAATTTATAATGATTATCTGTGTTTGTGTAAGTGCGTGCATGTGTGTATGCAGGTGACAACTAAGGTCACTGCACATGATTTCATATCCACAATCTGTTCCAAAATATCAACATAAATTTTATGGATGTATTACCCCCACCCCCTCTTTACACATCCCCACAGACACACACACACACACACACACACACACACAGTCAGACAAGTCTGACGGTGAAGACTAATTTTTCGAAAAGAGTCTTACTCTGAAGAGGGGTTTTCATTATACTCACATCTTTAACTCGATACTGCAACTAATGATGGCTTTAGATACTTAATACCTTTTTTTGTACTGCAGAGGGGAAAAAACCCACTTTTTAAACTATTAAATCAAATCATTGTATAATAAATACATCATTTTAATGCTCTCGCTCCTACAGCTAGGCTTCTTAAATTGCTTACTTGTGTGTAAAAAAGCAAACTATTTCCATGTCATTCTTATCTTAGGAAACAGATTTTCTTTGGGTGCTTAAATTAATTCATTCATTCATTTTCCAAACCGCTTATTCCAATTCAGGGTTGCGGGGAAGCTGGAGCCTATCCCAGCTGGCTTTGGGCGACAGGCAGGGTACACCCTGGACAACTTGCCAGTCCATCGCAGGGCCACACACAGAGAGATGAACAACCACACTCACGCTCACACTCACTCCTAGGGACAATTTAGAGTGACCAATTAACCTATCATGCATGTCTTTGGATGGTGGGAGGAAGCTGGAGTACCTGGAGAGAACCCATGCATACACAGGGAGAACATGCAAACTCCACACAGAAAGGCCACTGACAAAAGCAGCCAAGGATCGAACCAGCGACCTTCTTGCTGTGAGGCCACAGTGCTAACCACTGCGCCACCGTGCAGCCGGGTGCTTAAATTATACATCAATTTTTGCTTTAATTCCACATATACTTTGACTACATAAGTGTTTTCTCCTCACGCCCGTAAAGCCCTTTTGAATTTGAATGTATTATTAAGAAATTAAAAGTAAACAGATGAATGAGCATAATTTCAGGTTTATCTGAAGGCTCTGCAGTTCCTCCTCAATATATTTCAGCAAGATATATATATATATATATATATAGTTTTTCACTGCATTGTAAATGGATACATTTTATTCTCCTTTACCGTTGTTGTATTCAAAATAGAACAAGAAATGGTTGTTTGTTTACAAAAATAAATAAATAAGTACAGATTCTGAAATTGCTCCAAACATGTATCTTGAAGATGGCATTACAATCATATCTTTTCTATTGGTTTCATATTTAACCTTCATCAGGCAATCGCTTGTACTCACGGTACTTTGGTGTTGTTTTTGCTCATGCTGGTGTTGTTAAGTTACACTTAATGTGCAATAGCAAGCAATGATGAGTGCAGCATGCACAATAGAATTTTCATACATTAATATTATTTTGGAGCATCTTTTTCTCTCTACGCTCCTCTCATTTGCTATTCCAGGACAGAGGCTTGTGAACAAGGCTGCACCAATGGTCTGGAATCTAACCTTGTATTATTAAGCTTCTGTTTCTAAAGAATGCCCTTCTGGTGCATGCAGCTTTGAATAAAAATATCTGCTAAATGGTGAAATGTAAATGTTTGGTAATACCAGCCAGTTACCTGCCATTGCAATCACAAGGTAGGCTTGTCATGTTTTGGTTGGTGGGTCTGTGTTCAGAGCCAGGTTAACAGCTTTATCTATCCCTTTTTACTGAATAAGGATAACAGAGTTGGCCTTTACCAGTTTGAGGGCCTTGATGTGCTGTTTTTTGTTACAAAAGCTTGGAAATGTTATTTTTGCAGAATACAGAGATTTAAGGGGGAGTAGCTGAAGTTGGATTTTAAATGAAGCATGCTCTTGCAAAGTTATTTTATTATTATTATTATTATTATTATTATTATTGTTATTGTTGTTGTTGTTAATACATTGTAGATTACATATATTTAACCATTTAAGCTGTAAAATGGTTAAATATATGTCATCTACAATTTTCTTTTTTACTTTCTTTCCTTTCCATTTTTGCAAATGTGGTGCAGGCACCAGTGTCAAAATGAGTAACATAAAGTGAGAATAAAAACAACAAAGACAAAAAAAAAAACAAACCTAAAACTGCAGCAGTTGGACTCCGGAGCTCTCAAACATTTAGTGTTTAATAGACTAGATGATGCAACACAGTGGTAAACATGCTTCTGTTCCAACTTATTTTTAAATGTGCTGTTGGCAGCAAATTCAAAGTGAGCACATATTTTTCAAATGTTTTATGTTTTTTGCTTTGCGTGTGTGTGTGTGTTTGTGTGTGTGTGCTATTTTTTTTATAGAAATATCAGCTGTAATTATTTACATATGAACAAATGTAGTTTTTATTTATATGTTGCAGAGTTCCAGCTTTGGAAAGACATAAGTAGAAACATATGATCAGGTTTATCTGAGGATTTTGTATAAATCCAGGTTGGTCCTGTTTACAGTCAAGCAGAGGCCAAGGGAAAATTGTTCATCCTTCAGCTCTAATTATAAAGTGTGTTTTGAATGTGCACATGTACATTTCTTAAATAAAAGTTGAAAATGGTCTATTACATTTTATATCACACTTTACTTTCATTTTTTGTTTGTTCTTGATTTTTCCAAATATTCTCTGACCTCATCTGATCAAAAAGTAATGGTATAATCTCACATTACTGATGCAGGGGAACATTTGTCTCTTTACTTGTTAGTTATTCAGATTTTCAGTAACGTGTCTCTCTTCCTGCACACTGTTCATTAAATTATTGCTCTGCTTTTAATTTGATCAGAATGCTAATGCTGACTCTTCAGTCCTTGTACTTTAAAGACCCACTTTGATGAAAATCAGGGTTTTTTGTTGTTCACATTTTCTTGTGGCATTTTTCTGATGCTACAGGACATTTGAAATAACTAATCTCAAAACTGCCTTTCTGATTATTTCTGCTTTTAAATAACTGTAAACCAAATGGGCAGACTCATGGTGAAAACAAAGATGACGTTAGCTTTCATAATCTACTGAAACATTTTGCTGTAACATGGTTTCTTCAGTCAAGTTTCCTCAACTGGCTGCAGAAAGAAATAGGCTTTGTCCACAAGGTAAATGTGAAGATGGATGCTGTGCTTTCCATCAAGACACCATCAAGTGGACAACTTGTATCTTTACTGGTAAGTTTGTTTATTTCTGTAGAGTGCTAATAATTCAACCAATCTGCATAACATTTGCTAACATTACATTAACTAGTTATGGAGCAACTGTGCGAGCTCAGTTTACTTTGGCAACTCTAACTTGCTAATTTAACCTAACTGCAGCTGTGTTAAAATAATGTAGAATGTGTTTTACAGCAGCCTTTTTAAAATAAAGCAGTCTCGGCCCACAACTCTGAGTTGAACCGCTTCATGACTGGTGCTCCGCAGAAGTACAGTCCTGAAAAAATGGCACAGGTTTTGTGATTTTCATTATAAACTTTATGATCACAATTTAAAGACCACTGAGGACACTTTAGAATAACTAAAAAGGAAAATTGTGGGTCTTTAATATTTATTGAAATTGTGTGTTATCGCGTCCAACACATGCAGAAAAACCAAGTCGCGATCTTCAAAACTCCACTGCTTCATATTTAAGACAGTTTGTATCATCAGAGCAAATGTTTAGGATCAAGAAGACGTAATGTAAAACATCATTTGTCCCGTTTTCTATCTCTCACCACAAGTCAGTGTGATACTCTTCCAACAGAATTAATTCCATGAACTGAATGTCCGTGTGTAGTTGTGTGTCAGTGTATTTGATAAATTTACCAATACCTTTTTTTTTTTTCTTTAACTGTTGTTCCATTTTAGCGCATGTTTGACCAACTACCTATCCAGGGACAGCAAGTGGAAATTAGTAGCTTTGCTGAAGCCTGGCACCATACAAGTTTCCTTTTGAGGTCAATGGAATGCTGTTCATGTCCCAGTCAAGTAAATAAATTCATTTAAATAAATTCATTCATTCAGTGGGAATAATCATTAGCGTTCATCTGTTGCTTTGTTCATATGACTTGACAGTGACTGCAGTCTATGAATATGAAGGAGTGTACACACTTACCAGTTATATTTTGGCTAAATGCAAGTGGTATTTAAGTAGAACAGTGAGAAATCTTAAGTAGATATGAGAAACAGCATGAGAAGTTTGGAAAACACTATTGGATGATAATTCTTCGCTTGCATGACAATCTAACAGCATCTACAGATTGATTTTTCTTATGGTACTGTGCAAACTCAAATTAAAAAAAAAAATTAAAAAAAACATTTCTGAGTAAGGACTGGCTACAGTGATTGTTTTCAAAACCTCAAAGATAAATGTAAATATTCTATGTAGCAAAATGGAGACTGTACAATTTTTATGAGCTGAAAAGTCAGCATTGTCATGACCAACTTTATTCTTCAACACAGGTTGAACACTCCAAACAATGACAAGGTGTCTTGTCATTTCTTTCTATAGTTTTTGGGAAAAGTTCTCTCGGGTTCTTGAAAAATTTTCACTTCAGACTTTTCTCTAATGTTGTTCCTTGACACCCACCCTTCAATGGAGACCAGTTCTATGTATATATATATATATATATATATATATATATATATATATATATATATATATATATATATATATATATATATATATATATATATATATACATATATATATATACACTATTCACAAAAAGTTAGGGATATTCAGCTTTTGGGTGAAATTTCACAACAAGCCTAAAGTGCATTCAAACCTGTACAGGTGAACTTAATGTGATCTTCTCTAAGCTTTTAAATGCACATGTCCAACTGTTAAATGTTTCAATAAATTTTGCACAAGTTGCTGTTCTCTAACAAGGAGCTTAACGGCAAAAATCACGGTAGGTGTGTGATCCTTGAATTGACCAATAAATGTCCTGGTTCAATTAGAGCTGGTGTTTAAACAGTTGTCCTCATCATGCTGTTGACATTTTGACATCATGAGACCAAGACGACACCTAACAATGGAACAACAGTCCATTGCCATTGCGATGCTTCAAACAGGACGTTCTCAGACAGAAGTGGCCACTGAGCTGGGAGTGTCACAGAGTGTCATCAGCAGGTTGCAACAGAGATATCGAGAGACTGGAAGAGTCACAGAAAGGCCTAGAAGTGGACGTCCTTTGGCCACATCCCGTGCTGATGACCGCTACATTGTGAACACTGCCCTGAGAAACCGGATGATGAATGCCACGCAACTCCAGGCACGTTTAAGAGAGTTGAGAGGCACCCAAGTGTCACGTCAGACCATTCGAAACCGTTTACATCAGCGGGGTCTGCGTGCTAGACGACCTGCACGGGTACCTGACCACACCACCAGGCACAGGCATCATCGTCTTGCATGGGCCAGGGAGCATTTACGCTGGACGAGGAACCAGTGGGCCTCAGTGCTGTTCTCTGATGAAAGTCGATTCACACTGAGCAGAAATGATGGCCGGCAACGATGTTGGAGACGTCAGGGAGAGCGCTATGCATCAGCCACTGTTGTCACCAGGCGAGCTTTTGGTGGTGGCGGTGTTACAGTGTGGGCAGGGGTGTCCACTTGGTACAGAACTGCCCTACACTTTGTGAATGGTACAGTGACAAGCCCATACTACCTGAATAACATCATTAATCCAGTGATTGTGCCCCTACATGAACAGCACAGGCCTAATTTCATCTTCATGGACGACAATGCTCCTGCTCATCGAGGCCGCATCATCAGGGAACGGCTGTTGGAGACTGGTGTACCTCAAATGGAATGGCCTGCACTCTCTCCGGACCTGAATCCCATTGAAAACCTGTGGGATCAGCTGAGCCGTCATGTAGAGGCTCGAGACCCTGCACCCCAGAACCTCAATGACCTGAGGGCTGCCCTTCAAGAAGAGTGGGATGCCATGCCTCAGCAGGCAATAAGTTGCCTTGTGAACAGCATGAGACGTCGTTGTCAAGCTGTAATTGATGCTCAAGGGCACATGACGAGATATTGAGACGTTCAAATTTTTTGTTGTGGTGTAACTACCATTGTTGTTACCTTTTGTGTTGAATGAATTTTTTGAGATGAGGAAATCAGTAGTGCATCCTTCTACTTAAAGATCTTACTTTTATGATATTATATCACTGTAGCATGAACATATTGCATTTTCCATAAATTTCACCTGAAAGCCAAATATCCCTAACTTTTTGTGAGTAGTGTATGTATATATATATATATATATATATATATATATATATATATATATATATATATATATATATATATATATATATATATATAGGCAGGGTACACCCTGGACAGCTCGCCAGTCCATCGCAGGGCCACACAGAGAGACGAACAACCACACTCATGCTCACACTCATTCATAGGGGCAATTTAGAGTGGCCAATTAACCTATCATGCATGTCTTTGGACGGTGGGAGGATATATATATATATATATATATATATATATATATATATATATATATATATATATATATATATGTATATATATATATATATACTGTATATATTCACTCATGTCACTCTGCTGCTTTTCAAACTTCAGTGGCTTCCGTTCTCAGCACGCATCTAATTCAAAGCTTTGCTGCTCACAAAGGAATGACTCAAATGACTCCTGTGTACCTTCACGCCTTCTTCCAGAGCTACACTCCTTCTCGACAGTTACACTCTTCTAATGAAAGATGGTTTGTATTTCCACCACTACTCGGGACTAAATCACTAGCAAAACTCTTCTTCTGTTGTGCCACAATGGTGGAATGACCTCCCATACTCTGTCCGATCTGCAGAGTCCTTGTCTACTTTTAAGAGCAAGCTGAAGGCTCAGCACTTCAAGGAGCACTTCTGCACTTAGTTTAACTACACTGCTCTAAAAAATAACAGGAACACTTAAACAACACAACCTAACTCCAAGTCAACCACACTTCTGTGAAATTGAACTGTCCACTTAGGAACACTGATTAACAATCAGTTTTACATTCCGCTGTGCAAATGGAATGGGAAACAGGTGGGAATTGTAGACAATTAGCAAGACACACCCAATAAAGGAGTGGTTCTGCAGGTGGTGACCACAGACCACTTCTCAGTTTCGATGCTTTCTGGCTGATGTTTTGGTCACTTTTGAATGCTGGCGGTGCTTTCACTCTAGTGGTAGCATGAGATGGAGTCTACAACCCACACAAGTGGCTGAGGTAGTGCAGCTCATCCAGGATGGTGCATCAATGTGAGCTGTGGCATGAATGTTTGATGTCTGTCAGTGTAGTGCCCAAAGCATGGAGGCGCTACCAGGAGACAGGCCAGTACATCAGGAGACATGGAGGAGGCCATGGGAGGGCAACAACCCAGCAGCAGGACCGCTACCTCCTTCTATGTGCAAGGAGGAACAGGAGGAGCACTACCAGAGCCCTGCAAAATGAGCTCCAGCAGGCCACAAATGTGCATGTATCTGCTCAAACAGTCAGAAACAGACTCCATGAGGGTGGTATGAGGGCCCGACATCCACAGGTTGGGGTTGTGCTTACATCCAAACACCATGCAGGACGTTTGGCATTTGCCAGAGAACACCAAGATTGGCAAATTTTCCACTGGTGCCCTGTGCTCTTCACATATGAAAGCAGGTTCACACTGAGCACATGTGACAGATGTGACAGAGTCTGGAGACACCGTGGAGAACGTTCTGCTGCCTGCAACATCCTCCAGTATGACCAGTTTGGCAGTGGGTCAGTAATGGTGTGCGGTGGCATTTCTTTGGATGGCCGCACAGCCCTCCATGTGCTAACCAGAGGTAGCCTGACTACCATTAGGTACTGAGATGAGATCCTCAGACCCCTTGTGGGACCAGCTGCTGGTGCAGTTGGTCCTGGGTTCCTCCTAATGCAAGACAATGCTAGACCTCATGTGGCTGGAGTGTGTCAGCAGTTCCTGCAACACGAAGGATTTAATGTTATGGACTGGCCCACCCGTTCCCCAGACCTGAATCCAGTTGAGCACATCTGGGTCATCATGTCTCTCTCCATCCACCAATGGCAAGTTGCTCCACAGACTGTCCAGGAGTTGGCGAATGCTTTAGTCCAGGTCTGGGAGGAGATCCCTCATGAGAACATCCGCCGCCTCATCAAGAATATGCCCAGGCGTTGCAGGGAGGTTATTCAGGCACGCGAAGACCATGCACACTACTGAGCCTCATTTTGACTTGTTTAAAGGTCATTACATCAAAGTTGGATCAACCTGTAGTGTGTTTTTTCACTTTAATTTTGAGTATAACTCCAAATCCAGACCTCCATGGGTTCATACATTTAATTTTCATTGATAATTTTTGTCTGA
The DNA here is from genome assembly GCF_933228915.1 of Telmatherina bonti. NCBI lineage: Eukaryota > Metazoa > Chordata > Actinopteri > Atheriniformes > Telmatherinidae > Telmatherina > Telmatherina bonti. The sequence continues at coordinate 16,270,269 of NC_136624.1, forward strand.
TTTTATTGTCAGCACATTCAACTATTCAGATCTACAACATGTTACTTGAGTGTTCACTTTATTTTTTTTGAGCAGTGTACATATACTACACACACACACACACATATATATATATATATATATATATATATATATATATATATATATATATATATATATATATATATATATATATATATATATATACATAATATTGTGTGTTTGTGTAGCAATACAATGTTTTAGGTAAATTTTTAGGTACAATCTGCAAATTTCCTCATTAGTTCGGGAATACAAATGTATAATTTTTTGCCAGATGAAGGAAGTGATGAAGACTTTGAGGTGGAACAGGACAATCACAGCAGAGTAATCATTTATCCTTCTTTGATGTATGTGTGTGTTTGTGTGTGTCCGCCCTGCCAACCTTGGGCTGAAGAATGACTCCATAATTGCTGCTTTGCTCTGCACCCATCCACCTCGAAAGCATTAGTTATTAGGTGCCCACACACAAGAACAATAATTCAAGAATTCCCATTTGTAACTGCATACACATACACACACACTCTCACACACTCACACACACACACACACACACATACGTTTTTAGTGCCCTGTCCTCAACAGCTATCCATTATAAGCAGAGATAGGCAAAACACACATCCCCATTTTGCTTGCACCACTTGTTCTAATTGTAATTCAAAGACTCATTCGTACACATGCACACATCCACTGGCTTCCAACAGATTAATATTTTTTATGGTCTCAGCTGTCCTGTCAGTCAACCATACTCACTTGACCCTTAATGCTAATCGTGTGTAATATTTTATGCTAATAATTTTAAAGGCATAAACTGGAAGCCAAGGCAGTAAGGAGAAAAGGAGGTTGAAATTTAGAAATGCCCTGTTTACTGTAAAACTGATCTTAGTCAGTGATTGATTAAAACTATTTGGATGAATTTAATCTTACTGATAAACAATTTAACATAGTGTGGTCTCACAAACCTTAAGTTTCCAAGAAGCATATTCAAAGTGCATACAGTCTACCCACACTTGTAGTTTCATTTCCCAGTTTTAAGACACTCATTTCTTCCACTGAATTTGTCTATTTGTGTCTTTCCCCTTCACATCAGAGGTGCAAGCAGAGTATAGGAATTAGAAATTGGTGCATCTTTGTTAATATCTCTTCCACCATGCCTACATTCTTCTTCACCCTTGTTCTTCCAAATGGACTTAAGTTAACTTTTGAAATATTTTATGCTAATAATTTTAAAGGCATAAACTGGAAGCCAAGGCAGTAAGGAGAAAAGGAGGTTGAAATTTAGAAATGAAATATGAGCTGATGGACTTGCTCCTTTGAACAGGAAGGGATGCGTAATGTCTTCATCACAGCCTGTCAGTTAATCACAGCTCTGAGTGACAACCACTCATTCAATCTGATATATTTACAATCTGACAGCTTAGTCAGGCCAGACTCCCACTCATGCCTTGTCACTGTGTATGGTATGTGTCTTTATACCACCCTGCTGCTTTATGTGGAAGTTGCTGAGGCAGAATGGGGGTATTGTTATTGTTGACAAACCAAACAGATGATTTGATATTTGCCTGAAAAAGTGGCAGACCAAGAAGCTCTTCCTTTTAGCAGATACATGTTATTCAGTTTAAATCATATGAGTAGTATGTAGTCATATGTAGTAGTTGTAGTAGGAACTAGGCTGCATGTCAAGGGTTTAATGACACCCAAGAGGCGATAGCTATGTTACTCCTTAATGAGAACTTTGAAGCTTGTTGAACCTTTGCTTTGACAGTGATGCACATGCCTCTAAAAAAATTGCCTAAGTGGTATTTCTACACAATTACTTGTTGGCAAGACTAACATAACTTTTGGTATATGATCTAATGACCATTTCATTTACAGACTTTGAGCTGAGGGCTTCTTCTTGTTATGCAAACGTATAGGAAGTATAAGTATAAGGATGAAATCTGTGCATCAAGGGAACCCATGTATGCAAAAGGGGGGCATGTTAACTTCACAAAAAAGAATATACATATATATATATATATATATATATATATATTGTACAGGTTAGTTACTGTATGATTAAGTGATTGTTTAGTCTTTGGATTTGTCTAATAGCTGTTGCTCGAGTTACTGACTTGATCTTTCCAAGGCTTTGTATATGTCATGACAGCAGCAGGTATAGGATTCAAGCCAAGAACCAGCCATAGTATGAGTGTTTAAAGAGGAATGACTGGCAAAAAATGGAGAGCAAACCAGAGGAGATAAACTGTTTGCAGAATTATGACAGGTCTGTAGAATGAGCAATCACCAAGCAACCCAGCCAACCATTCCAAGGACAAGCACACACTCATGGGAAAACAATTACAAAACAACAGGGAAAAGGAGAAAAACACAAGTAGAATGGAAGCGTAAGCTGCAAGACCTTAACAAAACTGTGCCTTTGGGTATTATGATTAAACCCTTCTTCTCTGAATAAAGAATAGATACACTGTGTATAAATTTCTATATTTCTGGGTAATTCTTGAATCAAGATTCAAGTTCTATGCTGGTTTCATATTAAATGATAAAAGATATTAGAAACCATCTAGAATCTACTTGAAATTGAACAAATGACCTTACCTTAAACCATGACAATATGAGGATTCTGTTTAAACGGCTCTCTAAATGCTGATCGGTGTCGTGCAACTGTGCACTAAAACATTTGGTAAATGCATACTTACCACATGAGGACATGATGGGTTAAGAGGCATCCTACCAAAGTTCATAATCATGAGAGGATCCCACTTCCTGTGGAGATAAAAGCATTTTATATTAGTTTGTGTTGTGTACTTGCGAAAAGTTAAATAAGGAATCTCGTTCTGATTCACTTTAATTCAAATGGGGGATGCTGGGCAAAATGGCCATATGAAGAGGTAAATATTTTAAGCTTTCAACACCTTAACTTACATTACCAAATCTTATAGCAAATGATTTAAGAAAGAAGAAAACCTTACATATTTCCACATTCTAGACTAAACTTAGTTCAAATAAAATGGCCATGGTTGCTCACCAAAGACTGAGTGATTTAAACAAACAGGCTACACGTATCCTGGCTAGCAAAAACAACTATAAGATGTGCCCATTGCAGGTACACTGTGAAGAATTCCTTCCATTACCTGTAACACAGTCGAACCCGTCAGTGGCCTGAAAACCAACAATGTCTATAGTACATTCTGGCAGCACTCATATACCGGCTGATGATGTTAACACACTTACCAACCTCATCAAGTCCACAAGTGATGCAATTGAAAGAATGGTAAAACTGTTTGAGTGGGACTAAAGGTCATGAGGGACAAGATTCTTGGCATTAAAAAGCAAGCAGAGAAAAACGAGCTTTCTGCTTGAAGACTATACAGTGCATGTCTCAAGTGGAATATCATGGTCACCGCTAGAGCCTGAGAGTCTACCTGAGTCTCAAAGGGGGATGTATGTACCAAGCTGATCAACATGTGCCAGGAGGTGTTGCCTTCAGAGAAAGACGAGCTCAGAGATCCTGTGGATGTTGCTTATCGGACAGGGAGACCTAGCAAGAATGACCTGAGGCCATGAGGAATAATCCACTGATTTATCTCCCAGTGGCTATCATGATGCAGTGTGGTAAAGCTGCCAAGAGCAGCAATTTCCTTAGGTCCTATCTAGGGTCTAAGAGCTCAACATAAAAGGATATCCCATCCCAGCTTCCAAATCAGAGTCGAAGAACTCCCTAATAATACAGCTTATTTACAATAAGAATACCATAGTTTACCTTATAGGTTTATCAATGATATGCTTAAGCATACCATTGATAAACCTGTAAGGTAAACTAAAGCCAAAACATCACACAAAATCAATTAACCAGAAAGTGAAAACTAACCCCTACATTAAAATGAACAAACAAAAAACATTTCCTAACCCTAACTCCCTACACCACATAAACAGGAAAAAACACACAGAATAAAAAAGGCACTTCACCCCTACAGTTTACAGGTTATTAAAATGAATAATCTATTTACAAATGGACTGAAAATACTCATGCAGAGTAACTGATTGGTCAGTAGCTTGAACCACACAAACAACCACTGCAGTCAGAATGGTGCCACCAGAGCAAAGCAACAGCTGGTCTTTTCAGGGCTGCAGGTGTCTGCAGGGACCAATATAGAGATGCCTACTAGGCACCAATCAGTCGATGAAAAATGCCCTGGCACAGCCAACCACACTTGGACCTGTGGGCACTGTCAAAGACTTTAACATAGGAAGAAATAATCCACCCAGACAAAAAAATGGAGATTGCAAAAATACAGCCAGGGATGTAACACAAATATCTGTAATTCACTGAAGATTTGATGGACAAGACAGAAAAGAAAACAGGAAATTGTGGATTTGTATTCAGAAATTACAAGAGGAATGAAAACCTACCTACTTCGTGAGAGGACAAGGTTTATTCAAAATAATCACAAATTCACCCATTAACACATTAAGATAGACTGAAGTGTTGATGTTTTGGGGATGTGGTCTAAAGATTAGTACTAGAAATACTAAAAATTAATAACAAAACTCATTTGACTGCACTTTTTTTCAAAAACTATTTCCGTACAGGATGACGCAACAAAATTGGTGGCCAAAACCTGAGTTAAAAATTATGTAAAAAGGAGTAAATAAGTCCACTGTGACCTAACAGGATTCCCATAAATGTCGGAAGTTTCTATTAACACTAACATGGTATGTAAGCAGCTGCATTGCTTTATGTTAAGTAGTTTAAGCCTGATTTTTTTTTGTACTTCAGTTTTTGGTGACTTGACCTCTTGGAGATCCTTATGGTGTCATTCTTTTTGACCATCTCACGATACACTCTGCAGGGGTGAAAACCTCTCTAATAAGAAGAGAAAAAAATAGGCTTAATGGTAATGTTTCTTTTTCCCCAGAATGTGAGCTATGGGGTCATTAAGTATGCAAAGTGATGAAATATCATGATCGGATATAGTTTTAAGATATTTAAAAATTATGGCAAAAATGTAGGTGTATGGCCCACTCCCATTCCAGAGCATAAAGAAAGTATATCAAAATAAATGTGTCCTCCTCCTGAAAATGTACAATTAGTGTTCTTGAAACTTACAGACTTTTTTGTTACAAAAGTGAAAGAAGTTATTTGAGGGTTAATGTCTCTTTACTGGTTAACACCTGAAAATACTGTTTGGGAATAACGTGAAACGTCTTTAACGTGAAATTGGCAAATGATGGGAAAAACCAAATCTTAAAATTTGGTAGCCTCAAAGCTAGATCAAATTTAAAGAGGAAACCATTAGATACTGACTTTCTAAACCATTTAACGAGGAGTTTATCACTTCACGAGCTAAATAAGATTGTTTGTCCATAAAGCAAAGGGAACTTTTTAAGTCCAGATTCAAATGGCTCAATTTTTTTCCTTGTTTGTAAGTTTAATATTCATAACATTTGTGAAGAAAAAAAAAAAAGTCTGCTTTTCATTTGCAAACACAGTTTCAGTCCACACAGTTATTTTATATGGAATAACAATGACATTTTGTGGAATATTGATTTGATAGTATCATGTTGGAGTATCAGCTGTTTAACACAGATGGACTCTTGTGCTCCTTTGAAGATTTCATATTAGAATGCAATGTTGCTGTCACTCCAGGAGATTATGCCAGGGTGTTTAGCGCAATACCATCTGGAGTTCAGTCAAGAGTTCATACCCAGCATTTGTCCTTGTTATCTGTCCCATTGTTAAAATCTGTTTGCTGGTTACTCTAAAAATAAAAACAGATCTATTAGATCTTTATTTGAGAGAAATATAACCACAGTAGCAATCTAACTTCTATTCTCTCATGTTTATGTATTTTTAACATGACATAACATGGTAATAACCAAAGGGCTACCTAATCAGTATTTAACTACCCCCAACAAGGTATTGGAAATGTCTTTTACACTTATTCATAGATTTTATCCAGAGGAAAAAAGGTTCTCAGTCAAGTTCAAGATAATATGAAGACATGAATTGTAGTTTTTGAAAGACTCACCTATTCTGCTGCATCTGTTGTGGTATTGCTCTGACATTCAAAACATATTGCACATATCTGTTTTTTTGCTCACAATTTTGTTTTGTAATATTTTGGGAAGACATTACTTGTGTATATACATACATACATACATATACATATACATATACATACATACATATATATATATATATATATATATATATATATATATATATATATATATATATATATATATATATATATATATATATATATATATAGTCAAATAAAACAAATCAAATTAAACAAATATTTATATAATTTGAAGATGGAGGAAACTAACTGATTTCATCAAACCTGCTAACTGATTAGATCCCTGATCCTGAGCATGAACATTCTGGTGTAAAAACTTCTCTTTAAATGGAAGAGAAAACCTCAGAGGGTTCTAACTTTACAGAGTTGTTTGTCCATTCAGAGACATCGTTGTTTATAAAGTTTGCTAAAAAAAAATGGCAGCTCCCATGTATGTGAGCCCACAACAATTAGATAGATTCATTGTAAGAGAATGGATGCTAAATTGACTTGTATTTACAACACTTTCAGTCATGCTGACCATGCCTAGAAGTCACCCCTTCACACACACTCATACCCCAATAGCCACATCAGGGGCAATGAATGGTTTAGTTTAATGCCCAAGGACACTGTCAGGGGAAGCCTTAAATCAGGGGTACCCAAATAAGTCCTCGAGGGACGATGTCCTGCAGGTTCTGGATGTAACCCTGTCTAATACACCTAGCATCCATTAAATGGATGCAATGGCCAATGACGTTTTTCAAATGAGTGATTAGTTTGAGCCAGGTGTGTTAAGTATTTCTATTGAATGATGTTAATGCATAAGTCACAGTTCTTGACAGCCAGATAAGATTTTACAAGAACTTTGGCTTATATAAAGTAACCATGAAGCATATTCTGCATTTCTCTGTTCTACACCGCATCATCTTCACTAGAAAGTAATTGGTCACATGACCCCTTACATCACATTCAGGATGTATAGATACAAAAAAAATGTTTCCATTACACTTTTGCAATACTTCTATATTGAAACATCTGGAAAACCACCTTATTAGTGCATAAAAACCTTTAGCAATATTTGGGAGATTTATTTCAAAACACAGGTTTTTCCATTAGCATTTCTTTATTGCGATATTAAGGTTTTGCACAGTTCTAGGGATAATGGAAACACAGCTACTGAGAACTCTCAGAAACACTGGAGCTAGGTTACTAAAAGCTTTAAGTAGAGGAACTTTAAACTGCAAAGCAGAAGTACCAAGATAACAGCATCAGTTACTGGTATTACTTAAAATTTTCATGGATCATTTATTTGAAGAGCTTAATGAATCGCTGTGAGCTGTCAACATCCATTTGGGATGATTACTCCTTCAACATGGTCAAAAATGAGTATTTTTATTGCTGGATTTTAATGACTCCTGTAATTAAAACAAAGAGGTGTGTTTCCAAGGATATGAAGCAGTTTTAATCAAAAGAAGCCAATTGAACTTTTAGACTTTTGTCCCCTTTCACAGTTAGCCTTGTTTCTTTTCTTTCACCACCTTTATTGTATCTGATAGTCTTTTTTTTTCTTATTTTGGTGGCATTTTACTCTCCCTCTGCTCATTTCTGTCAAACTTCCCCCCTTTCTGTCTTTCTCTGTCACTTCTTCTCCCCATTCTCTCTGGATGTCTTGCAGCTTTGTCATAAGCCTGTCTATCGATCTGTCAAGCAGTCACACTTTTGTGTGACAATGAATCATCCAGTCACCCTGGTCTGTGACAGCTCTCAGCACAGAGCAGAGCCTCAGCCAACAGGGCGGGTGTAAGCTGTGTTTGTGTGCATGTGTATGTATCTGTGACAAAATGTGCAACAAAAAGAGGGACAGCGTGAGAATTAGTGTGAAAATGCATGTTTTGTGCTACTGTGTGTGTGGATGTACAGTGTGGGACAAGGAGACTGTGGTGGTTTGCAGATTGACAGTGTTCATGTTCAGACAAGGAAAAATGTTGTGTAAATGCCATTTTGTGCTTGTGTGCAAAATATCATTTTTGTGTGACTGTGTGTGTTTCCCCCTCATGTCAACAGGAGACACATGTAATAAAGTGGGTCACAGTTTGAGGTTCATATCAGGTATTTTCTCATATGACAGCAGTGCTGGCATGTTTTAATGAGCCCGGCTCCAGAGAGAGTCCAAATCTGGATCCTGCGCTGGAAACCTAAAAGCAGTAATCCCCAGGATCCTCTTCTATATTTTAAGTAGGTGGGGTGGTGTGTTCTTGGCTTGTGCTCCTAAGTGCTCATTACAGTTTTTTTCTGCTCCTATTGGTTTACCTTCACCAGAAACCGCCAGCTAATCAAAAACAGGCAGTGGACGGTTATCTCTGGACATTTGGAGACTTTACTTTGAGTTAGTTCATTTGCAGCTCTTTTTGTCTTCATAACCATCAAGAAGATATCCTGACTTCTTAGTCTGATTAAGGGTGGGGTCTATCCCAGCAGCCTTTGGGCGAAAGGCAGGGTACACGCTGGACAGCTCACCAGTCCATCACAGGGCCACACAGAGACAAACAACCACTCACTCATTCCTATGGGCAATTTAGAGTAACCTAACATGCATGTCTATGGACAGGGGGAGGAAGCCGGAGTACCCTGAAAGAACCTACGCATACACAGCAAACTCCACACAGAAAGACCACTGTCCAAGCCTCGCCCAAGCCAAGGATCGAACCTTCTTGCTGTGAGGCCACAGTGCTAACCACTATGCCACCAATGCTGAGGTCCACAATCATTCCTTGAGAGTGTTGAGCTTCGGATTGTTCCAGCATCATGACAGCCATACTCCTCTAAACCAATTTATCCCCATCAGAGATGAGACGAAATGTGGCTGTGTCCCCAGCAAACTTCAGGATTTTTACAGACTGGTGTCCAGATGTTGGTATAGGGGGAATACAAGATGACAAAAGGGTACGGTCCTTGGTGAATCCAGTTCTGATAGACTGGGAGTCAGTCAACCAAATTGTGTCTAAAACATCTAATTTCTAAAAGTATGTTTTTCCACCTCTTTATTGTTTGACATTAAAAATTGACTTTCTAATCGTCACCATTTTTTTTAATTATTGTAGTTCAAAAACATTGAAATACTGGTCATAAACATGAACAAAGCTGTATAATGATTCTCATTGTTAGCTTTATTGAGTTACGAATAGGCTGTGATTTAGTCTGAAATGTTTCAAGTCCATTAATTTAAGCTCTGTACTTCGGTACAGTTCAGCATAGCCAGGTCTCGCTAGGTACTTTTTGCTTTCATGTTCCAGTCTGGGCTGCACAGTGGCATAGTGTTTAGTACTGTGGCTTCACAGCAAGAATTTTTTTCCCCATGTATAGTTGGGTTCTCTCCAGGTACTTTGGCATTCTCCCAACATCCAAAGGCATGCATATTAGTTTAATTCATCAAACTAAATTGTTCCTAGGAGTGAGTGCGAGTGTGAATGGTTGTTTTTTTGTTTTTTTTTTCGCTGTGTTAGCTGTGTGATGGTCTGGCGACCTGTCCAGGGTGTATCCTGGCAACTGCTGGAATGGGCTCCAGCTTCCTTGTGACCCTGAATTGGATTGAGTGGTTTAGAAAACTGATAAATGTTCTAATATACTAGTCTGATTTATTCATAGTCCCCCACCCACCCTTGGTGTCTTGTTAAGTTTTAGTCTTGCCTCATGTTATTTTCATTCGTGTTTTATTTCTGTCTGGTTTAATGAGTGATTCTGTATTTCCTGTTTTGGAGTTCATTTGAAATGACCACATATGTCTGACTTCTACCTCCTGCTTCTTAGTTAGAAGTTTTTTAAAATTTATTTAACAGCTATTTAACATTTATACTTAACATTTAAGATTTGTAACTGAGTATTTGAACAGCTATAATCCCACATATAATTTTCAGACAGATCATTTACATGTACAGCATGTGTACACCCAAAGAGGCCTGGAAAGTGATCGACAACTATGAGGTTGAAGTTCTTCTGGCAAAATTGTAATGCAGTTGACTGCCTTGCCAATAAAACAAGATATGGATCTAGGAAATCCCAGCGTAATCTGACAAAATATGCAATTTTACAAAGATGCCTGAACAACATGTTACATGCTGAAAGTACATACATTAACTGACGACATCAAGTCCCTCAGAGGAGCCCAACTAAATTAAACAAAATGACAAGTAAAGTTGTTTCTGCTTTGCCATCAGATGATTTCAACACATCCAACTACTGAGCTTTTGAACAGGTCAGGCTTATTTCAATTTTTCCTCACAGATTAGGATGTAAATCTGATCAAATTAAATTCATTTGTTGTCTTGCCTATAAATGTTGCATGTTATAAACATGAAGTAATGCTTTTTACTAATTCTGTTATGTGTTTCCTCCAGTACATGAGTAATTTGTTGTCTTTTTCCCACAAAACATTGCATTAGCACCAGTCTAGTATATAAAATAAACAACTCTAAAAGTGCAAAATTACTTCCTGTGCACACAGCATTAAGTAAAAAGTTTGGTGACTCCCCCTAACCCTACCCCCCCCCCCCCCCCCCCCTACACACACACACACACACACTAACACACACACACCTTTCTATTGCATATTATTGTTGTATCCTACCTAATGTTTTTGCAGGGGGTTAACATCAAAACCTTGATTTGTTCATGCATCATCATTGTATAAGCAGGACACACATCTCAATATCACAACTCTCCAGTAAATTTATGCAGTGGCAATAGATTTGAAATGAAAACTGTTGTGGGATGAATGAACAACTCATTCAGCATGTTAATGATGTGGAAGGTGTGAGCTGACAGCACAGGACTGTGAAGTTATCTCCGAAAATGCTCCATATATTCTCCTCTAATATGAAAAGAAAATCATCATCTGAAGCGCAGCCTTTCAGCTGACAGCAGAAACACTCTAAAGGTGTCATTTCACTACAGGTAAATTGTTCAAACTTTATCATTTTAATGAAAGCATTGAACTTAGTTGAACAGTGAAAGGTCATAAAGAACTGATATTTGAATTCAGCCAACACACAAAGTCCTCTTCGTTGTCCTTCCAAAATTTGTGAAAGACACAGACAGAATTTTTTATTTCACATTTGTAACCAAACTGAAATCTTTCTGCGGGAATAAAAACATAAAATCAGCATAGGCTCGGCCTCTACACAGCAGTGGTAGGAGTACCATCAGCTGTCTCTCTGTGGGAACCATAGACTGTATATAAAGAGATAGACAGAGCCTCTACGATGTCACCCATAGAGTTCTGAAGAGCTGAATTGAAGCTCGGTGGGCGGTTCCTACCGTCGCCATGTTGGCAGCGTCATGCGTGTCGTCTAGCCCTGAAAATACAAATATGGGCAAAGAGGTGAAGCCGAGAGGGAAGCCGAGAGGGGAGCCGTGAGCGTCATGGTGGATGATTGACATCGAGTGAACTCTGAGCTTTCTGTAGCTAAAAGCTAACCGAGCTAACCCTGAGATAACAGGAGCTAACCAGCTAACGGAGGTAGCTGGTTAGCTAAAGCTAAGTCACGTTGTTAACCGGCTAAAAACCGCGGTTGTTCTACTTTCTTCTGACTTGAAGCCGGAGATTGGTACCTGTCAATCAAAAGGACACGCCCCTAAATGTGCCGAACTTTGAGATTAAATTACTTTAAAATGGGCGAGTTAGAAAAAAATTCACTCCCCCCACAGTTGTCATGAAGGTAAACCTAACCTATAAACCAAAAAAGGATTTTTGGACTAGGCTGTAAACATGTTTATTTCTTGCACCACAAGTTGGCCTTTTTAACATTGGAGTCTATGAGGATTTGCTCTGTTCCCCCTTCATCCCCTAGTGGATGAAGGGGGAACTGCAGTTTTATGCACTTCCGCATAGGCTTCACTTTTAACCGCCGGAGGGAACCTTGGTGGGAACCCAGAAACTGAGTATATGAGACCATATAGAGCCTACTGATGAAAAGGTGAGCCTAAATTTTCTATTGATCTTTCGATCAGCTTCATGGATTTGGTGGTGCTAAGGAACGAGTAAATGTCAGATCATAACAACCAGACCACTGTTGTACCATTATGGCTTATTTGCTGCAAGGACAAAGTGAACAAGTTTTTGTTGTAACTAAACTAAAACAAAATATTGTAGGATTAACTGTGATGGACTAGTGACCTGTCCAGGATGTGTCCCGGCTTTTGGAGCAGGGATAGGCTCCAACTACTTGGTAAGTTATGGACTCAGTTGAACGTCAGATTTAAAACAGTCCGAAAATCAGCATATGACCTTATTCTGCAGAGATGTCAAAGGGGTCCCCAAGGACCACTGTCCTGCAGCTTTAGATGCTTTGGTGTCCCAGCACATTTCATTCTAATGAAGTGGATCCAACACCTTGGTAACATGTTCTGCACAATGACCCTTTAGTTTGAGTCAGGTATGCTGAAACGGGGGGATATTCAAACCTGCAGGACAGCAGACCTCTGACATTTCACATCCCTGTAACTGTTGCTACATTCATTATTAAGTTATTCTGTGTAATCATCTGTTGGTTTTGTTTTTTTTTTTGTCTTTTTAATCTTATTGCAATTCCCATTCCCCCGTCTTTACCCCCAAATTCAAGCTATTTCCCTCATGTTGTCTGTCTTCTCTTACTTATTCTCTTATTCATACATTTGTAGTGTATTACTAGTGTGTGGAAACAGCAGGACAAGCCTGGAAATTGGGTTGCATGCCCAGGTTTCCCTTTGGGACAGCAGCTGTTGCTGATCGCTGCCTGAATGAGGGGAGATGCAGAAACACGGACGGAGTGAAGGGAGTAGGTTTCCCAAATAAAAGAAAGAAAAAGTCCAATAAGACAAATGGAAATGAAAAAGAAAAATATTGTGGAATAAGTAAAATGGCATAAAATAAGATATAAAGAAAGAAGATGTAAAAAAAGAACAAGAAGGATTAGATGGAGAAAGTATTTGGAAGCTTTTTTACCCCCTTCCTCGACTCTCTGATGTCTCCATGCAGGAAATGTGGGAAGCTGTCTCATGTCAGCAGCACAAGGAAGCTAATAAGTTGCTGCAATCTGTCACAACACTCATTACTGTCAACCTCCTGCACTCTGAGACAAAGAGATGCAGGAGGCGAGGGACATGGACAGAAAAGTTTATTAAATTAAGACAAAGAGAAGAGAAAAGGGTTGAAAACAAGAAAAGACCATCATATGTATCTCTCCATCTCCCAATGCCACCATCCCAGATTCATCCGTGATCCCCCCTCTCTAGTTCTCTGTCTTACTATCCCCTTTTCAGTGCCACTTGCCATCACGTTTTCTCATTGTTTGCCCTCATGTCCCTTCTTATCTGCCTGTCACCCTCTCTTCACCCTTCTTTTAACTCGTCCTTCTCCTCCCTTCAGTCATAATGATGCCAGTTGGAGTTTTCTGACTGTACTGGACTGAAGTTGGTTTCCTTATCGGTCTGAGCAGCAGCCTCTGCGTAACATCCAGACATTCTGTGCTGACTGTCAACACAGCAGATGTCGAGAGACATCAGAGCTCAGTGTAACAATGCTGTCCCCTGTTGGTAACTACGTGTGTAGCAGCCCATGTTTGCAAAGGAAAAGATGAAGAGGAAATCTGCTCACATTCACTTCCACTGATGTTTTTAGGTGGTTGTAGGTGGGTTTTATGGCGTGTATTGCTTCCAGGTGTGTTCTCTGTATAATACTGAGAAAATGTCTTGAGTCACCTTTCAGCTTTTTAAAGATAGGCTGCTGCTGCTGCAAAAAAAAAAATAAAATAAAAAAAATAAATAAATAAATAAAATTAAAAAAAAAACACAAATATCGTGACTTAATTTATTTAAACATTTAGAAATAAAAATGAATGGGCATTGTAAAGGGTGAATACAGATTTTAAACAGTTCTAATAAGCATGAAGCTTAACTATTTTATATTTTTTCACTTCAAGATTTCTGATTTTTTGGGGTTTTTTTCTCAAAACATTCCCCTAAGCTTTTCTTTGGATGTTTGACTACCTTTTGCTCTGTCCTCTGTGAAGATCCTACTGCCTCAATAATGAGGAGGTCCAGACTCTGGGCTTTTAGTGAGGATTCATTACTTCATCATATCAATTGTTTCTGAGTTTCAGTCCAATTGTTACATATGGCCTACCTGAGACTTTTCTTCTGGTTTTCCTTAATTATTGACAGACACCCTTCTGTGGAGACCATTTCTGGTGAGGCTTCAGTCAGAGATGCTTGGGACTCGGCCCCACTTACTGAAGTGTGCGTCTTGCGTTTGACGTGATGTCACACAAACATTTTGTCCATCTGATCTGCAATAATAGTTTTGAAAAGTCCAGGTGGATTTTTTTTTTTTTTTTTTTTTTTTTTTTTACACATTAAAAAGTTATGGTTAAGTTATATGTAAAGAGCAGATTTTCTAATCTAAATAAATTTCAAACTATGCGTCTTTTTGTTTTCCTTCTGGTAATGAAGTGCCTGAAAATCAGATTTTAAATCAGTTATTTATGAAACAGTTCGGACTGTTCATCCTGTGTTAAAACTACTGTGGTTAAACACTTGAGAACTACAGTTTGGTGACTTTTTTATTCTTTTCATATTTCATAGGTCAGTTTTATGTGCTAAACATTGTAAAACATTTCTCTAAAAATGGTCATAAAACTGGTCATGAAAATGTCAAATGGAAAACTAAACGACTTTCAGAAAAACTGGCAAGCTCTGCGCATAATGGACATTTTTAAAGATTACAGATAATCTGGCTACTTGGATAAAAAACTGTAAAGACTTTTGTTCAGTTTTAAACATTGTTTAATAGATAAATAGAACCATTTTGTAAAAATGACTCCCATAAAATTGTATATGGCATTCAAACAAACAAAGCAATAAAGCACTTTTCTTTTCAAACAATGGTAAGAACTGTGGTGTGTAAAACTATGGATTTATTGTTGCGTTGCAATATTTTCCCACCGAATTTAATATCTATCTGGCTCATCCCTTGGATCGACTCACTGAGGAATGGGGTTTGGGGGGTGGGGGTCACGTTGTATGGGCGGAGGCTACATTCGATGAAGTGAGCAACAAAATGGTGGCCAATGTGAGCAGAAGCACCAGCTCTTTCAACTTTTAAATCTTACATTTGGGGTCATTTTGGTTTGCTGTGTAAATCTGCTATAAAGGAAACAAAAAATAAGGTCTTTTGTAAACTGTGTCTAGAAGAATTAAAGGGCAAACCTGCACTAATACGCACACCTTGCCGAGGCTCAGCAACACCCCTGTTGAGTCAAGGCAGACGTAGCTCAGCAAATGCTTCCAAAAACTTCCAACAATGTTAATATGCAAGGACCCACAACTGCACAGTCTGTGAAAACCAGGGGTTTAAGAATATGGTACATACACTTGAACCACCACGGTACACAATACCAACACTACAAAACATGACAGAAGTTGCCAAAGCAGTACATAGAGGTAAAGATGGCAGTTATGGAGTCGTTAAAATCGGCAGAAAAAGTGGCTCTTACATGTGACGGTTCGACCTCCAGATCGACTCACCCTCTTGTAACTATCACATCTTTATTTCATTCCGAACAAATAAGAGTTAATGTCCAATGTTCTGCAGACCCAAACCCTGTGCTGAAGCCACACAGAGAGCATTATAGAAAACTTGTTGACAGACAATAAATAAATGGGGTTTAACAGAGGAAGCACCAGGAACTGTCACAAATAGTTCCACAAGCATGCTGCTTGCTGTTGGTCTCATTTAGTCACTGCATGTTGGCTGCTTTGCCCATGTGCTCAATTTGGGATCACAGGCTGCACTTAAAAACCTTCCAGTCACCCGGCTTCTCGGCAGTGAGGCACATCTCCACTTTTTTTCTACCGAAGCTCCGTAGTCTGCCATGCACTCAAGAAGAAACAGAGGTTGCTTGACCTTCCACAGCACAACCTACTGACTGATGTACCAGCACAGTGGAACAGCACTTTAGACATGCTAGAAAGATTTTTGGAGCAGCAACCAGCTGATGACGGTGGCAGAGCTGAGGACACTGGACAAACTGCTGGATATTATGGACAATGCCAGCCACCCTCTGCACACTGTCATCAGCACCCAGAGGAGCCTGTTTAGTGGAAGACTGCTGCTACCACAGTGGAGGACCAACAGGCTTTAAAACTCCTTTGTCCATCATGTCATCACACTCTACAACTCCTCACTTGGAGGGAAGAGGACATGGAGGACATAGATGCAGTAAAAATCGGAGGTGAGGAGAGAGATGAAGACACCTCCACCAGTTCTTTGTGCATTTTCTTATTGCTTATTTAATTCATTATTTAGTTTTTTTTACTCCTTATTTATTTATTATTTATGTTTTTATGAACATGCTACTTTTTTCTTTTTTGCTTCTGGAAATTTTAATTTTCCTGAGGGAGTCATCTCAAAGGGATCAATAAAGTTTAGTCTCAGTCTCAGTCTAAGTCTTTGCTGCAGTACTTGAAGTAGTGAAGTACAAAAACAGGTAAAAAGATTTGTGAGTCCTTATAGAGGCAGACAGAACAGCAGCAAAAGATGTCGCACCGGCTCTGAAGTCACCGAAGAAAGCCACCTTAGTGATGAGGATCTCAGGAGGGCACGTGCAACTTTGTCTGGTATTGAACCCTTGACAACAAAACTGCTGGAGAAGATGCAACCATTCCCCCAATGACTCTGTGATGCTGAAAAAAATTAGGTCTGCTCTGTGCTAGGATCCATAAAAAGGTATTTATTATATTGTTATTATTATTATTATTATTATTATTATTATTATTATTATTATTATTATTATTATTATTATTATTATTGTTATTATTATTATTATTATTATTATTATTGATACACTTTTTTTGGCCACAAATGTCAAAGTCTTTTTCTGTCAGATAATGATGAGTGCACAGAAATCTTCACCCACCTTATCGCTCTCATTAGGGAACTGGCAAATGATAAAAGTATAAATAATAATGTATGCACACTGTGCACACTGAATATATTTGTTGTGTTGTCTCATGGAATGCAGTCAGTCTTTAAGCATTTCAAAACTCACTGGCAAACTTTATTTTAACAATTTTACCTCCATTACACAATCCAACAATACTTTTACAAGTAAGCAGAAATTAATAAGTTCTTCTTTACTAATGTGGTTCATTTGCTTTTCTTTTTTTTTTTTTTTAAACAAAGTTGGCTGATAAATGCTGCAGACAGAGAGGTAGTTGTGGTGCTAGACGTGCATGCAGAACCACCTATCATTCAACCCATCAAAACAATCTGGAGACAAGATAGAAAAAATTATTTACTTCTCAGGTGTCTTCTTAAATGTTCTTTTTTTGTCTTCATGAGAGCAATGGCACAAAAAGTAAACCAACAAAAGCTGATGGTATTCAGCCTGAGGTGTTCCACATGGTTACTGGTTGAGGCAACTGAATGAAGAAAAAAATCATCATCAAAAAACAAAGATTGCAAGATTATATTTTGATTACTTTGGTGCCCCTCACCCTAACACGCTCATTCCCTACTTTGATACCCTTACCTCCCCATTCTGCTCCTCCTATTCACACTTTGATCTTCAGTGTAGTGAAGCCAAATCAGCTCCATGTGGGTCACATAGGAGGGAGCGAGGGAAGCCCTGGTTGGGGATGTGAAAAGTCTTGCTGGCTTTTTGTCAAATCAACATGCTCATAATTCACAAAAGATATGTGTATCACAGTACCACCTATAAGTTCATCAGAAACAGCACAGAAAAAAAGCCACAGAGAGACAGTATGGAATTACACAGATTCAAGAGCAGGATGGGATAAACTGATAAACACAACACCTTGTTGTGTCCAAAGGGACACCACAGTAACGTACATTCATTGGCCACAATGACAGGTCCACCTTGTCAGCACAAGGTTGAATACTCATTTTGCCCACAGAACTGTCTTTATTCTTCATGATATGGACTCAACAAGGTGTTGGAAACATTTCTCACACATTCTGGTCCTTGTTGAAAGCATCACATAGTTCCAGTAGATTTGTCAGCTTCAAATTCCATTTACACAAGTGTTGTATTGGATCTGGTGACAGTGGAGGCTATTGTAGCTGCTAAATGACAACAGCTCCCAAAAGTTATTTTCTTTTTCACTGATGTTCTTTGTGTTTTGTTCTAGGGAAGTCTTGCAGAGCCACCGATGTAAATGTACACCACAGAAGAAATTAAAAGTGTAACCTAAGCATGGCTTACTTTTTGACTGGGAGATAATGTTGTCCGCATGGACACAATCTTTATATGTTCTTGTATGAATTCCTGTGGCATCCATTTTTTTTTAAACTGTCTTGGTCAATTAATTAAAAAAGAAGACCAACCCCATGCTAAGATAAAACAGAGTGAAAAGACATGAACTCAACACGACCCTGCTCAGTATAAAATGAGCACACGCTCCCCACATGTTTGATCAAATTACACACCCACTGGAATGGATAAAGAGGCAGGAAATTACAAAGAAAATCAAGATGAGGCATAATGGAGAAAAAGAACTTACAGACTCATTGGAAATACCAACGGGTAGTTATTTGGTCACTGGGAGCACACTGGTTATGAAAGTTGTCATGAACACACAACACTTAGTTGGACACATGGTTCTCTGTCAGCCTAGTCAGAGCAAGAAGAATGGGAAATGAATGACCACAAGACCATGTGGAAAGGTTTCTTTAAAGGTTTAGGTCCATCCATCCATTTTTTTTTTTACCACCTATAGGCATTTGGGATAAAAAGGGAAGCCAGGACTGAGTCACTCCTAAGCCAGAGAAATATCCCTTCCGTGCTTTTCCTATGAGCCTGTTCTCAGTGGAACACACCTGGAATTTCTTACCAAAAAAGGGTCCCAGCCAGATGTCTGTGCCACTTTACCTGGTTCCTCTTTCTTCTTTACTTTCCCAGAAGACCAAATTTCTCACTCTAAATGAGAGGGCATTCATTCTGTAAATGACACTAATTTTGGTTGCTGGTTTCCAAAATCTGCATTCTTTTGGTTGCTATGTCAGCTCAGGACCATAGGTGAAGGTAGAAGAAGTAAATAGAGAGCTTATTTTCTTGGCTCAGCTCCTTATTCACCCTTGCAGACTAATGTTGAGGTGTTTATTATAGACAATCTTTGAAAAACACTGAAGTCCAATAACAGAGCATCACTTGGCTCACATCAAGGGGCCCATTCCCCCAGCAGAGGGATGGAGCTTCCATCAGAAACATCCTCAAGCACCCCCTCAAGAGACTCAATAGAGTGCTTTGTTTGGTTTAGGTTTAGAAAACAAATACCCAAGGACACACATCAGAAAAGGCATGTAAGGTTATCCATGAAACATATTAAAAAACAGAGAAAAAATAGAAAAGTACTCTACTCTAAAGCCCAACCAATTTATTGGCCGATTAATCAGGCTGCATATAGCTATTCATCAACATCAGCAAATATGTAGCCAATATTTTTACTTTACTTTTGCTGCACCGTGATTCTGTCGCTCTGCTCCTGTGTGTCTGAGTGCTGTACTGTGCTGGCTCCTCCCCTTCACACACACAGACCAGCGGAGTGCAGCTGCAGCACTACGTTCTCCCTGACGCACACACTCGACTGCAGATGAGGAGTGGATGAAGACATCAGAAAGCAGCATTTTAATTTACTATATGGTAAGCTGTGACTTTGTAAAGCTATATAACATCACACCTTGGTGCCCCATGACAATAACACACTGTTAGGGTACATGAAAGACACACTTTTGCCATTTTCCCCATCAAGTACCCCATATTTTCAGCTACTTCAGCATCCATCTTGCATCATGTTTACCATGACCTGTTAGCTTTCTCCAGCCACCAAAAGACGACCTCATGATGACTTTTGTTTTGTTCCTTTCTCACTTTTAATCTTCTTGCATTTGTTTGCTAAATCCACAACATTGCATGTTCAAAACAGTCAGTTCCTTATTACACCGTGAAGTGAAACTCAGCTGCAATGTCGCATCGTGTAAAAGTTGTATAGTGGGGTTTCTCTGCCTCAGAGCGCTGCAAGTCAAGGACCTGGAGTTTTAAGGTCATGAAGTTACATAATACGTCTTTAAGGAGAGCATTCAAGTTTAATAAATTCCAGTTTTAGAGTATATTAGCATTTTAACATTCTTTTGGTGCATTTTCTGAGAAAAATAAAGATGTATGTGTAGCCCAGGCAGCAAAGGGTTAAGTATTCAGCTGAATGTGAGCCAATCCGAGCATGTCTTAAGGAGTATGGCTTAAAGCTGTCTCCTGAGAAATGCTAATTTTTTCAGACAACTGTGCGCTATCTTGGCCACATAGTGTCTGAGCAGGGTGTGCAGACCGATCCTGAAAAAACTGAGGGTTTAAAGACCTGGCCAATTCCCAAGACTCTGAAAGAGCTAACAGCATTTTTAGGCTTTTCAGGATACTATCGACGCTTTATTGAGGATTACGCAGCTATTGTGAAGCCACTCTCAACAATCTGACCCGTGGGTATCCACCACACCACAGAAGGTCGAAGGCTTCTGGGAAATCAGAGCAGTACCATGACCCAAGTAAACCTTTTGAAGGCCGATGAACACCTGAGTGTCAGAATGCATTTCAGATGATTGTTGAGAAACTTACCACTGCCCCAGTTCTTGGTTTTGCAGACCCACAGCAGCCTTACATTCTGCACACTGACGCCAGTACAACTGGTTTGGGAGCTGCATTATATCAAGAACAGGAGGGGAGACTAAGAGCCATTGCTTTTGCTAGTCGGGGGCTGTCACGTAGTGAGTCTCGGTATCCGTCTCACAAATTGGAGTTTCTTGCACTTAAATGGTCGGTTATGGAGAAGTTTCATGATTACCTATATGGTAGTCAGTTTACAGTTGTCACCGACAGTAACCCTCTAACCTCTATACTTAGCTCCGCAAAGTTAGATGCCACTGGGTATAGATGGCTTGCTGCTCTGTCTAACTTCTCTTTTAAACTCCAGTTCCGTGCAGGCAAACAAAATCTGGATGCCGATGGCCTTTCCCGACGACCCTGTGCTGTTCCCCCTGATGATGCTCTTGCAAAGAAAGAGCAAGAACGCATAAGTTGTTTTGTGACACATCACTTGACTTATTTCAACACTGAGGAAGTGGTTGATGAAGATGCAGTCCATGCAATTTGCCAAAACCACCTCATTAAGGTTCCTGGTGATCCTGGTGATTCCATTGACTGTGATTTTGCTCTTGTTGAGTCACTTGCTGTCTCTGCTGATGTGATTCCAGACAGCGATGCTGAGGAGAATCAGTAAGGCTTGCCAATCATTCCTGCCTTCTCTCATTGTGAGCTAAAAGAGAAGCAGAGAGCTGATCAGACAGGTGATTACACAGATGGAGTTAGGGGACAAACCACCACCCACTGTGCGAAAAGAACTCCCAGAGCTTCCTTTGCTGTTACGGGAGTGGAACAGGTTGGAGCTTCACAATGAAGTATTATACAGGAGGATACAGGATGCAAACCAGGTGACTTACCAGTTAGTCTTACCTGAAGATCGGCGTGCATCAGTGTTGCAGAGTTTGCACAATGACATGGGACACATGGGGATTGATAGAACCTTAGATCTGGTGAGAA
Organism: Telmatherina bonti; assembly: GCF_933228915.1. Lineage (NCBI taxonomy): Eukaryota > Metazoa > Chordata > Actinopteri > Atheriniformes > Telmatherinidae > Telmatherina > Telmatherina bonti. The sequence continues at coordinate 16,291,993 of NC_136624.1, forward strand.
CAAGGTTTTATTGGCCCCGGCCACTTACAAGGGAGGGTTTCCCTCCTGCTGCAGAACCTACGGTAAGCGCGTTACCTGATATGCCCACTAATATCAGCCCCCATCCAGGTATGCTAAGGAGGTCCAGTAGGGAGACAGCAGGTAAACATTCCAATCCTCACCACTTACCAGCAGCTGTACGGAGTAGAGCAAATGGGGCTACAAATTCCCAAATACACAGCACCAGCATGGCAATCCCAGTTTGTTTTTTCAGACCATGGTCTTAAGGAATTGTCAGGACGCCAATTCAAGAACCAGGGGTCAGAATGTAACCGTAGGCCTTTTGGCTCTCCTGGGTTGCCGTAGCTAGGTAATGGAGGACATACTTCCTCATTGTCAATTTGCCCCCACCTATAAAAGGACAAGCAAATAGCTGGGTTTACGCTATGGGAATCTGATGGATGTGGGCGTAGCGTGGTGTGTGGGCTCTGATGCCAGCTGTTGTAGGAAAGCTTCCCACAGGGGTTCCACATAGCCGGCCGGTACGAGAGGTGGCTGAGTAGTGTGGGAGAGGTTTATTCCTCCTGAGCAAGGATATAAAAGGTAATCTGTATGTCAGTCAGCAAACTTTTATGGTTTTTGTTCTTTACTGATTTCTGTGTTTTTACCTTTTTAGATGCAGCCACATTTACACTGATGTTTTGTCCTTTTAATTTTCTTGTATGGATTTAATTTTTTTTTAATTTATGAGTGTCTTTTGTCTTCTGTAGCATTTGGTTCTTCTGATTTTATGGGGGAATTCCGGAGGTTGGCTCCAGTTGTTTAGGCCAAGGATTCTGGTGGTCAGGACTTCACCGTGTCTGTGGCCTGGCGGGTTAGTTTGTATTGATTTTGGTATTTTTGTTTGGTTTGGGAAGTGACACTTTTATATTCAGTTGCATGTGTTTTTTTTTGTTGCTTTGTCCTGGTGGCCCTGGTCGCGGTGGGGAGAGGCCTGACCCCAAAATATTAAATCCTTGTGTCCACAGCTGTAGCCCTCTTCTTATGGACCACCCCGGACTCTTTTTATGATGTTTTTGCATTTTATCCTTATTTGTTAATAAACTTTCAATTTTAACAGTTGTTCATTGTAGTGGTTAATAAAACTTGATTTGATCTAGGGAGGACTGTCTGTCTGTGCTCATTTTTGCACCACGTGTTTCCCTCCTACACTCTAGACTGGGCAGTTCTTTGCAATTATAAGGTTTTGCCTTTGCACTGTCGGTCACACCTAGTAGATATGTATGTCTCCTGTTGTGACCTACACAACCGTGTTACATTTGCAACTGCTGACTCCCATGTTTGTGGGATTAACAAAGACATAGGAAACTAATAACTCATTTCCACCATTAATATTAAACTCTTATAAACAAGTTTATTTGTATAGCACATTTATTAACAAGACTATTAAAGGTTCTTTACATAAAACATTAAATGGATGTAACTTTTGGCCAGTAGGAGTGTTAAGCCTGTAACTTTCCACAGGCCACAAAACTGTTGCAAAATTAAACAGTCTCCATTTGTGTTTTTGTAATTGGATATGTAGAAAACTTTGAATAGACAATTGTGAAGTAATTTGGATTCAGAAATTCCGGAATTGTTCAAAGCATTGTTCACCATTAAAGTTTAGGGCTCTGGCAGTGTAATGCACCTATGACAAATTTCAGGGGTCACGTTAGCTTTGGTTTGTAGCCGACTAATAAAAGCTAAATGCAGCTAGTTGAAGCTAAACAGCGAAGTGAAGATACAGATGTATACTGCAACATTCTGCTGCTCATCATGCACTTACCTACTGCCATTATTTTGAATAACACTGGCTGAAAATGTGAAAAAGTACATCAAATTTTGGTATGTTAGCGCAACAGGCAAAGTCAGCTTACCAGTGTAATAATACTGAGACAAACAAAAAGTGGGTTTTGCATCCAAACTGTTTCATTTGACTCCAACAAGTGAATTCTTTGCCAAGGCTGACTGGTGTTTTTCTTCTGGAGCAATCCCTTTCTCACTTTCTCTTCCAGGCCTCCTCAGACCCGGTGCCACCTTTTTACTTTGCTCAGACGTTATAAACTTTTGTTGGAAGAAGGGAAAAAGTACCACAAAGCAGAGTCCTCTTTGGGGGTGAGGGGCGTAAAGCAAAGCACTCCAGGTCACATGATACCAAGAGAGATTGAGCATTCCTGCAAAGTTACATTGTCTGGTTTCTGAAGAGGACAGCCTCCTTGGAGCACCAACATATGTCAAATACTGGAGCCCAGAAATAATCCTTTATTATGTTATTTTGGGGCTTTATTCATTTGGGGAAAAAAAACTGCATAAACAGGAGATCAAACCATCCCTGGCTTCAGCTGTGTTTTCTGATTGTGAATCATAGAACCAGAGGCAGAAAAATATCTCACTGGCTGCTCTGAAGACATGACGAGAAGAACTTTCCTTGCAAAAAGTGCAGTCTTGTGCAGGGCTCCACAATAAAGGCCGTCCTGGTACCTGTAAACTTGTCTTGTCCACAGAAACAACTACGAAATAAAGGAGAAAGGAAAAAACATGCTGCTATCCATTGCCCAGGTAGTTGAGCTGCTTGAATTTAGTGCAGTTTGAACACAAACCAAAGGAAGGTGTGAATCCTTGACATGGTTATTAAAAGTCAGATTTGAGTCGATGAACACTCCAAGGTTACGGACTTGGTCAGTGGTTTAAAGAGCCAGAGTCTCCAGTTGTTGATCAATACCGACTCACTTCTCTTTGCTACCAAAAAGAATAAACTGATTTTTTTCTTCATTTCATTGTAGAATAGGGCATAAATGGTCAGGTAAGGGGTGGGTTGTGTGTTCGGGCTGCATGTGAGGTTGTGTGCATGCGTGTATGTGACGTGTGTGTGTGTTTGTGTGATTTTTTTTTATTATTTATTTTTTTATGTTGTTGAGCACTTTAATATACCTCTGTATGAAAAGTGTTACATAAATAAAGTGATTTGATTTGATTAGAAAATTCTCTCTCATCCAGCTGTGTATTTGCTCCAAACCTGTCACAGAAAGAATACTGGACTGCATCCGTCTCATGATAAAACCCAAAGTTCTGGATCTGCATAACTGTGACAACTGATGTTAAAGTTCTGTAGTGTTTGACCCAAAGGAGGGATGTACAAGTTGAACAAAAATCCTCCTTCACTTCATACAGTCACGCAGATTTTACTTAGACTCAGAAATCCATAAGTTAAAGTTTTAATGAGACTAGTTTCGAAAAGGATTCCAGCTAATGTAACTAGTTGTGTATCTAGGCATGTTTTGAAAGCAGCTACATTTGTTACTTGAAATCTAGTTTAGTCCCTTGATAGATTTTTTTCAATAAATTTGATTTATATTGCTAAAGCTGTTTTGTGAATTAGTTTTTAAAACACATGATGTATCAATTTCAAACACCTCTTCCTCTATCATGCGGCTGATATCCCATGCAGAGGATATCTGTTTTGTTTTAGCCCAATATCTGTGTCAGACCCAAAACATCCCAATATCAGTCAGGCTCTCATCAATACTACTGGTAATCAGCAATATTCCTGTGAAACTCCATCACTCCATCCAGCAGATGCTAGACAAGCTGTGAGAGGACCTAACCTGAATTCTGCATAAAAGAAAGAGAAAGAAACAGGGAGCAAAAAAAGAGATGAACTAGAAACTGATGAGGACATGATAAATTAGAAAAAGAAAGAAGAAATAAGAGATTGTAGAAAAAGTTTCCTGCACAAGCAAAAACACAGCAGAGAGGTGGGATGCATCAATTATTAATGACGTTTAATATTTAATGGTGGATATCAAAGATGCTTCACACTCACAAACAAAAAGTTACATGACTAATCTTAATTCATGCCCTCAATTTGAAGACTACAAACGTAATTTAATCTTGTTTTTTTTTACCACTTGGCAGTTTTCCTTTTGCAGCAGTAAGAAACACACAGACACACACCTCAAGAAGCTGCTTTGTTGTTTTGTTTTTTTTTTATTTATTTATTTTTTCCCAAACAAAAAGGTTGATGCTTTGCATCAATATGAATTGATGTCAGAGGTAGCAGCAGTTCTCTCTCTGGTCTTTAATTATCTCGTTCACAGTCTACACAGCTGCAAAACAGTTTTTCAAAACAAAGGTTAAAAGATCCCTTCCTTCTGGCTGCCTTGCATAGATAAACTATCTGATCATAATTGTAGTTACTAAGTTAATAAAAGGAGCATTTCAGCATTTCCTAAACAGAGTTTCTAAACATTGATTCTTACTCAATGTGACTCCTTCAGCAATCTGAGTTTCTCTCAGAGAAGAAAGCCTTAAAACTGCTGAGGGAGAAGTCCAAGCATTATCAGTTCCAGTTTCATTGCCAGACATCCCAGGTGTGTGTGTGCGTGTGTGTGTGTGTGTGTGTGTGTGTGTGTGTGTGTGTGTGTGTGTGTGTAAACAAGAACACTGAGTTTTCCAGGATGTTCAAAACACTTTGTTACAGAGACTCGTCATCTGCAAAGATTCCATCCCAACCAGTTTGCCTGGAATTGGTGTCTAATCTCATCAGAAAGCTGATGGCAGCAGCATATCTCAGAGCTGCATGCACAACTGGCGAGAGTGGGAGATAAAAGAATGGAGAGAAGGGAGGAGGTGTGAGAAATGGAGATTTAAAAATTAGACCATGGAATAAAATGATTCTCTACACTGTATCCCTCTACCTCCAATTTATATTTAATCTAAAAATGAGTGAAAATTGGGAGCTGCTGTAAGCATGAAACAAATGGCTAACTTCCACCGTCAGAAGGACTCTGAGCAAAGTGATGGAAGACAAATATTTAGATAAAAACTAAAGCATATAGTTAATTGCAATAATCTTTCACATCTTAATAATAAAGTTATTTTATGGTAATGATGTGCAAGAAATTTGCTTTGCCTCCAACGATGCTCAATATCAATACTGGTTAGTAAGCAGGCTTTTCACACTGCCTACAAACAATGAATGTGTTATAATTTGGTCAGAAGCAAGAAAGCTGCATGGTTAGTGGATGATTCACTGTGGAAAGAGGGAGGTAACAGTTAAAGTTACATTTAACTTGCTTTTTTTTTTTACTCTGTCAAAAGATTGTAAGATCAACTCTAGAAAACAGACTTACTGAGACAGAATTTATTCATTGATCAGGTACTCAAACAGAAAGTTACAAGAAGTTCACTCTCATGTTTTTTGTTTTTTTTTGGTTATAAAATGAAACACCAGCAACAAAAGTTAAATGGAATACTGAGATCAACTAGTAGTCCTTTCAATATTGTTTCCACAAAAAAAAAGAGGAATTACATTGTTTGTTTACCTTTCAAAGGATGATATAAGATGTTAACTTAAAGTTGGTTATATTTAGTAACCTTGGAAAGAAAACAGGAGATGAAAGGAGAACAGGATGGGGGATAGAGAAGATTTTTTTTAAAAAAGGGAAAGAACACTAGAATGGCGTCTTTGCTGGGGAGTTGATGGGGAGAGTGGGGAAGAATGGAACTGGTAGAAGGAAAAATGGCAGAGGACAAGGTAGAGGATACATATCAAATGGAAATATGAAGAGCAGAGGAGTATATGAAAGCTTTGGGAGGAGATTATATTAGGTGAATGAAGAGATAAAGGTGAAGAATATTATGAAAAAGTAGAGGTGAAGTACTAGAGAACCTTGTGGGGGGGGGGGGGGGGGCTGTGATTGGGTGATGGAGGAACAATGGAAGACAGTAGGAAAGTAGTACAAACAGAATCAGGTAGACAAAGAAAAAAAAAACTAAGGTGAAATGAGATTTTGGGAGGACAGGGTATATGAAGCAAAACAGGGAAAAAGAAGACCGGGGAGGCATCGGAAGAAAGAGAGGAAATAGAAAAGGGAGAATATAGGAAACACAATGGATTAGGATGGCAGAGTGAAAGACCTCCAAATCCCCTGAAGAAAACAAAACACAGTGAGGCAGAGAAAGACAGAGCTCTGCATGAGGGGAGATAGAGGTAAAACCACAACGGATTGGCACTTTGCAGCCAGAAACAGCCTACATTTTCTGCACTCTGCCTGGCCCTAAAACCAACAACAAAACCCAAAGTTGCTTCCAAGAGCACACACCGTGCAGCTGGAGTGCAGTCCAAATTCCAAAGGCATGTAATTAGAGGAGTTAAATTGGGAGCAGGAACTGTATGTCATGCAGGCTCATGCTTATTTAGAAAATGCCTAATCACTTGGAGTTGCCAAGCAGATTTTACCAAGCGCATCCCCATCTCTGTACAATAAAATGCTAGAAGACAAACACGTTAACTATGTTTCTGCTTGGGCTGCTATGCTATTTGGAGTTTAAAGGATAATTATGGCAAATTTAAATCTGTCTTATTTTCTATAAGTGTGGATAATCTTCTAGCATTGGTTGTGCTATATTTGTATTTGTCACCTCCTGGAAGGGATACTCTATGTGCCTGTAAAACAGCACATAGTGTATTTAAACAGAACACAAGACTCATTCAGTTTTCCTAAACAAACAAGTTTTAGCATTCCAAATGGCTGTCTCAGACAAAAAGCCTAATGCAGCACTACATCCAATCATACAGATTTTTAAAAATATATGATAGCCATATTAAAACCCCATTTAGATCCAGATCTTTGTTAGAGGGATGAAATGAGGCCCATACTTCAAAATGGATATAACATACTCTGGATATTTGTCCATTGCCTGGGTTGACCTATCCAGATATCAGCAATCTGGATAAACAGTTTTATGAAGCTGGTTATCAATTTGGCAATTCAACCCATAGTTTTCTCATCTTGATCAGTGCATGCACAGAAAGGGAGCGACTTTTGCAGCATCTGACCAACCGTAGACATGAGGAAACTCTGCAGAGCCACTGCTACACTATGGTGGAGATAATACAAAGAATACAAAGAACACATCCAGACATAAAGCAACACTATTGCTGCAGCAAATCCAAGGAAAGAATGTTGTCACAAAATAGTAGAATCTTAATACATTTTTTAATCTGATTATACAACATTAATTCTCTCTCTGATCACTGTTTTTTTTTTAATGACGCAAAAGGCATCTTAGGCGTAACGCTTCCTTAGTTCTTTTGCTTTCCTTTACATTTTTCATTAAGTTCTGTTTAGGATCAGCACCTGTCAAAGCTTGTTTGTATTTTTACCGACATGACACGACTAGTGTGGTAAATGTGTGGTTCTGAGGTCATGCCATGCGAGTCACCATCATTACTGACTTATTTCAGATGTGACCGAAGAAGAGCTAAATGGAGTTGGGGGGGGGATCAAAAACAAGTACTTTATAGTGGAGAGAATCAAAACTTTTGATACCGTTCCATCTGATATCCCTTTCTTGTTGATAAGCCAGCTCAAATTAGGTTTTCCTGTCACAGTCCATTAACAGATCCGTCATTGTCTCAGGAGAACAGCGGGAAAACAGACAAAGCATTCTTGAACAAATCCTAATGTGATGAGTTGTATATGAGAATGTGTCACCCAATTCTGACAAACAGCAGTTTTTTCATTGCAAGCTCTAATTTGTTTTTCTTTCTTTTTTGCTTTCAATGCATAAACAGATGATCATTGATCCACTCCATATCTATCTTTATTTCAGCTGATCTTGGGCAGGTAAAAATGAAGAAAGAAAAAGTCTTAGTGGATGACAATGCTAAGAATTTCTGCAGATTCCTTTGTTGTTACACAACAGTAGTCAATATGGCCCATGTGGTGTGTGGTTTGTAGCATCAGCTGGAGCCTCTCTGCAGTGCTCTTCCTCCTCCTCAGCTTGGAGTTAAGAGAAATGGCCTCACAAACGCCACCGGTTTCCCACAGAAGGTTGCTTTGCTGTTTTCTGCCACGTCTCCCTTATTTGATTGACAAACGTGAAAAAAAAACAAAAAACAATAATAATAATAACAATAATAATAATAAAAAAATACAAATCTAAGAATATTATAACCAGAAACAGAGTTGTGCGTCTTTGTCAAAGATCAGGTAATTAAGTGTGAGGCAAGAAGCCCTGATCAGAGCCTCTGCACAGGAGCACACAGGTTTAATTGTAACCTGCTAATTTACTCTGTTGTTATCCTTACTGGTGCACAGTGTTTACAGCATGATTTGATGAAAAGCTGAACCATGTTGCAGACTGATTAGATATTTGTGTGCCCGCAAGGTCGTCAGTGTTAATAATGTTTTGATGAGCAAGTCACTATTCCTAATAATGTTCTGAACAATTAAAATTAAGTTGCAGTTAAAAATAACATTTCACCCAGAAACTCTTTAGGAAAGTGGAAAGTAATCTATTGTGAACTAAAAATACAAAATAAATTTAGTAAATTCTGCTTTGATGTAAAAATAAATAAATAAAATCAGTTATACAGATGTATTATTCATGAGTTTCAATGATGAAGATGGAGCAAAGTGTGAGCCAGAATGAACGTATTTCTACTGTATGTGCTTGGCTCAGGATAGTTTAATATTTACATCCATTTACATTTTAAATGAATCCAGAATACATGAGTGAGTGGGATTTGTTTGTTTTGTTTCTTCACTTGAGGTTCTACAGGTCATCATTATGCTCCTTTAAACAACTCGTAGTAGATTCTTTAAATGGTAACATTTTAGGCACATTTAGATGCTATAAAAGCTTTTCTTTTTTTATTTGCATTGTTATTATATCATTTTCTGCCAATATGGGATAGTTTGTGTTAAAGCTCAAAAGTTTATGTGTAAAAGAAAAAAAGCAAAAATAAATAGATTTATATATACTGAATATGTTGAAATCAAATCTAAACACAGTAAATATGTGAAAGAACCAACAGGACAGAATGAACCTAGACAACTTATATAATCACATATTTTCTTGTTTCTATACATGTTGATATTAATAAGTAGATCTGCTGATTCAGCTAAACTAAGATTATCCAACATATTTGCTGCAGTCGACCATATCTTGTATATTATAGTCTGGGATAAGAAATTAAATGTGACAGCTGTCTGTTAACTAAATAAAATCAATTCAGAATAAAAATATTTACTGCTCTAAAAGTAAATGAATATTAATGAATGAAGCCCAAACAGGTGAGCAAGCACATGTCTTTTTACAGATGCAATTGCACCATATAGAAATTAGGAAAAATGAGTAAAGGAGTGATATTAGTTCTTCATTTCCTATTGATCACAAAGGACGACAGTTTGCATGCATATATATTATATTTGCTGCAGCAATCATATGATGGGGGCTGCAGCAAACCATTACATTGGCAATCAGTTACTTTATTATAATAATTCCATCGCCATCGCTTAAGTCATCATCATAGTTGATACTTCCATCTGGATGGATGGATGGATTAGGGTGATTGCATAAATGCAATCTTACCTCAACCAAGAATCAGAATCAGACAAAGTAATCAGCAGCCAGCACAGAAAGCCCACCAAATTGAGGACCATTCACCCACTCAGAGGATGGCAGAGGCGGACCCATCCCAAAGTCCTCACTGTCATGTGGCACAGGCCCCTCAGAGTCAGCGACAACAGCATGAGAATTCAAAACTGCACATACCCAGACAAACCATACACTCAGAGATGCCTGGAGGCCATCTACACCACCCACCAGCAGTGTTCTGACTGAGCCCTGGGGATGATGGTGTTACCATAGCTGCCTCAATCCGTGCTTTTGAGGTTTTATATTAAAAGAGGGATGCAACAGAAGCTGGAAGTGCAACAAGTCACAAAGACTGTCTAAAACCATCTAAAAAGCAACACACTAATGTTTTCTATTGTGAGAGAACAGACTTCAGAGATTGAATCTACTGAGGCAGTCAGAATACAGATTTTCTTCTCCACACACCAATAAATTTTATGTTCATGACTTGATAACTTATTCATTCATGAACATTTTGTGGCAGCTGCTGTCTAAACAGCAGAAAAGCACAACTACACTGTGTTTTGTCATCTACTTTAAATGTTGTATTAAAAATGAAAGGGATTCCATAAAAAACTCCAGATCTTACAGTAGATGATGTGTTTGACAGAATCCAATTTTTAATGGATACGTTTTAAACTGCACAAACACGGTCAATGTTTAACCTTTAACTTTTCTCTCGAGAAGCTGCTGTTATAGTTCTTGAAGAGCCACACCACATAACACTACTTCTCAGTCCTGATAGGTTGTTTAGAGCATACAGCTCCAGAGCTGGGAAAAACAACCTTCTATTTTGCTGAGATTTGGTATCATGAACACACAGATACAATGACGCGCACATGCTAAGCTTCAAAGCACACTCGATTTAAAAATACACAGCTCATTTTTTGGAGGAATAATGTTAAATCAGAGCTGTTCTATTCACTAAAGTATATTAGTGGATAAAGCAGCACTGACCAAAAACAATTGGACACATACAATCAAACATAGAGCTTACAGTGTCTTGGCTACGTTTCCAATCAGTTTTAACACACTCAGAAAACCCCAGGACTCGGGTGAGTGATTTCAATGAAGTTTCCTGAAAACTTGTGAAACTGTAACAGAGTACATAAAATATCTGCATCACTAAACAAAATAAACGCAGCATTTGAGCAATGTAGGTTAGCGGAGGAAGCCATGAAGTTCTTGTGACAAAATACAAGCTAGGCAGCTAGCAAGCAGCAACAAACTAACACAAGACCACTTTAGCTTAGTAGCACAAGTTTAAACATACACACAACCTGAAGACACTCAACAACTTAATATCACTTAGGAATTACTCACAGACATTACTTGAGCAAGGAGGAAGAAAGAATAGCTTAATGTAAGGAACTGATGGCAACATGTGCTCACACAACAGGAACTTGTGACTGAATGACAAAGACTTTCCTACTTTTCCATGATACACTGCTTTCACATGCTACAGACTAAACCAATCGCACAGGATCAAACAAACAACACATTACTGAGGGCATAACATACAGCATAAAAAAAGTGTATAGGAGCATTGGCACATGCAAGCTTGTGGGAAAATGATAGCTACTAATGCCCATGTCTCATTCTGATCCCGTAGGGAGCAGAAACAGCTGACTGATTGGATGCCGGCACATGTTTGTGTACTGGCCAAATGGAAAGAGGAAAATATCCTGTTGACCTGATGCCAAATGTGTTGATAGATTTATTTTTCTGTAGAAGCCAGAAACACACATGCACATAGACATGAACACATTGCTGGAGGGTCAGTGATGCCAGAGCTCCAGCATTGTAACCCAGAAGTCACAATGTGCCAGCACCAATCATCCCCTGCCTCAGTCTTCAGCCCAGAAGGTGAATACAAAAAGCAGCATGAATAACAGAAAATAAAAAGTGGGATAAGAGAGGGGGAAGGAAGAGAATAAAAATGGAAAAGAAAATAAAGGAAATGATATTTTTATTAAAAGCTTGAGCTTTGATTAAAAACAAAAAAAGGAAAGAAAGGTGAATATGTAATCTGGTGTGGAAAAATACTGCCCCTAGTCATGCAGAAAATAAATAAGAGTGATATTCATAGCTGTCTTAGCCATCTTCTTATCATTTTTTTTTCTTTTGCTTTAACATCCAAGGTGCCGCCTAACAAGGGCTAATTCAGCATCCACCTCAAATTGTCTCTCTCTATATAGATGACCTGCTTGAAATTGTTATTAAAATTTATTGCTTGCATTATCCTGAAATAATGAGTTCATGAGATTTGTGAGTCAATAAATAATAATGCATTATTTTATGACATCAAGTTGTTCAAAAAAAGGTGGACTGCAGTATGTAATCCTGTTGGTTTTGTGGGTTGTTTCTTTTTTCATGTTCATATTCTCTAGCTGCCATTCTCTGTATGGCTTACCGGTGCTGACTGGTTGCCTCCTTTTTAATAGCTCTACTCAAGTGTCCCCCTCTCTTCTTTCATCCAGTGTCTTCTCTGAGTGCTTTCCAACCATTGAAAGTCAGTTCCACATTACCTCGTCTTTTGTCTTGTTCTGTTACTCTCTCTTTCTTTTCTCTCACTTCCATCATTGATCTCTCGTGTTTCTTGATATAATCGGCAATGATGAACATTTAAAACCTCAAGTATGTAGATATTAGGGCTGCTACTAGCGATTATTTTAATAGTTGACTAATCTGTAAATAATTTTTTCGATTATTTGATGAGTCATGATCATTTCTGTCATCTGTGCTTCCAGTTGACGCACCTCTTTTTACAGGCTCCAATATGTTTTACCCCACTCTCCTCATTTGCATCATATGAATGTCACCCTGATTCCCAGTCAGTCACAATGATTAATGTCCTTTAGTAAGTTAAAATAACAACTCCTGAACCACCTGAATATTAAATTTAAGCTTAACAGCTTACTACTAATTTATTTTTAAACATTCATATGTAGATATAGTGTCATATCCAAGCTGTACAGAATTTGCCTCAAAAGGAAAACAAAATAAATATTTTAACATTTTAGTTTTTATAGAATTGCATTGAAATGATTGTTTACATCTTGAAAAAGCCTGTTTTGTAGGTAAACAAGGGCCAGAATCCTTTAAAACATTCCTGAATCCAAACAGTGACCCGGATCACCACCAAAATTATATCACTTCTTCCTTTTCATATTTCCAACAACTCCTGTGAATCCATGAAAATCTACCCATAACTTAAGGGTTATCTTGAACAAACGAATAAACGCCAGTAAAACCATGAGCCAGGGCTACTCAATTAGATGTTCAGGAGGGCCAGATTTTCAAATAAAAAAATTATCAGAGCCAGTACATAAAGTAAGGTAAAATAAATCAGTCAAAATGAATGAATAAATAAAAAAAAGATACATCTACATTTGAAAAGTAAGTAGTTTATTAATTTTTCTATTTTAAATTCAGTCCCACGTGACAAGGGCAAATGCACAAAATAAAATAATGAAAATTCCAGTCAGAACCTATTTTTCTCCTAACTTTTAACATAAAAAGGTTCAATTAAACAATATAATCTTTAAACACTGCCACACACTCATTGCGTATTAAACACATCGGTTTGGTGCTCGAATGTTTTGGAAAAATAAACAAATACTTATCAGTCCAGGCGGGGTTAAATCTGCTGTTTTCGTTGTCAATTTTGCGTTTTGGGACAGAGAGCGACATGCTTGCTAGCGCTACTCTTACAACTTCAAAACACAACAACTTGCACTGGGGTTAATGTTGCTAGGGCAACCAAGTGTTGCATTCATGGTCTGCCCAACTGTAGGATTGTAGGCTACTTAATCAGCTTAGGAATGACTGAAGGTTCTTGATTAATATCTTTATTCTTTTACATAAACTGGGCCACATAGAAGTTGGTTCTGGGCCGCATGTGGCCCGCTAGCCGTCATTTGAAGAGGCCTGCCATAAGCTCTTTGGCAGAGGTAACAACAGCACATCGCTACTCACTAATGAAATGAAATGAAAAATACTTTATTAATCCCCAAAGGGAAATTCAATATTGTAGTAGATAATAATTAACTAGAGGAGGTCTTGTTCCAGAGGCTGCTGGCTGCTGGCAGGAATGATCTTCTGTCGGACCTGAAGAAGCCTCAAGCTGAACACACTTTGTTGTTTCTTCACTGTGTTGTGGAGAGGGTGTGAAGAATCCTCCATCATCTTCATCAGCTTGTGCAGCATTCTTCTTTGGACATTCAGCTCCAGCGGCTCCAGAGTTACTCCAAGCACAGAACCAGCTTTCTTGATCGGTTTGTTGATTCTCTTCAAGTCTCTGGTTCTGATGCTACTACCCCAGCAGATGCTGCAAAGCTGGCTGCACTCTCCACAACAGACTTACAGAAGATATGCAACATCTTGGTGCAGACGTTAAACGATCTCAGCTTCCTTAAGAAGTACAGTCTGCTCTGGCCTTTCTTGTAGATGTAGTCAGTGTTGCATTTCCAGTCCAGTTTGTTGTCCAGCTGAACTCCAAGATATTTGTATTCCTCCACCACAGTGTGAATAGGGAATGGTGAGAGTACAGTTCCTTGTGGTGCACCAGTGCTGCTGACCTCCATCTCAGACACACAACCTTTCAGTCTTTCAGATGGCAAAGGTAGCTAATGCTAATGCAGAATGCTGGAAACCATGATTCTGGGGTGCTTTCCTTTCAGATGCTCTACGCATTACTGTGGAGCTGCCGTGGTACGCCAACTCTGCATGGCAGACGACACATTTCACCTCTTTGACACTTTGTTTAGCGTGAAATATCCCCAAACTTTGTAAATAAGTTTCATCGCCGTCAGTTTCTTCTTTGTTGTTTAAACAAAGATGCTGCACAAAATGACAATACAGCCCACAGCACTTCCTGTGGTGCTTTGCGTCATTTGCTTGGTGTTTAGAGTTCTTATACTGTCTGAAAAGCCGTGGTTGGTAAATGGCGTTAAGTTGCCTGGAGCAGCGTTTAATTAGCAATGCCATGACAGGCGTTTATAATGCAACGTGTCGATAATGAAATTTTGCTTCAATGAATTTTTATAGTCGACATTGTCGACGAATCGTTGCAACCATAGTAGATATTCAGCCGTTCTCATCTGACAGAGCACCATTTATGGAAAAAAATGGGCCCATTACGATGCCCTGGGCTGGAAAAGAAAGTTGCAAAGTTTGGTTTGTCAGCCTGCTGTACAGTAATGCTGTCTCCAGAATTGTACATAAAAGTCTGTGTGGCATTAAAAAGAGTCAGATGAAGAGTTCAAAATTCAGACACTGATGTAGTGTTGCTTTTACATACAATTTTCCCGTAAAAAGAACTTATAAACAACAGCCATAAACAAATGTTTTGGACATATAACAGGAACCATTTTGTCAATCTTGAAACACAGTCCAAAGAATGATGAAAACATTTGACACGTATTTTCCATCTGGATTCAACGGTTAATTTGAGCTTAAAACTTAAGTCCTTTTAAAATAATTCTGCTACAATGTATTCACTGCAGTTTCTTTTTCATTATTAGAATTAAAACAATGAATGAAAAATGAATTTTAAAAAATTAACTTTTGAAAGAATAATGCAAAGGAAGTGTTATGAGAAGTGAGTGCATGGATGCCTAAACAGAACAGGTCTGAAGGACTGTGACAGATCAGGTGATGCACGCAAGTAGAAGCGACTGAATGAAATGACTGGGGAATTTGAGAATACCACATCTGTTGGAATTTTTATCTTTAATGAAAGCAAGAAGTGACTAATGTCAATAAAAAGAGCAAAGGAACTGAAATGATGAACTAAGAAAAGCTCAAACTCTGAGCAGAGAAAAAAGCTAGAATGTATACAACCTGTAAACATTGGCAACACATTAATAATAACTCCATAATGCAAAGACCACAAGCATAAAGGTAATGATGACACAAAAACCTGAAAACACCAGCATAAATGCATTTTCAGAAGTTAAATCATCAATAAAGACAAATAATAGCACAGAATAGTGTGTTCACACAATCACGAGTTTTTAAATGGACTCACCAACCACTTTATCAGGTCCACTTTGCTCGTTGCTAGTTGGGTCCCTTATACCTTCAGAACTGTCCTAATTCTTGGTAGCAAAGATTCAACAAGCTTTTGGAAACATTCCTCAGACATGCTTTCGCATAGTGACATGATAATGTCACACAGAAGTTGCAGATTTCTCAGATGCACAGCCATGATGAGAATCTCCTGTTCCATCTGAGACTGCCCCACCACCACTGTCTGCTTGAGTGTTTGCAGGTGCTGTCTGATTAAAGACACGAGCCACACCCATCACGTCACGTCACGTCACGTCACGTCACGTCACGTCACGTCACGTCACGCCACGCCACGCCACGCCACGCCACGCCACGCCACGCCACGCCATGACACGACGTTTACTGGAAAATTTAGTTTCTATGCTTTCATGTTTCACTTTATGAAAGGACAGTGAGTTGCAGTGCAAAAGCAAATATAGTAATCTATAACCTCCTTAGCTTTTATTTCCGAGTTCATTTTACATTTGAACCTCTGACATGTTTTTCATCACATACACAAATATAAAGAATATGTGATTTAATCAGTGATACACACATCTATAATAAGATGGTAATTCTGCTATTTTTTTATGATTATTGGAGCTTGTAGATACCTCTGGAAGAACTAAACTGAGGAGTCCTTGTGGTCAGTAGCTGCATTAATTAGAATGAGAACAGTCAGTTTATTTATTGTTCATGTTTTTGTTTTGTTTTGTTTTCAACACAGGCACATATAACTCAGCATTTATTTTTTTATTGCAATTATTCAGTTAACCATCAGTCAAAATAGATTTGATTTATTGATGTTATACTCAATCTCATCTATTAGATACTTTTAGTATTGTTTTTCTTCATAAGGTAATCAATCCTTCCTGGTTGAATCTAGGAATTCAGCCAGTAAAATTATTGAGGTGACTTTAGGGATTCTTCGAAGATGAAAGCATGCAGTTATTTATCGTAACATTTTCTTATTTCACAACAACACGATGTATTACTGTGTATTTGAACGAAACAGGAAGCGTCAGTTTTATTATTGCAGACAACTTCAGCACAAAAACATAAACCAGCAGACAGATGTAAATCATTTCCCTAAGAGCCAGTGATATTGCTAAAAATATCAAACAGATTGACCTTTTCTTCTGCAGACTGTACCTGCCTGCAGTGCAAAAGGACTGGTAGTAATGTCTTTCACCACCCTGCAGCACCTGTCCTCTTCTTCTTCTCTTATGTTTCCTCATCATAACCTCATCACCTATGTGTCTGGCTTAGAATTAATTGTCGGCCATTTAAGCATGTTTGTGGTCTTCACACACACACCATTCTGGGCATCTTTGCTGCTTGTTAAGCTGTAATATTTCCACTAATCCCTGCATGCCAGACCGATCACCTAGCAGTGAGTGAACTGCACTGTTGCACCCGATTTCACACGTTTATGACAGGTGGAAGAAGTAGTTCTAACACATACTGAAAGTTTAGTTATATAAATGTTTAAGAAGAAAACACATTTCAGTATTGATCCTCAAAGCACCACTAATTTAGATAACAACTTAAATAAAAGAAGTGTGTTCCTTAGGCTATCTACATTTTCTTTCTTTTTTTTTTTTTTTTTTTGACTAGCCCAAGAATTATGCAGCCCAGCGGTAACCCTTCCCAAATATCCTGATTAGCCACTCCTGCATTGCAGGGAATTCATTTTCACGTTCAAGAAAGTTGGAGATGATTTGAGCTTTGTGACATGGTGCATTTTTCTGCTGGAAGTAGCCATCAGAAGATGCTGCACTGTAGTCATAAAAAAAGAGACATCTCAGGTAGGCTGTGATGTTTAGACCATGCCGTGTTGGTACTAAGGGACCCAAAGTGTACTGAAACGTAATCCCTCTCACCATTAAACTCAGCAGCCTGATCAGTTAACACATAAACAGGATGGATTTATGTTTCCATGTTATTTCCACCCAATTCTGACCCTTTACCATGTGAACGTGAAGCTGAAATGGAGGCTCATCAGATGAGGCGATGCTTTTCCGTTTTCTGTTGGCCAGGTCTAGTGAGTCTGTGTTTCCTGTTCTCAGCTAACAGGAGTAGGACCTGGTGAGGTCTTCTGCTGATGTAGCCAATCTGGTTTAAAGTTGGACATCTTTTGCTTAATAGATAATATTCTACCTCGTTTGGAACCAGTTATCTGAGTTACTGTTGTCTTTCTATCACCCCCAACCACTCTGCCCATTCTCCTTTGATTTTCTGCAAAGAAGCACTGTTCTAACAAACAAAAAACTCTCCAAACATAAATTTACTTGCTTTTGGTGTTAATTTTATCACCCCAATAAAATGTAAAAGTTTGCATTATTTTAGATGATAGATGGTAAACTTTGTTTTGCATTGTTGAGCCTTAAACCAAAATGAGTTGTAATGTAAATCAGCCATGAAAAAGGAAAAAAAAAAATCTTAACACTGATGTGGATTAAGTCTTGTACTCAAAAGAAGGGTCTCTGCAACAACACAAGAGCAAATAATGCATCCAGTTATCACCTTCTGTCTTTCCGCTCGACTTGCAAAGTCACAGAACAAAAACTCAAGTCGAGCGGAAAGACAGAAGGTGGCGCAGAGGTAAAATATCCATTATTCAATGACCTACTGATACCTCACACACCTGCAGTATTGTGTGTGCACATGCACCCATAAAATCCTTGTCACTGTTTATGTTAATCAGGGTCAGAACAGCTGTGAACATAAGTCCAGTCAAATTTAACCTCTTTCTCTATAAAAATCATCAGATCTGTCTGTGAGGACATGCACACACACACACACACACACACACTCACACACACACACACACACACATGCATCTGACTCTATTTATTACAGTGACCCACTCAAACAGAGGAACATGGATTCACTAACACCTACACAGTTCCTTGTAGTTAATCAAAGTTTGCTGCTTTTCTTTTCCTCTTTTTCAGTTTTTGACTTGTTTTAATTTCTCTTGATAGATGTATTGCAATCATTCAGTAAAATACTTCATGTCTGATCCATGATGAACCATTATTCAAGAATGATCTGATTGCTTGCAGTTTGCTGATGCTGCTTATTACTTTATTAGAAACTTTTCAGAAACTATCCAACTGTAGTAGGTCAGAGAACGTATTGTTCATGATATACAGACTGATTCAACACAAATATTTAGCAGATTATTGTTCATTTATCAAACCATCCTTCACCTCTCTTTCTGTACCTCTAAATCATTCCCTGTGTGACTTTGTTTTCTCCTCATTTCTTTCGTTTCAGCTATTCCTTCTCTCTGCCTCTCCCCTTTATTTGTCCCCAGCTGAATCAGTGAGAACACTAAACCTCCCTCTCCCTTCCTCCAAACACAAGCTCTCCATTCACTGCTCTAATTAGAGAGTTCATTCCCAGTGACTCTGCCCTGTACCCCTGCACTGCTCCATGGGAGTTCTGCATGCTAAATAATGGATGAGAGCGAGTGAAGGACCTGTGTGTATGTGCAAGTACGGGATTCAGCCAGATCTGCTGCGTGTAAACAAGTTAGCCAATGACATGGAGGGAATGATTGTGCTTTCAACGTGCATGTCTGTTTCAATCAGTGTGTGTTAGGAGGCTTCGGGAACAGGCCTTCGGCACGGTAATGGATCATTGTCATGAAGCCCATTGCCCCCAGGACCCCTACTTCTGAGCCAGGAACACATCATTCTAGTTGGGCATCTGAATAGACTCCAAGGGGACCTTTTGGACATTTTAGCCTGGAGTAATGGGCTTTGTCCCAAGTTTATCCCAAGCCATATGCACTCACACACAGAAACACATGAAGAAAAATCTGTAACATGAATTTATATTAAAATAAACGTATAACTTATTGTACATATATCTTCATTAATATTTTTTACATAGTCTTTGCGTTTTGTGTTTGTGGCTGTTTGTTGAGACAGGAAAGGAGGATAGTGAGCAAACCAACATAAAGTAAAAACTTTGTTACTATGATCATTAAATATAGATAAATTCATTCCACAGATAAAAACTGAGAAAAGAAATTTGCAGTTTTTGCCAGCTAGTCATGTAGTGTTGTTTCCAGGTTTTCCACTTGCTGCGGAGGATTTGTTATTGCTTTTCAAAGCCCTTCTCCCTCATTTACCTTTCTAACTCATTGCAAAACTCTTCATTGCATAGCTGTTTGTTGTCACGGATGGCAGTTATACTTTTATGTTTAATCATTTGTGGAAAGATTTCTTTTTCCCACTCTGTCCATGTAATCTTAACCTGAAATGAACTGGTCAAGTGACCCCTATCTAACATCCAGGAACACATAATTGCGACTAAAGTGATTCCATAACACATTTGCAATATTCTTTCATATTAAAAGGTCTGAAAAACCATCTTAAGAGAAATATGAGTGTTTATATTACCAGTTTTATTTTTTTATTATGATATTTAGGTTTTTTGCAAATCTAGCGATAAATGAAATGCAGCTATTGTTATGTTTTAAAGTGAGTATGGCAGATACCTGATGAAATTAATGTTGGCATGCCCAAAAGGAAGAATTGTAGGACTTATTCCACAAAAGAGGGGAAAAAAAAACAAATAAGCTATACAAAAGTAGACAATGTTCATCATAATCCCATAAAGAGTCCAAGTTTTAGCAATATTTATGTTACCATCATTATGAAACTTAAACAGACAGCATGCTCTTTCAGTTAGCAGAAACAGTTTTGGAAAATATGATATATATAAAAAAAAATCATTAAAAAAAACTGACTGTTGGATTTACACACAAAGGAAATGCTTCCTTTACAACATCCTTTTTAAACATTTGGATTCCCAAAAGAGATTTGTGAGTCAATATTTGAGACAGCAGGTGCAAACCGGTTTTTATAATATTAGCTGCAATTTCCCCCTTTTCTAATTATGCTTTTCATTTAACTTTGAAGATTCTTGGATTTCCCATCAGATACACAATGCTTCACTGTGTGTTTGCATGTGTGAGTATGTGCATCTAATTCTCAGCATTTGATCACACAGAGAAAAAGCTACATTTGCATGAACCTGCAAAAAGCCAATTACAGAGATGCACACACACAGAAACAAAAGGGGCTGTCTGAGAGCTCAGGAGGAGGTGACTTTGGTCAGACTGCTTCCTGTCTGGATCTGGAAAGACATCTTGTCACATCCATAAAAGATACACACACACACACACCTCTGTTTTCTTACTGTGCCAGAGCTCCCAGGCCAGTGTCACCCCTGAATTTCAATGACAAAAATGTGTCCGTTTGTTCTCTTCCTTCTTTATCGCAGCGTGAATCTACAGTGACCAGGTTAAGGTAAAAGAAAAATCGAGAGATTTTTTTTTTTTTTTTTTTTTGCAAAATGAGTCTGGACTTTTTTTTCAACATTAAGACTGAATGCTTAATCTGGTTTATATAGACTTTGAAGAGCCTTACATGGGAAACATGACAGAGATTGTTTTTACGCCTTTATTAGCTTTTTAGCTGTGCCCTTGTTGTTAGTTTATCTGTAAGAGCCGAAATTGAAACTTTTTGATGTTTTTTTAGAACCACATTTAGACCTATTGTTTAGCTTTACAGTGATGTGATATAGGTTTCTGGACACACAAGTGAAAAGGGAAGGGGGCAGAGAGCAGTTCTTAGTGTGATTCGTTTACAGCCAAGCTTGTCAGTAGAGATGACAGGACAGTTTACTGATCGCCTAAAAAGGATGGATGGAAACAGTTTAGATTCTGAGAAAATCACATTCCTTTTCTAAGATGCTGGGTTCAGAGCCATATAAGAGAAACTGAGGTGCTATCAGTGCTGAAGGTAAAAAGGCAAAAAGTCACCACAGTCCCATTTGTATATTCTATGTGAAATTGTTTTTACATAAAAAAAACTTCTTCTGTTCATAAAAAGGGATGAATGTTTACAACAGGTGTCATCTGGTGGTTGTTGAGTGACTGTGATTTAGGGCACATTCACATAAACCTTTGTGATGCCAATCCTAGTCCGTTTACTCGGAATGTCCGCTTTGTTTGGGGAAACGCAAATGCGGCAAATGAATTCTGATTTGGATCAAAGAAGCGGACTCAGTCCACCTACAGACACAGCTCTTTGTCCGTTTCAAGCAGACCAAATACAGGAAGCGGACTATAAAACACAAGTCACTTCCTGCATTAATTAATTCATTTCATTCAATAGATCGAAACATATTTTAAAATCTGAGCATATTTTCATGTTTAAAGTTGAATGAAATAAGGAGCAGCAAAAGTAAAGTCTTAAATTATCTTATTATATTATTTTGATTCCTGATTTGTTTTGTCCAAATAGGAAGTAAGGCTTCTAAGATCAATGTTGCATTATCACAGGTCATACGAATAGTTACCTCACACATCAAACAATATCTTTCTTAAATAGTTGTTAATGAAAAACATAACAAAAGCGACCTAATCTTGATCACGATTCAAAGTTTGAATTATTTTTCTGTTATAAATCTAAGTTTGGACCAGAACTCCATTCAAGATTAACTTATTTCTGGCCCTTTTGTGTTCTCTGTGTTTCTCTTTGTTTGCTCACTGCTTGCTGCATTTGGCAGCAAATATATTCTGAAAGTCCAAAAGTCTTTTGGGGGCCAATTATTGTATTGCTTGGGAACAGGTGAAAATGTTTTGGGGACAAAAGCACTGCGGGGTGGATGGGGGGTGCATTTATTACTTCTAGTGTGATGCGTAGAGAGCTAAATAAGATGGTGGAACCAGTATTGTGTGACCTAACTTGGCACTAATCTGGGTGTTTTAATGTAGCTGAACGTAGGCTTTATTACATTTTATTTTTAATTCAGCTTCAGATTTACAACGAACAATAATGGGAACACAAACCACTACTAAAAGGTAAAAACAAAATGAAAAGACAAAACACACTAAAAACTATGATGAGGAGAAGCCCATTTCCCAACAGACTCATTTACACTGAACAAACGCAACACTTTTGTGTTTGCTCCCATTTCTCATGAGTTACATTCAAAGATCTTAAACTTTTGCTACATAAACAAAAGAACATTTCTGTCTAGTCTGTCTAATGCCTCTTTTCCATTAGCATCAGCTTGTCTCAACTTAACTCGCCTCAACTTGTTTCAGCTTGGTCCTGTTTCTTTTCCATTACAATTTAGTACCAGGTCTAAAATGGGCGGGGTTTGTGCCAAATCACTGATGTCAGTGTTGTGCACGACAAACTCTTTAACAACATAGGACAAAGAGACAATCTGCTACTTGGTCTGCGGCTCGCCTGTTGCTGACCATAAATTGTATTTTTTTTTGGAACAACTTCCAGTCTCGTCTGTTTGATCCACTCCGACCATTGTGGTCCTTGACCTGCTGATAGTCACTTTTGAGCTTTTTCAACTTCTCTCGACACTGCTGAAAACTCAGTTGCTAGCCGTAGCCATCGAGTTGAAACGCACTTGATAGATTTTTTTTCATTTCGTGTCGCTCCATCTAGTTTCCTCCATAGCCTTTCCTCAGCAACCAAGCAAAGAAATGTCTCCACCTCAATGTTGGATCACGGAACAGACTTTTGTTGCGCCATTGCTTGTCACGTAATGCAAACAACTTGCGAGTTGGAGTCGCTCTTCCAGCTATATCACTCCATGACCTCTGATTGGCCACTCCCCTGACCAATAGCGGCATGCAGTCTGGCAACGTCACACACAACCCAACTCAGGTCACTTAGAACCTGGGCTGAGGAGTTACTAAAAAAGTACCGGTAAATGGGTACAAAAGCCGAGTGGAAAATCCTACAAACCAAACAGAGCTGAGTTAAGTTGAGACAATCTGATACTAAAGGAAAAGGGCCATAAGGCCTTGCCCACAAATAGCAGAGTATTTCACAAAACGAAGATTTTTTCTCTGATTTGGCCTGTCATTCACACAAAAAAACGTGTATTTATGCAATCAAACAAAAAACCTTGTTTTTTAAACAAGGTTGTGTGGACTCTTTCTTTACTACATGTGGACAAGGTATAAATCTGTGTCAGTGTGTTTCTTCTTTGCTTAGATAATCCATCCCACTTCACAGATGTGACAAGATTCTGATAAGACAGCATAATTATTGCACAGGTGTGCCTTAGGCAAGGTAACAGTAAAAAGCCGCTCTGAAACGTGCATTATCTAGGTCCAGGTCCTATTATGGTATATTAATATACAGTTGTTGGCGTGTGACACAATGCAATGAAACAAACCATAGCTGTCACATGATGCTAAAAAAAAAGCGAAGAGACGTGTAGTGTCACAGCTTTATTATACTTCAGGGCAATGATTGTTCCAGGAATGTACACTGTGCCATCAACAGTACTGAGTTTTGAGGTAAAAAATAATTATTTATGTGTAAATTTAAGTAATGTCCAAAAGGCTTTGTTGCCCAAAAACCTCTTTAAATTGGATTAGTTATCAGAGAAGTCTGTCTTGCTTGTTCTCTGACTGGTGTTTTATGACCTCACACAAAGCTTTCTGTCCTCTGTTCCACTTTTGTACGCCCTCTGTTAGCATCCCCTCTTCCTCCATTAATCTTTGAAGATTTTACGGATTTCTCCTTCCCTTCTTAAACCTTGCTTCCATCTCTTGCTTGCCATCTTTTCACAGGACTCCCCTTCTTACATCTGACTGATCCCACCTTCACCTCTTTCCATTTTTCCATTAATCACCCTCTCCTTCTCTTAATGTTTTTCTTCCCTCCCTTTCTGTTGTTTTTATCTCTATCCTCCACAATTATTGCCTCATCCCTCCCTTTAATTTTTTTTATATCTTTTATTGTTTTTTTGTTTTTTTTCAAAATGTTCTATTGATAACGTGCTCTAATCTCCTTGGTTTTGTGTAAATGTGATAATTGATTAATGACCACGTGTTTATTTGAAATGCTTGATAAACACAATTGACTCTTTGTCCTCTTCTCCAGCCACCCCTTCAGAAACAATGTCCCTCCTCCTCTCTAACCTAATGCCAGTCAGTTCTGACCTTGGCCAGCTGGTTTGTCAACTTTAATGGAAATCCTTTACACTTTGTTAACCAGGACTAATGAAGCTCCCCACCAGTCCCAAAGAATTTAGTTTTCTGCATCTGGTTGTAAAGGACTGGTAAATCAATATATGGACATTTACATTTTGTGTACTTTGAAATGTTGGCAGGGCATACATATATATATATATATATATATATATATATATATATATATATATATATATATATATATATATATATATATATATATATATATGTATGTATGTATACCTAGCCTAAGGCACACCTGTGCAATAATTATGCTGTCTTATCAGAATCTTGTCACATCTGTGAAGTGGGATGGATTATCTCAGCAAAGAAGAAACACACTGACACAGATTTATACCTTGTCCACATGTAGTAAAGAAAGAGTCCATCAGTTTCATCAGTTTAAAGTGGAATTAACTTTTATTTGGAATTAAACAGAAATTAAAACTCCCATGTAAACGCACGGACTGAGTTTTCTGAATCACAAACACAGCTCTGTGCCCTTTAACCATCATTCTTAATGGATGCTGTTGGAAATAATACATGCACACTGCTAATAGGTCACAATCTGATAGATTTGTCTTTGTAAAACACACATACACACGCTAGCCTTGTCTTTTGTAAAGGAAGCATTAGGCTTTTATAAGTGAATGGAGAACGAACATCAATGAAGGGCAGAAAAGTGTCTGTGTGCTGTTCAGATTTATGAGCAGTGTCATGTCACTGTCAGAGGTCTCTCTCCGCCTGCCTGTCATTGTTTCTCTCTGGCATGGACACACACGCACACGGGAAGAATCTTGGCTGGCATTACACTGTCACCAGGCGCAGAGCCAGATGGACGCCAACCTCTACTACCACCTGACTGTCTGGATGATGTATGTTACAATAATAGCAAGAAAGATGGGTAATTGCACTGTGCAGCTCATGTAGGTTGGATCAGTTTGGGGTGGAAAGGTTTAAACCGCTCAACTGGGTATTGTCATAATCCATGATTACAAGAAAGATGGACCGAAACACATTGCTGAACGGGCAAGAGGCAGACAGGTGTCAGACCTGGAGACATTGTTAAACAAAGTAAATGACACAATGGGATATCCAATAAACTAAATGACAAAACAAACTAGATTCAGTACATGGATGAGCACTAGATAGATTTGTAAAGATAATGGTGTTACAAGGATCTGGCACTAAACTGACAAAAGCATACATATTTCGTCAGTTGATACATAAATTTGTTTTTTCCTGAGAAAGCTGAGCATAATCTTGCTGGGATAATGCAGTTTTAACACTTGTTCTGAGTAGCAGTTCTTTAGTTCTCTTGCAGGTCATATTCAGTTCATATCTTCTTGTTTTCTGTATTTGTAGTGAAAGTAAAATTATTCTCCCAAAGTTATGTTGGTCTGTCGTTCCTATGGTTAAGGGATGAGATATTTTTATCCAATAAGGTAAAAAAAACAAAAAACGTAATTCTTTAATAATATACCATATTTTCTGAAATTTTACAATGAAAGCTTTGTTAACTAAACACGGTGAAAATTTGGGCATGTTCATATTAAAAGCCCCACATTAAATCTTTCTGTAATCGTGTAACTAAAAAAACATGTCTAATACTAACAAGCATCCAAAGTTCACGTGCAATATGCCACCAAAGATGAAGGTCAGATAATGCTCTAGGCTTTTCATATGGACACAATAAATATAATCTGTTTCTGTTTCTCTGAATATTTTTGAAGTCAAAGTCTGTTAGTAGAAGCGTTCCAGCCAAATGGCTATGTGGGAAATAAATACTTCTTGTTGAGTGGTTACCATGATGAAAGCACACTCCCTGTTGATGTGTTCTTGTCCAAAAAGGGCTTAGAGCTCAGATTAGCTACAAAATAGTGAATTTGTTTGTGTGTGTGTGCTTTTGGAGGAATGACTCCATGTGGTATCGGTATGTGTGTCCTTGGACCATGAAATAACCATGTGTTTGTGAGTTGTGATGCCAACATACACCAGACACTGTAAAGACTTTGGTACTGACACAAAGGAAGAACTCCAAATGGCAGAACAGACGGGTAGCTCAGCAAATTGTCCAAGAAGATGCGTGTGGACATCAGCCGCCAGTTTGGAGGCAAAACCTGTGGGTGGACAGTAAGAAGCCATAAGCATTAATGTTTGAGTGCATGTTTGTTCACCTGCCTCTCATCACCTGTGCATTTTGACAGGTGGACAGCTGGCATCATAGAAGGCTAACAGTGTCTTTATTGCAGCATGAAGCATTTGATCACATGGAAGAGAACACAGAATTTGCGTTATCTGTCTTATTTGACAAACATTCGTGGCCTCAAGTGCTTCCTGTGCATTTTTATCGCCCTTCCCGACCCTCACCCCACCCCCTTCTATGCACACACACACATACACACATCATTCAATTTTAGCTGTTTATTAAGAGTGTTAATTGATGACATGGATATTAGTAAACATTTACAGTTATATAATTGTAAAGCTGTATAGCATGTACCTAGGTTTTATTACTTATTGATGCATATGATTAAAATACAAATATCTATCTTTTTTAAATGGGCAACAGTCTTCTATACACAGGAAGTGACACTTTTCATCAAGTCCCACCCATTATGGAGAGTCATTCACCAAAAAATCCCATAAAATACAAACTAAATTTAATGTAAACTGTTGACACTTATTGATTTCTAAAAAGTAATTTATTTTATTTAGTAATTGGTTCATGTATTTAGACTCTTTGTCATCCCTATTTGCTTGTGGTATGCCAAGGTACTTGTAGCTCTCTTCAACATGGTATTTTGCCCTCTAAATCATGGATATCATGGGAAAACCACAGCGCAGGAGGTTGCATTTTTGTTGATGCAAAAGTGGCATGCATAAGTTGAATGGATGGAAAAAAAAAACAAAAAAAAAACAGCTGATCAAGTTACTGAGAAATTACAACATTATATACATGTGGCTTTAAAAGATATGAAGGCCACCACAGTGTAAATTGTTATTTTTTGTGATCCCACCAATCCTGGCTCATAATCAGTGCACCATAGTTGTTACATAATGTTGGAAACCAAAGAAGTAATACGCGTTAAGTACAGAGAAGCAGTATCTGGCATCTTTGAATACTTAAATGCATGTTTCTTGTTGAACTGAAGCACACATGCTTAAGATAAATTCAAATGTGTAGCAGCAGCATTTATGAGACAAAGATATGTATTAACAGTGAAACAGCCTGTGTGTTCAACAATCTGAGCTTGTGTGTGCTGTCGCTTTGCGTTAGCTTGTGTTATATTCAGCTCAGCCTTGTGTTTTTCATCAAAGCTTCGTAGGTCCTGAGCACTGAAGCCAAATGTGATATATTTTCATAAGCTCCAAACAGCACAGCGTAGGTGTGTCGAAAGGATTAATGTTACACCAAATATGTCAATGCACACAGCAAAGCAGCGTTACATGTAAGTGAAGAATTCAATGAGTAGGATGCTAATTGTGACTGTATGCTTGTATGGGTGTTAAGGTTTAGAGAGTCTTAAAATTTTTGGAGCAAGATAGATACACAAGGGTGAGTGGGGGGGGGGGGGGGGGGGGGGGGAGCCAGATTATGCTGGCATTTGTACAGGATGTACTGAAAAAGCACTTCATATAATAAAAACTCTTTATAGCTCAGGACCTCAGCAGAAATCTTGCAAAGAGCTTGATGGAGCTGAAAAAAAGAAAGAAAAAAAGCACCTAATTTGAGAGGAATATTGAATGTAGAGTATGCTAATACAATAATCATGGACTCTTTCCAATATGCACTGCTTATTATTCATTTCAAAGCAAACATCTCAACTTTGTGTCTGAATGAACACCATCGATATTCTCAAAAGGAAATTTGAGAGAAATTTTGTCTGTAAATGTTTTTGCAACTCAAAATGGAGAGTCTGAACAACTGTGTTCACAAAAGCAGATAAGTTTACACAGCTAATGCCTGCTTTTCAGCAAATTTGGTTTGAAAGTCTTGTCATTCCTCATTTGTTTATAGTTTGTTGTTCGGTAGAGAATGTTCTTGTTGTCTCTGAAAATGCTAATCATAACAATTTCCATAATAAATCATCTGATCTGTCATCTATGACAGTTATATTTAGGAAGTTGTGTCACGACCTGATTGACATGTTTGTGCTTTTGGTTTAGGTCTTATTACATTTTTATTATCAGTCTTTAATTATTTCTCGCCATTTTTGTCAATTCTTTGTTCTGGTTGGCTTTTACTTCCTGCTACGGTGTCACATGATTCTCAGTTGCTGATTGTCTCAACTCTGTTAGTAGTTAGCTCCCCAGCGTATAAACCCATGGTTTTGTTTGTTCCTGGCCAGATCCTTGTCATTATTCCTCATCTATCTCATCTTAACTTACTTCTAAAATCAGACTTTTTGCATGGTTTCTTAGCATCAGATCCAGTGTGAACAGTCTCCAGCCCCAAATAAGACATGACTTCACATACACCGTTCTGTGCTAATGGTAGTAAATATGGAAGTTACACATGTAAGCCTGGGTATATCAGTACAATTAGAACAGGTAGAATCATGATATATTGTTTTGGCTTTTGTTTACATTCTGCTACATGTTCATATTGTGGTGTTGGTCTGACTTTAGTGATATAAAAGTCGGCAGAAGTATTACATGATCTGTCAGATTTAGAACACTTTGAAAAACATCAGATATTGGTCTGAAAAGTGGACTGGGTTTTCTCGGACACATAAACAAAATGTGAAAAAAAAAACTGTGTATTTCTAAAAATTACCGATACAAGAGTTAGCAATATATAAAAAATCAACCTTTATTGGTTGTTTTTAATCAATCAGTATTAAAGAGCAACTAATTTAATATCTTGCAAACCAAAGAAAAGCTTTAAAATATGTAAAGTATGTCACAGTTTCATGGTCCAAACTCATATTACACCTGAAAAATTAAACAAAAATCACTGTTAGCATACTCCTCTAACCCTGTTAGTTAGAAATGAATCATTAAGGATTGGATTATTTATATAAAGAAATTCGATTTTTTTTTTTGTTTTGGATGTTATGTTCATTCTTCCTACAATATACTGCACTGCTGTTATATCTTCTGGAGTGATCAAGCTATTAAGCCCTCCTAAATTTAAAAATATTTTTACAGCATAAATTCAGTTCACATTTCATGCTGAAGATGCATTACAGTAAAATTCTGCACTCTGAAGCTGACTTCATCTGACCAGGAGCTTAGGGCAAAAACAACCACAGAGCCGATGATGATTGACTGGGGAAGAGTAAAATGTCACAGCATAGATGGTCAAAGATGTTAATGTGTAAAGCTGCATATGCACACACACACACAACACACACAACATCCAGGAGACACAGCAACAGTGAATCCAGAGAAAACAGAGAAAGAGTTTTAACTAGAGACATAACTGAATGAAAAATGTTCATGATGAGCAGAGACAAAGTGAGTCTTCAGGCTGGATGCAAGCAGTGAGAATGATGCAAAGCTTTTCTGAAGAGAAGATGGAGACATGACATCCAAGCACCCTGACATTACTGCTGATGATTTTTCTTTCAGCAATTTATTTCACTAACTTTCAGTTTCATTCATTTGTCAGATCTGTCTTCAGTTTTATTATGAATAAATGAACCTGGAGATGAATTTGAAGTTCTGTTAAATGGAAAATATTTTAACTTTTTTTAAGATATGGAATAATTTCTTTTGTCAGCATTTGTCTTATAACCCTCGAATGAGAGGTAACTAAAAACAATGATTGCTTTTTTTAAATACCATCACCATATATATATATATATATATATATATATATATATATATATATATATATATATATATATATATGTGTTTGTGTTTACTAGATTAAGATGTTTAGTGATTTTCACTGCAAGAAATCTGGGTTTTAGTAAGCACCCACAAAAATAAACACTATGAAACAACAATTATCTTGATTAAATAATTTATTATTATCAAAAAGTTAAAGTCTAAAGTTAAAAATAAATAAATAAAACCACATATGAACTAATAAAATAGAGCACAGATGGATTTAATCCTAAACTGGCCAGAAACAGTAGACGTAATCTCAATACAGTTTTATTGACATGTAAATTGATGAAAATGTTGTTTCACTACACTATTCAGCATAAAATCTGAGAAAGCTCCAGCAGGGTACAGCTGGAAAAGATTTTAAACATTTTTCAACATGTATGTACAGACATCATCGTCTGGTTCTTCATAAACAAAAACAAAAGTTTATCTGCAGAGTGAGAAAATGGCATTTTATTTAATGTCTTTCTCGATTTATACAAGGTCTTTCTGATAGGTATTACTTCATAGAAAAGAAATAGAAAAGAAAGGTGGAAATATGAATGCCCCATTGTTTTTCATACACATTCTATTCTCTATGAAATACTTAGAAAACAGCTATTTACTAGTCAAATTCTGTCTCATTTCCCTTCACAGGTGGTCAGGACAGCCAGAGCTCATCTCCCCACAGATAAATGAAACCGTTGCCTTTTTCTAGTTTAATTGTAATGAATCCTCCAGGTTAGTTCTTTTATGGAGTAGCAGCAGATGTTAATTTTCAATCAGTCCATAAAAAGCTGAAAGAGGGGAGGGTAGAGAAATTGTTGATAGATCACATAAAGAGCTCTTCTGTCAGGACCTGGCTCTGTGTTCTTTGATGGGGAAGGAAAGATTAATACAGTAATTCTACAATAATACTTTGTATTTCATTTATTTATATGGAATATTCTGTCGTAGTTTGTCATAAAATAAATATAAAGAAGACTGATGTGGAAATGTTTATCTGAGGCATATTTCTATCATGCTGTTTACTTGTGTCCTGCTTTATGGGACAGACTTATTTGTAACAATTCAGGCTCTGACAGTTTTAATTACAGAATTTGTTGAGTCCAACACAGGGGTTTCCAAAGTTGGGGCTCGAGGACTGCTGTCCTGTAGGTTTGGGATGTTTCCTGCTGCACACCTTAATCAGATTCATCGGTCAGTAATTCTTTGCAGTACTTCACAACAAGCTGTTGACATTCTGTCGATTTGATAACAGGTATGTTGGATTAGAAAGATGTCTAAAACCTGCAGAACTGCAAATGTGGTCTGAGGGGCTCACATACAATCATCCAGCTTCATTTGAGGTGTGTAAATGTAAAGTTTAGTTTTTCCACTGATTTTTGAATGAAAAAAAGGATGTTTGGGATTAAATAAACTCTGCAGACCTAATTAGGTGCTACTAAGATCAAAACAAGCCAGTAATTATACATATTCCCAACCTGTTCCTATTACCTGTTTGTTGAATATCATTCACAACATTTCCACTTTACTTAAAAAAATATTAGATTTTGCAAAAAAAAAACAACCCAAAACATCGTACTTATATGTTTTTAACATATAGTATCTTTCAGAAGTCACTTTTTTATGTTTCATTTTATGTAACGGATATATAGTTTTGCAACCCTATTTTGAGCTTCTTCTGAATACCAGAAGAATCATGGTCTGGCTATAAGTACTCGTATTTTTTTGCATCAAAATGTTTCAATACTTAAAACAGCAAATGCAACTGTAGATTTGGATCTTAATTATCTCAGTGTTAAATGAGTGAAAATAAATTTAACAATATTTAACAACAATATTTAACAATAACCTTGAGTCAGTAGGCCTAAAACAAGTTATTACATGACAGCTCAGATCAGGAGGCCTTTATAATTGTTTGTACAATGTTTTAAGGCTCTTTTGTTTGCCTTCAAATATGCTTCACATAATGTACTGTTGATGCTTTATGCCATGCACTAAGTCCAGTTTGAATAAATTAATAAAAGTGAGGGAACACACCTACATCAAAAGGATATTTTTAAAGAGCAAAACTTTCATAACTATAGTTGACTCAGTGAAATTAGACAGACAACCTTTTTCCACATTTTATGCCGTATTTTGTTTTTATTGCTTCAGACCAGAGAAGTCTTGCGGACAATATCATTGCCACTCAGAATTTTGTAACATATGTACAAATTTCCATTCATTATTTTTCATAATAAATCATACAAACCATTTGTAAAAGCAAATCTTGCTTTCCCACTCACAAAAATGACTGTGATATGCAGTGACTACACCCAACACAGTGTCCCAGAATGTTATCACATTTCCAAAAACCATTCTGCCAGCAGATTATTACACCCCAAACCCCTTCTGTGCAGACACAGATGGGAAACTGGAGCTGAAAAACTGGCAGTTTATGAAACAGTCAAGCAATTAAAAAAAAAAAAAAAGTCTAATTTGTTGGTTTGATTACTATAAACCAACTATCTTTGTCAAAAACACATGATTAAATCAATGCCTTTCAACCTCCTTTTATGCTGTCCTACATTTATTAAATCTCATAGTCTGGTTGATTTAATAGTTTACTTGTTTATGAAATTAACACAATATCTATCTGATGTCTCATATCAGACTTGTTTTTAGGGGCGATTTGGGAATCAGACGTTTAGGGGTGCTGAGCTGCCCGTCCAGGCAAGATCCTTTTCAGTGTTTTGTACATTTCAACACAATTTTATTCCCAGATTTGGGAAAAAAAAGCAAACACATTTTTGGAAAATAAGAAGTTTTTCACAAGAAACGATGGACTATTTAATATCTCTTGTTATGACATTAGGTTATATTAGGCCTAAACAGTGGAGGGAAGTGAGATGATTGCTTAACTTTATAGTACGTGATATAAAGTGTTATTTCTGAAGTGCACCTCTTACCATTTTTGTATGTCAAGAGAATGATCTGAAATTTTGTTTCAAAGAATCAAAGTCCACAGTTTCCTAAATTGGTTTTATTGCAAGAAATATTATCCACCATTCACTCTGATCCTTCTCATCCTCTCAATTGTTCAATTCCTCTGGCGTCTCCCTCTTGTGTCACATTACCTTCCCCTTATTATTCTCTTCTCTCTTACTCTTCTGCTGCATCGCACTCATTAAAAAAAATTAAATTCACCAAAAAAGTTAAAGGAAAATCTAATATCAACCATGTTTTGTCAACTGTCTAATGAGTTGGGTCATTATACATATGTTCTGAGTTTCTGTTGCCATGGTTACCAACTGGTGTTTGAGCGTGCACAATAATTTACAACAATCAGGCTATTTGACCGGAACTTTTCTTAGGTATCCAACAACACTTTTTAATGGACACCCTGCAGTCAATCAGAATAAAGTATTCACCCAGAACGTGGTATAAGTAAATTTTTACCATGCTCTGCGTGACCATGGTATAAATTTACTGCAGTCATGTATCAGAGATCTTTAAACATTAAAAGAAAAATAAGACTGATACTAGATGTTTATACCAAATGTTATTTAATAGAGTAAAATTGTCAGTGGCCTTAATTGATTTTAT
Source organism: Telmatherina bonti (assembly GCF_933228915.1). Lineage (NCBI taxonomy): Eukaryota > Metazoa > Chordata > Actinopteri > Atheriniformes > Telmatherinidae > Telmatherina > Telmatherina bonti. The sequence goes on from NC_136624.1 coordinate 16,325,936, forward strand.
TAAAAAATATGTGGAAATAAGTCAGCCTGAGCCACCTCTATCACTGAGTTTGGGTATTTAATATCAAAAGCAAATGCATTTTTTTTCCTATAAAAGTCTCAAGTTTGTTTCTATTACAATATCGTTAACTGTCAACTCAGCAATGTATAAAATAACACTGATATACATTATTATGGTTGACCAGAAAAGAAAAAGTGCAAAGAAATATTGTGAACTTTAAAGGGCTTTGGCTCAGAAGATAAACTGGTGTTTCTGAAGAAAAGAGCACAAAACTCGCAACACATATTGAATAGAATCAGACCTTCTCAGAAATATGTCACGTTTCCATGTCCAAAACAAACATATAGCACAGGTATGACACAAAAGCACACAAAAAAACACCAGATGCTTGGAAACCTGATGTTGGCCTTGGTAATATCCGAGCAGGTCTCAGGGTGTTTGTGCGAAAGCCGTTATGCTCTGTCCTTATCCAGTACCTCTGGCAGGACCAGCTGCCATACCACATTCAGGCCCATCTGGTGAGTACACACATAGAGACACACACATTTCCCTTCAGGCATGGTCACAATACTGGAGTGAGGTTGAGTTAGCCTTTTACCTTGAAGATTTATTGCTGCACTGCTGTTTGGAAGTGACTGGGCAGGTATGAGTTCAGTGTCTGGCAGACAAATGAGCGTGCTGGGCCGGTGCAGCTTGTCCATTTAGGCAGATGAAGCACAGCTTGATAAAAAAGGAAAAAGAAAAAGAAATCACAAGAGCAAGAAACAGCACAAGGGGGTTTCAAGTATATGAGAATGTTATATTTACGGCTGCTGCGCATTGCTCAGACAAAGTGATGGTAATATGGGCCAACAGCAGCGCCCACAGGCTGAAAGTTTAACTGCTAAAACCATAAAGTTTCTTCTCTTTCAGAGCTTATTTTGCTGTTAGCCGCAAATGGTCAACTGATGTTATTTTATGTTTCCCTTTCCCTTGGTTTTAAAGTTTGCCTTACTACTACTTACTAGTTTATTTATGCCATTCAAAAAGTGATACTATAGAGATGAACAGCCTTTTTTAATTATGTCTGTGCTTTAATAATCCAGTCCAATCCAGTTTTATTCATAAAGCACTTTAAAGCAATGTCAGACCAAAGTACAGTATAGAAATTTAAAATAAAAGCCACAAATAACAGTAGTAACAATGAACACATGATATACAGTAAAAAAATAACAAGTAAGTAAGAAGATTTAAACTATTAAAAAAAACTACATTGCTAAGTAAAACAATAATAAATAAATAGTAACCTGTTAAATGGTGTTAAAAGCCAAATAGAAAAGATGGGATTTGATAGGTAGCAGCTGATCGGTTGACCTGAGGAAGTGAGTAGGCGAATAAGGCTGCAGGAGCTCAGAAAGGAACAAAGCCGTAGAGGTGCTGAGTCCTGACAAGGACCAGAGGATGGGAACATATCACACCAGTTTTAGAATCACTGCTTTGGCTTCTGGTGTTTTCTAGTCATTTTAAGTCTTTTAGTCATTTATAAATGTCTAAATGGTTTTTGACATTCTTACTGATCTAACCTGCTTTTAATTTATGACCCTTGTGGACTGAGACTTACGGAAGCGTAGAGCTGTCATCCTCATAAAAAAAAGTTTGGGCCTTATTACGTTATAATGTGAAAGTTTTATTGTAAAAACGTGAAACGTATCACATTATAACGTGATAAGTTCATTGTAAAAATGTGAGAAACATTAAGAAAACATATGTTCTGCGCATCTCAGTCAAATTAGGATCTCCGACACCAGAGTCCTGCATGGGTCCAGCTTTACCAACCGGAACCCACCCAAATGCCTCATGACGACCAACTTTTAAAAGTGAAGCTTTTGTCTCACAAGAACTGACTCCTAAATCCTGCAGGGTGATGCTGTACGACTGTTTAGTAATGCATTAATTAAAAAGTTAACATAAAATCTAAAAAGAAGTAAACTGGGGGAAGCATCCCAGACTGAATGAACAGATACTAGCTGCTAGTGTCATGATGTGGTTTGTGCTTTGCCTGAGTTTCAGGTTTCCTGTTTTATTTTGTAGTTTTTCCTGTTTGGTTCCCTTGTTTCTTGTTTAGCTTTATTGATTTCCTGTTCATTGAATTCCCCTGGTCTTGTTTCAGTTCATTCCGTACACCTGTTTCTCGTTTGGTTACCCAGTGTGTTTATACCCCTCAGTTTTAGTTCTTCGTTGCTGGATCATTTTGTTGTATTTTGTTGCTGTTAGTCCCCTGAATCCCTTGGTTAGAATAAATCCCTCCTTAACCTGCATTCCTGGTTGATCATCTCTGCATTTGGGTCCACACCTTCACCTTCCCCACCACTCCATGACAGCTAGCTGATGGGACTGATTGAATGGGTTTGCAGTCAGTAATTGTCAGAAATTTGCTTAAAGCTTGTAAAACCAGGTTGACTGACAGTCAAATGTCCATAGTGTACTTCCTGCACAAACAAGATAAACTCCTTTCTGTGTCATAAAAACATCATAACCAAAGAACCAGGATAACAAATAGGTCCATCGGCAACTGCAGTTGAAGCCATTTTTTTATTTTGAACACTGTCCCCTTGTGGTAGTGAGAAACTAAAGCAGGACCTGCTTTAGCCAGCTTCAGTTTTAATTGGTAATCACATTATTACCTCTAATATAAGGTGTTATTTGTTCCAAACAACTGATTTGCTTCGCCAAGCTTACGCTGCAAGTTGGCCTAAAAATACAAATATAAATTCCTGTTGATGGTTTCAAATGACATTGTAGTCATAATGATTTACTTTACATTTTTGGCTTCATATCACTTTTTACCTGGGAAATTTCCAGCCATGTAGCTGTTGTAGACATGTACATTTCTTATATTTATATTAATAAAGAAGGCTGAGCATGTATGTAAGTCGCTTTGGATAAAAGCGTCTGCTAAATGACTGTAGAATAGAATAGAATAGAATAGAATAGAATAGAATAGAATAGAATAGAAATTTAAGTTATTTGTCCGAAAATCATACTTGATGAAAAATGAAAACTACAAGTCTTTGGAGACATTATGAGACTATTATACCTCCATGACCAAATTGATACACTCAGACCAAGCCTCTGTTTTATTTCACTAAAGCTCAAGGTGCTGGCGCTTTGCAGTTCAGAGAGGAAACATAACAAATACAAGCAACAACAGGAGGCCTCTTGGTAATTGCATGTTTATGTTTTATACAAAAGCACAGCATGATGCAAATGTGTGGGAACGTGTGTAACTGTGTAAACATAGCATGCTGTGTCAGAGACTTAATAACTTTTTTTTTTTTTAGCGCATGAGGTCATATAGCAGCCCGGCACAGAGCCAGCATGTGTTCCCTCTACATGCGTCAAAAGATTTCAAACAGCAATAATGGACTCTGTGTGCCTCCAATGATCACTTGCATCCTAAAGGCTGACATGAACATGTACACACAGGCACAACAACTTGGAGAATAATATAAAATGTTGACACCCCATAGGTGGACTCGCTGTTAATGGCGGAATTCTTCGAGGAATAAAAAGACCTGGAAAGGGACTGTTGGGGAGCATGGAGAGGGACCAACAGTAGGTACATATCTGAAGGAGAAATGAGGCGCAGGAATAAGAGGTACATAAAAATATAGGATAGAAATAGAGGTTTACAAGGTTGTGAATTTAAAATGAAATGATCCATTTATTCATTTGCTGGCCCTGCTCATTCAAATGTGTGCTGCTCGCTTCCCAGACAATTCCTCTAATTGCTCAGTAAAAACTGTCAGCATCCAAATTTACTCCTAAATAGGAGTTGAAAACCCACAACTAGTAAGCCTACCACATAAATCACAAGAAGTTGTTTCACATTTTGTGTTTTATTGTTAATTTATGTTATTGTTTTGAAGACTGTTATTACACAGTTATGTCAGAGTCATTATATCTGAATTCAGAAAGAATGGACGGCATCCCAAACAGAGCAAGGCATTTATTCTGCTCTTGCCATTGATACAAATTAGCAACCAGATTTGTTGCCTGTTACTTTATTCATTTTATTATTATTCAACCATGTTGTTATATGTCATTATCAGTGTGTAGTGTTTTCATATGCAGCTGTCTGTATAATGTTATTATATATATTGCTGTTTTTAAGTCCCTGTCGGTTGGGAGCAAGGGTGGAAATTGGCCACTGGTTTTAATCTTGTGAAATTACATTGAAATGGCCAATAATAAAACTTCTCCCTTTTTTTTTTAACCAATTAAAAATAATTAGAAAAATTACAGACAGGAAATTACAGGATGCTACATAATAATAAACACCACTTGTTACAACTTTTTAGACCAAAGGTATCAAACTCCAGTCCTCAAGTCCAGCAAGTTTTTGTTGTCTCCAACACACCAGACCAAAATGAACTAAAAGGTTGACAAGAGGCTGTGTGATCCATTTCATTCACACCAGGTGTGACGATGTAGGGAAACAACAACAAAAACCTGCAGGAAACCGTCCCTTAAGGACTAATTTGACATCCCTGTTTTAGACCACATATCTCTGTCATCAAATTCAAAATAAGCTAATATTTCCCATGAAATGGTAACATGTTTAGGTGTCTTTAGGTGAGTGAAACTCCACAATGCACAAAAATATTTGACAACTCGAATTAAGAAGATAAGAAGAAGAGGGTGAGATGAGGTTAGTGGAGATTAAACCTTATCTGAAGAAGTTCTGGGCTGTATCGATTTCATCTCATCACTATTCACACAAATATTATTTTCATCACCGAGCAGAACTCGGCTTCATATGAAACTTCTGACAGCCAAACTCATTTCAGAGCCTGATGGGTCACATTTCCAAAACTGACAAATGTGAGATGTGCACAAAGTGTTAAATGCACAGCTGCCAGTCATAGCAGCAAAACCTGCCAGGCAAATCTAATCTGGATGGTCATTATACTGTAAAACCTGTCACACAGATTTGTAGAGATACAACCTGAGTCAGTGTATTTTCTGACAACACTGCTGAATATGTGCTCACTGGTTAATCTGCACCACTTTTTCCTTCACAAGCCTTAAATCTGTTGACGGATAATTGCAGCAGTCCTTACAGGTTAAATGGACATGATTAAAAAAATGCTTAAAATATGTGATGTAATGATGAGTTGATTCCATTACTCTATGCTGCAAATGTCCCTTTTTGATTTTCTTTGAACAAGTGGCTATAAAGTGGGTACAAATAAGCAGCTTAGGTGGCATGACTCATAAAAAGTATGAAGATGAGATTATCCTTTTAGGATGGTCATTTCTTTTCATTTTAAAGACAAAGACGAAGCTGTGACAGTCTTTTGTTTTGGCAGCTTTGTCTCTTAGTCAGGGGTCTCCAACTCTGGTCCTTGTACCATCCTGCAGGTTTTACTGTTTCTGTGGTACAGCAGACTTGATCCAAATAGAAAAGGTTCTTCAACAACTTGTCATCTTCTGCACCTGTCTGTTAATGAGCCATTGATTTGAGTCAGGCGTGTCACACCAGGAAAACACTAAAACCTGCAGTACGGTGGTCAACGAGGACCAGAACTGGACACCTCTACTCTTAGTAATACTTGGATGCCACATTTAAAGCTGTATGGTGGCGAAGTGGTCAGCACTGCAGCCTCATAGCAAGAAGGCTACTGGTTTGAGCCTTGGCTGGGGGGAGGTTAAGCTCCTTCCTGTGTGGAGTTTGCATGTATGTGTAGTGCTTCTTGTCCAAACATATGCATGGGAGGTCATTTTAACTTTTTTTTTTTTTTGCTATATGTTTAGCAACATAGTCAGATGTTTGTACACTTTGGATTTCAAAGCGTAGAACCATAGATATTGATTTGCATTATGTTCAGGTTTCACCAAATTAATGCATCCAGAATATTTTAGCTTAAATAAACTTTATCTTCAACAAGTGGTTTGTAGTTTCCTCACCATTTTAAAGCTTTAGCAGACCTAGTTGAGGAAGCCATACTTGTATGGTTTTTTGCGTTAATGATGGCTGCAGTGGCTGTCTGGCTGTCCAGCAGTTCTGCTGCTGTCAAAATGTTTTTTTTTTATTGTTGTGGTACTCCCTAATCCATGGGTGTCCTCTGGTCCTTAAGGCCCACTGTCCTGCAGGTTTTCCATGTATACCTGTTCCAACACACACTGAGTAGAACTTCATAGGTTGATGGGTCCATTTAATTTGAGCCAGGTGTGCTGGAACAAGGATACGTTAGAAATCTGCTGGACAGCGGCCCCCAAAGGACCGACCTTGGACACCCCTGCCCTATTACCTATTGCCTGTTACTGAAATGTATTCTTTCTTTATCCCAGCCTTTGTGCGCTGATGACATCATGGTTTGCAAAGTAGAATCCTGTTTTATTGGCATTGGAGAATTGTCTTTTCAGGGTGCAAAGTAATCTTTTTTCTTTGTTATGAATGTTCCAGACAGTTTAAATTTAGGTTCTGGAAGAAGCGGTATTTCAGTGTGTGACCAGTGGAAAGGGGCTCTTAAAATATCTGTAAGTTGTCTCCCAAGATATCACTCAGTTTCTTCAACAACTTTCCAAATCTCTTCATTGGATATTGACTGTCTTTTGTTCTTTTCTCTTTCAAGGTGACCCCACACTGCCCACTGTTGAAATCTTGGCTTTGAGAAAGAATCCTCCTTCCTCCATCAGACCTGCTGCCACAGATTTTCCATCCAGTTCTTGTGTCCTTTTGTAAACCTCAGCCTTTTCCTTCTCTTTCCCTTCCTCAAGAATGGCTTCGTGACAGCCACCTTCCAGAGAGACCATTACTGATGAGGCTTCAGCCAGCAATAGATGAATCAACCGAAGGCTTCATGTCTCCAGTCCTGTGTCAGGTCTGTTAAGGAGCTTGACATATCTTAAATTCATTTCTGTTAAAATAATCAGTTATATGGACTGAACTGAATGTAAGTTAGAAACAAAAAAATGTCCAAAGAAAAATGGTGAAATGATTGAGATTTCAGACAATCAACTGCAAATAACTGCAAAATATCACACTAGTTCAGCTGTCAGGTCTGGATTGTTATTGTAATTGTCTGACAAGATTATGGAAAGTGCATCCACAGAGATGTGTTTACATTTCACTTCTTCCAGTATTAGTTGCATCATTCTTTTGGTGTCTGTGGTATTTGCACATAGTTATGTTATGTGTTGTTAACACATGGAGACATGCCATCTATTTTAATTGGACCTCACAGTCACAGTCTTTGTCAGACTTTTTGCAATCACTGATTATTTCCACATGTCAGGGCTGAACACTGAGGAGATTTTTGACTGTTTTGATGGGTCAGGTGAATCTATATATATTTATACATGCTAAGATATACAGAAGAACTCCCATAATTTAAAGAACCAATGATGAGAGAGAGCTACAGCCAAATGAGAGTTAAAGTTAGCAAATAGCAATAATTCACCTTATAGAGCCACATTTTTCTTGATTTTGGGTAGTCGTCCTTTTTTTCTCATTAGAAGTAGAAAAAGAATCCGTAAAGAAGTGATCATGTGCACACTTATATTATCACACTCATTCCAGGACAGCTGGTTTTCTTGTGTGCTTCTCTTCTGCCAGAAGATTTCAGATTGAGATTTGTTTTTTAGCTCTCTAAAAGGTTGTCACACAAAAATTAGGCCCACCTGAAACAAACATCAAGTATTAACAGCATGTTAATACTTGATTTCCAGGTCATTTGTGTTCTACATTCATACATTTATGAAGGTGAAAGAGTACAGAAGCGTATTGCAATCAATTGTCTATATATAGTATAAGCTGATGCATATGAAATTACATGCATTAATTAGGAAAAAAAAGAGCTTTTTTTATATTTGAAAAGCTTATCTTGTAATTCAGAAAAACAGAGCTTTTTTTTTTTTTATTTTTCAAGTGAACGCAATACGCTTCTGTAAAAGAGGACTGTAAAGCTGAAAAACAGCTAATTATTCCTCCAAGAACTTATGTAAGAGACAATGACCAAATTTGCAAATGCTGGAAGTGGAGAGTGAAATGAAACAGACAGGCAACAGTACAGGAGAAAAATATTTTAAAAAGCAGCACATGTTTGATGCATCAGTAAGGAGGAGAGTTTTTTGTCTGTTTTTGTTACAGAAGTGATAGATTGGTCCGCTGTAGGTGTAGCAACTAAAGGTCTGTGCTGCTGCACCTATAGAAGCAGGCGACTTTTTAAAAACAATCCAAACAATCATCAATTGTTCTTGATTGTCTTTTGCATTAAACTGTAAATGTCAGTTAATATGCGCAGAATCTTGAAGCAAGACATCCTGTCTATCTCATGACAAGCATAAAAAAAGCATCAAGGGAACCTACAAAAACTGCAAAAGTCTGCTGCAATACTCCTTTAAAATACATGAGTATGATGAGAAATTAAACTCAGTAAGGGTAACAGAGGGCTATTGCATTATGTATAAATGTGTAAACTGTCTGACATTAATATTATTCAAATATGTTTTGAAGCCCTGACTTCACAGCTGTGATGTTTTGTTGTTTTTGTTTTTTTTTTTTTGTTTTTTTTAAATAAAAAGATCTGCATGCAAATTGTTTACTGTGTGGGCAACCATCACCTGAAGTGCACTGATCAGATTACATTTGTGCACAAATTAACTTCCATATGCATGTGGGATTTTGTGTCTCCAAATTCCTTACAATTCCACAAATGCATAGTGCATTTATGTGCTGGTGGAAAGCTGGGTCACTTGGGTTTATATTGTATTCATCCACTTTCCTCTGTAGTTAATTCAAAGTGGAATGGATGTTTTCTTTGACAGAAAATGCAAAGATATGCATTTGTAACTATGTGACTAAACTCCTTTTCCATTCTATATTTTCTCTGCAACTTTAAAACTCGACAACTATTTTACTTTTAAATCACATTTTTTTTCTGTTTAAAGGCCCATGCAGCTCCTAGCTTGGGCTAATGCTAATGCAATTAGCAAACTAAACCTTGCCTCCCCACATCATAATCAGAGAAAAAAAGACTGTTCTATTCCTATATAAATAATTATGATATGTGCTATATGAAAAGCTGGCAGTGGTTCTTCTTCTAGGAACAATCACATAATTGGTAATGTGTTGAACCAGACTAGGATTCCTCAACACCACCAATAAGAGGTAGCTGTAGCACCACAGTAATGTAGCTGCTGGCAGAAAGCTTAATACTCAGTTTTTTGCAGTACTTGGCAGTAATTTGCCCATCACATATTGGCTCCATAAACCCTGAACTTCACCATTTCTCCATTCCACTGATAGCAGCAAGCAATTTCACATTTCAGAGGTGCAGCAACTGTTGAACGATTTGGAGCTGGAAATCGACAGGAAATTATCATGAAGCTGGACAACAATACTGAGCTGAGAGTTGTGATGTTTCTCTCCTGCAAATCCAACTACATCAGTGACATTTTCATAGCAGGTGGATGGGGGGCATCCAATGTGGCTGCACCTTAAACATATATAAACTAACCACAATTACACACGCAGGTTTTGCCAATTCAAATTCATGTCAGATAATACATGCACAAACATCTTCACACCTACACACAAACTCAAAACTATAAAAACTCCACCTGCTGCTACAAGGAAATGATAGGAAGAGGAGGTGTGTGTTTGCTGATATGTGTTTGTTTTTCTTCCCTCATCCTTCCACCTATCAGTTGAACATTTAATCCATCTTTCCCTTAAATGATCTGTGAAAAACCATTTCCTAAGGGGGTGGAGAGGAGGAAGAAAAAGGGACTGTTTAGAAAATGATGCCCTTCCTGTTTCTTGCAGTTTTGCAAATATATTTATGCATGAATAAACTTGTTATAAAAACCATCTTTATCCATATCTATAATAAATTAATACTTCAATGAGGTGAATGAAGAGTTTCATCCTCTTAAATGATTATGTTATGTATGCAGTGTAAATAGAGTAATATGACCAGTTTTTAAAACATGAAATTGGATTACAATACATCCATTAATAATGGTGAAATATAAAGCTGTTTGGAGGCAAAACTGTGTAGAAATGAATCATTTCCAAACCTTTATGACACATTGACTTAAAGAATGATGATTGGTAACAATAGAAACTGAGAAAACTGTGAGAGACACAATTTCCCATTAACAGATGGGCATAGGTCATTACGTGGACCCCCGCTTTGCAGTCTGTCCAGTCAGGTTCAGCGAGAAGGTTGATGAATTACGTTACCGAAGCTGTTCAGCTTGAACATCAAATGTTTTTGGGAGAAAATGCTTGGTTTGTCAGGGTGTGATCTCTGTACTGGTAATATATCACACAGTCATCTGCAACATGTTTCATCAAAAAACAAAGAAAAGGAACAGTTTTGTTTTTTTGTTTTTTTTTAACTATTTACAACATCACATGTTATACATGTTAAAATTTATGTTTACTTAATCATTTTAACATAGATTTTTACATAATTCATAATGAAATACAAGAACATTCAATTCTTAAATAACTCAGCCTTCAAGTTGACGATGCTGCAAAGCCCACAGGGACAGAAGTTTTGAAGATCAACATTTTTATTTACATGGTGACACAATTAAAAAAAAAAAAAAAAAATTACTGAAACTTCAGGATCTGGTTACTTATTATAATTATTAATAATAGAGAGACAACCAAGAATAATAAATCAGAGAGAACAGACATTTTAAATTGTTCTTGGTAAATATGCTTGTCGCTGTTTGCTTTGGAAGAGACCGACAACTTGTGGCCAGGTTGTAGTTCACCTACTGCCCAGACTAAACTGGGATAGGCTCCTGTCCACCAGCCACCCTACATTGAACACAACAGGCATAGAAAATGGTTTACATTTGTACCTTCATTACTCCTGGTTTCTGTTGCTGATGATCTGGCAGATTACTAGCTGCATTTCCATTACATCTTTTCGCAAAAGATAGAGTGATATTTGTAAGTTTTGACAAACAACAATTGCGATTTGCGGAGGTTTCCATTGAACAGTGTTTAGCGCAGAAGCCTCAAGTCTTGTAAGATTCTCACAAGATTACATGAAAATTGCAGTTGATGAAAAGTAGCCTAGCATTTCGGTGTTTCCTACTTGCTACGGAGGATTTGCTATGACTTTTCCATTAGCTGTTTTTTATTGCGATATTTAGTTTTTGCACAATTCTAGGTGTAATGGAAACACACCTACTGTTACTATGTACAGTTTGCATGGCTTAGATGGGTTTTGGATTTTTCAGTGATTGTGGTCTTCATTGGATATTTGGCTTGCATCTCTTTGGGTTCCGTTGTTAGCAAGTTGATTGAAGCAGATTTTTGTCTACATTATGGCTCCTTCCTGTTAGTCATGTATATCTATATGGCTTTCGACCAGGAGCTCTAAATTAATCCCAATCTGTTTTCAGTTGACTTGATCTGTTTTCGAAGTTCTTTTAAAGTTTTAAAAGCCAATTTGTTTCATAAACATGACCATCCTTTTTAACCACAAACACGCCTTGCTAAATGTGCAAGACTCAAACGGAATCCTTGCAGAGCACCATTTATCTTTTTAAGATTTCTTCAAGATCTCCAAATGGAAAAAAAAAAAGAAAAAGAAAAAGAACAAGAGGAGAAAAATGAAGAACTATCCTCTATGGCATTTTTCTTTTGCTAGCCCACAGAGAAGACAAATGGAGAGAGAAAGAGAAAGAAATCATTCTCCCTGTGTGAACCTGCAAGGTAGTGTGCAAGAAAGAGCAAGAAACAGTGAGAATGAGTCTGAGGCTGCTCAAAGTATTTGTGCTGTATAAACCCACAGAGAGAGAAGAATTGAAAAGAAGGAGCAAGGAGTCCTGATGGGAGGATCTCATTCCTCCTGCTCTCATCATCTTGGCAGGACTGTTTTAGCAGTAAGAAAAAATGTCCTTTATTGAAAGGTCATTGCAGTCCTGTCTCACCAGAAAATGTGAAATATCTAAATTTGTCCACATAGAAATGTCAAAGTCCCTGTTTAGAAACTGTAAGATAGCAACTTGGATGTTGTTTCCATGTTCATGGGATAAAACAGAATGATTTTATCAATTGTACTTTTTTTTTTTTTTAAAACATATTCTGAGGCTCTGTATATACAGTATATGAGTTCCCTTTAAGTCAAGTACTGACAAAGTTCAGTAATGTCTCTTATCTTTATGCTGATGATATACAACTGTTTTGTTCATTCAATACATTCAAACCCTGTGAAGTCCAAAAAACTGTCCTCAAAGACTGCTGATTAAACAGTGGCTGAGCAACAATCATCTTTAGCTAAGCTCAGGAACATCTAAAAACTCACTACACTGATGTCATTTCGTTCATGTTTCTATAGCATCATGGTACGACTACTGCAATAATCTGTTCACCTGTCTTAATGTGAAGGAGCATGTCTGTATTCATGTGGTTCAGAACTCCGCGGCGAGATTTCTGTCTCACTCAAATGGAAGAAAAGTTCTTTTTAAAATCTTGGTCTTAGCCTTCAGAGCACTCAACGCCCAGCCTGCACTTCATATTCCTGACCTGCTTCAGCCATGTACATCCTGTCATGGTGTCAGATCACCTATTCAGAACTGGTTAATGCTCCTTCACACTCGTTTTAGGGCTCGAAGGGAATGATCTTTTAAGCAGTAGCACCCAGACTGTGGAATAACCTGCCCCATCTCTGCTTAAATTTTATTTGACATTTAAAAAAAAAAAACGTTAAAGACATTTATTTCATTTATTCCACCAGGCTTTTAAGTAGACTTGAGCTCTTATCAAAGATTTTTTTAAGTTTTCTATTTTATGTGTTTTGTGTATTCCATTTGATTATGAATTTTATTGAATTGTGAAGCAGTTTTGATGACTACTGTGAAAGGAGTCGCACCAGAGATGGCCAATCCTGGATCTCGTGAGCTGCAGTCCTGCAAGTAATGGGAGTTTCCCTGCTGAAACAGACCTAACACACATCATACTATATTAGCAGACGTGTGCATAGCTTGACATCAAACTCTGAACAAGTCTACCAATTAGCCATTGATGTGAGTCAGATGTGTTGCAGCAGGGAAACTCCCATCACTTACAGGACTGCAGCACTTGAGGACTGGAGATGGCCACCCCATACAAATTGTTTTCTTGCCTAATTTTACACATTTTACTATGAGTGAAACTGTAATAAAAGAGTAAAGGCAAGCAAGCACACTTGGGAAAACCTGCTGGACACCAGTCTTGGAGGACCAGGATTCAGGATCCTTGGCCTACTGTATCACTCTCCATTTTGCATGCCAAAAGCATCGTTACCTCCAACCCCACCATCACTTCTCTAACATGGCAGTTGTTTTAGGACATGCTGGTCATCCACCATGCATCCAGAACTCCGTCCATCTAGACACGGTATCGCCAACTCTAAATGCCAGTGTCTTGCAGATATTTGGTTTTCTACTACATGATTCAAATAAAATGGATCCCCAACAGCGTTTTGTCAAATGTCTGCACTGCTCTGTTCTTCTTACACCGAAATTATACCTCCAGTTCTTCATATAGGGACTTTTTTTTAAATCATTCAGTCCAGAAATGAGAAATGTCTACTTTTTTTTCCCTTCAAGTTTCCCTTTAGTTAAGATCACCTGGGAAACTAATAATTAAACCTGTTGGAGATTGTAATCTGTGATATATACAGAAAAGAGAAACAACACAAGCTAAAAAAAAAAAAAAAAGCAGTTGCAATGAGCATTAATGATGAATCATTGACAGTGCACCAGGGGTTTGTCACTGAGGACACCACACTCAAATGGTCAGATGTGTTGTGTGAAGCCACTTTTATAGCTAAGTGCTGTTTTTCCTCTTATTTCTAAATCCTTAGGATGAATTTATCCCTTTATAGACACGTTTATAACAGTTTAAACGGTTTATTGCAGGAGTAGGTATCTGCGGTTCTGCAAATGTTCAGAGTTTCTCTGCTGCAACACACCTGACACACATCAGATTTAATGAGCAGACTTGTGCCGAACTTGACATTAAACTCTGCACAAGTCAATAAATTAGTCATTGATTTGAATCAGGTGTGTTACAGCAGGGAAACTCCTAAAATTTGCAGGACTGTGGGACTCAAGGACTGGACTTGCCTACTCCTGGTTTATTGTGTTTAACATGTCAAAATTTCATGAGAAATGCACTTTTTCAATACATGTTGGTATCTGATCAACGACCACATCCTTCAACTCGATAGCAAGGGTGCCGAAAGTCAGTCCTCGAGGGCTGCTGTCCTGCAGGTTTTCGATGTGTCACTGTTCCAACACACCTGGCTTCCATTAGATGGATCAAACAGCCAATAAAGTTCTGTACCAAAATGAGTGATTAGTTTGAGTCAGGTGTGTTGGAACAAGGATACATGGAAATTCTACACAATTGTGGCCCTCGAGGACCTCGAGCTGGGCATCCTTACTCTAAAGCGTCTGGAAAATCACTGCAAATGGAAATGAAATGGTCATACCCCAAATGTGTTATCTATATTTTTGGAGGATATTGAGATTGATGGCTGATGTGGTTAAATAAAGTTTGATTAAAATAATCAGGAACAGTCTGACCAGATTATGAGAGTAAATAAGAGGATGAATAAGAAGGGAAAAGAGAGATAATAAAAAGGTGGAGTGCACAGAAAGGCAGCAGTGCTGTTTGTCATTAAGCTCCACGTTGATTTGACAGTTCTATTATGAAGAAAGATGAGTGGGGAGAAAAGTGGAATATGTGCAGATCACTCTTTTCTCACTCCCCCTATCCTGTTATCTCTAACCCTTTTCTCCTTTTCCTTTCCTTCTCCATTTCTTTTAGTCCTTCCACTTACACTGCTCTCTTTTCCTCATTCTCCATCATTCCCATGTGACGACTACCTAAATGAAAAAGGAGAGCTTTAATCTTCCATCCACTTTTGAATTGAATTAATCAATAATCCCTCTCTTCGCATACCTCCCCTCTGTGTTATTTAACTTTTCCTCCATTCTCTCTCCTCTTCCCATTCTTTTCAGGCATTTAGTGTCCACTTTTACTCTACTGAAAGAGTGGAAACTATTTCTTGTTAGGGTAAAACAAACTATCACACGTCAAAGCCAGCTAATATGGATAATGCTAAATTAGTACACAGTGGCACAACTGATAGCAGTCATGACTTCTTACAAGCTGTGGAATTTGAACAGAGAAGCTGTAGAATTATCTTTAAGCCATAACAACCTGGTTTCTGACTCTTACAACAGATCTACTTTTTAAGTTGAATGAACTGTTTGAACTGAATTAAAAACAAGCTGGTCTAAGAAGAATTTAAGAGAAAATATTCTAGCTAAAATCCTCAGTTACCTGATAGAACAATTAGAAGTGTTTATGCGATAATCAGAGATAATTCTAATGACAACTGACGTGCATTATTTTATACAAATGCACAAGTAGTGTGGTGAGTTAAAGCACTGTAACATCCCTCCGTTATGGAGGTCACGGTAGCAACTTGTTAATCAGCTGATTCAGAGAAACTGTTTTTTAATGGGTAAATGAGAGAAATGCGCTGTGACATGTATTGCGAGGTGAATTTCAATGTTTTTTGGCCAAAGTTAAACATTTCATGAATGGGAAGCGGAGTGGTGAGCACCCCTCCATCACAGTAGCAACGTTATAATCAGCTGGTTCAGATCGGTTGTTTTTTAACAGGTGAATGAGAGAAACGCTGAAGCTTGACAGCGGTTGTTTAGCATAAAAAGTACATCAAGGCCAACATGAAATAGTTCCTATACTTTAGCATATTTAGCAAGTGTTGGAAAAAAGAAATACAAATTTGTTTTAAAATGTTTACTGTGTAGGACTATATGGTATAAGCAGCTTAAACAACTCGGGTCTGTGCATTAGACGGTTATAATGCACTTCGCTCCACATCGTGGTGTTCTAGACTCCGAGTCATGGACCCCAAGAACTAAATCAGGTAATTTGGTCCATGTGAGTAAAATGCAGTGTGAAGCAAACCAAACCAAAGAAAGGTGTGAAATTCTTCAGAATTCCCTGCCCAATCGAATTGAGTGTCCAGGATTGTCCTGCAAATGTGCTCTTATTAAATGCCCTTTTTTTTAAAAATTATTTTTTACTCTTTAGTTTACTTCATATCGAGCTGAAATATGCCTTATTCTTAATCTCAAACAATATAAAGTCACTTATTTTTCAAACTTTTTTGTTTTGCTTTTATTTTATTCTTTTTTAATACAGAACTGACATTTTAAGAGCCCACTTCAAACAGTGACAACAAGACGGGTTACTAGCTGTATCACAGACCTAAAAATCTTGAGAAAAAAGTTTTCTTTTCATAGATGATGCATTTAGCCCAAAGTGGGTCCCTGCATTAGTCCTGAGACAATAGGACTGTTTTCCATACGCTGGTGTCCTGAAAATCTGAGACGGCACCCCCATCCTAAGTCCCACACACCGACTCACTGCTTCACTTTCCCAGATGTCCATTCCACATCCTTCTTCCTTCAACCTTTTTAAATAGCTCAAAGCATATACAGCCATCCTTGCTCGTGAGTCAGAAATTAATTGAACTTATCAGAAGAAAAGAATACAGCATCAGCTTCTTCCAAATGTTTTACACCAACTCGGGATAGAGAAGAAATTCTTCTACACAAATATAATTTATTTAATCTACAATTAATTGTTTAGATATTTCGAAATTTACAAATTATATTAAGGTAATTTAAGAGGTAATGACATATAGCACGGAATACATTTTAAATCACACACACCTCTGAAATAATTTATACCACTATAATCATTTGCAGACAAAATCAACTCTCACCTAAACACAAGCAATATATCATATATAAACTGAAATAAATTAAAAATGCATACTACTAAAATCCCACCATACCTACATACAAGATACCAAATCCATTTGAATCAGTGATAATGGTATTGTGTGTGGGAGGCAGTATATGTATTATTTCAGAGGTGTGTGAATTAAAATAATGCATCTTATCCTATACAGTACATCATAGTAATTTAATGAGTTCATACAAAAAAAAAAGTTGTGGCTCTTAATAAACAGCAAGGAGTCTCAATAGGGAGAAGAATGACTAGAAACACACCTGGCAACTGTTTGCTTACAGCTTCAGCATGAGCCATTATTTTCCTACAGCAGGTATGCCTCATCACAGTCTGCTTGAGATGACCCCTTTTCTAGACGCCACCATCAGGCCACGCTGAAGACTTAAAAACCTGTTTTCCACATAGAGTTTATCCAGCAGATCATCCAGCTGTCTGGCCAGAACATTTACATGCTAGGGGAGCATCTGGTTTGCTAGTTTGAATTTAATACTGGTATCTCAAAGTTATCTAAAAATATATGGACTTAACATTTCAAACTTCACTTGACACATTTCATGGTAACATAGACTGAAGCACTGACTCTGTAGAGAGCATAGATGATGTGTGTCCATTGTCCAGGGGCTTGACATGATTCCTTTCAAAATGTCTGACCAATGTGGTTCGGATGTCAGCATAATTTCTACTCGTGAAATTTTGATAGTCTTTTCACCTGAACTATAGATGGTGTAAATCTTAAAGATAAAAAATGTAAAGTTAACGAAAAAAAAAAGGCCAAGGACAAGCTGCAGGGTGCCATGTTGAAAGTAAAGCACAGTAGCACACATCTCAGTGTGGTCAAATTATATTTTATCCTTATTATGTAAAGCAGCGGGATGGAGCAGCAAAAACCAGGTGGATATACTGCAGCATTAATGTCAGGTATCAGATACTTTCAGTCTGGAATGAAGCATTACAAAGGTTTTGTCTCAACATTTTTATATTCTGTAATAAAATCTTAAACAGTGGTCACCGCTATAAAGCATAACACAGCAAGCTCAAATCATATATTTAGTAATCAATCGCTTCACTTTATAGATACTCTGGAAATAGGGTTGTTCTTTCTGTGGACCCTTACTTTAGCGCCTGGCGCTTGCCAGACCTGCTCCCAGTCACCCTGTGCTACTCACTGTGGGCTCCTGCCTTGTTGCACCTCGAGGCTCCGGTCCGGGGGCCTCATGTGCCTGCAGCACTCTCTGCTTTGGCTGGTCTGGGCTCATTAATTGGTGGGCCTGCCAGGCCCAGGTGATCTTCAGCTCCTCCCTGATACTTCGGAGCTTGGTTGTGGTCTCCTTACAAGCACTGTTCACCATTGTCACATGATCACAGTGGGGTACAAGGGGGACATGGCCCCCGCGCTTCCTGCACTTTTTTGCCTGCCATTCATTAAGTTCATCTGGACTCAGTTAGTTCAGTCATTATGCCCGTGCCTTGTTCTGTTTCTGACTGTATTTATAGTCCTTAGTTTCAGTTCTGTTTGCTGGTTCTTTGTTTTCCTTCATCGTGTTATATTGGCTTCATTTTAGTTTATGGATTAAAACATCTTGGTTCTGCATCCTGCTTATTGTCTCTGCTTTTGGGTCCACATCACCACCAAGCACGACAGTTTTGCAAATATTTTTCATCTTAATGCAATAAAAGGAGCAGGGTGAGGAAGGAGAAAGTGGGCGAGAAGTCAGCAGCAGGGATGGACGTGGATGGTCTTCGCAGCAGGTGAGGAGAAATTATACCTGAAGTCCTCAGAATGTATCTATTATAACTGACTGAGAGGAAATATTGATAGCATTAAAATGGATTTTGAGATTAAATTCTACAACAATTTCACTTTTACTACTTCATGTATAGTTCATTCATATATATATATATATATATATATATATATATATATATATATATATATATGTATATATATATATAAAGATATATCTGTATATCCCTCAGACAAGCATAAACTGTTATTTATTTTGATTATATTATCGTTGCTGCTTGGGTGTAAAGTTAAATTTAGAGCTCATGATATTATTGTGTAATATAGTTTTTTAGGAGAGCTTGTGGTCTTTGATTCACTAAGTTCAAAAAGAAAATATTTACACAGTTTAAAGATGTAGTTTCAGTCATTCCAAAGAGAATATTTGTTTGGTATTTGGCAGCAGACATTGGTCATAAACTTCATCTTAACTGATTAATTTTGTACATTTGCACAGTCATCATTGATGATAAAACAAATGATAAAATAGTTACATTTTAATGTTATTTTTATTTTTGGGTCAACTTTTTGGGTGACCGAAATATTACTTATTTACATTAAATGATGTGACTTATTACCCTGCTACCTTGTCACTTCCATGTCATTTTGGTGCTGATATGTTTAAACAGAAACGGTATTTACAGGGCATTTTGTCTTTTCAGTGTTGTCATTTGGCACTTAATAATCTGACTACTCACCCTGTAGATGCTCCAGGGTCATTCTATGTCAACTCAACCAGAGTTTGGCAGCTTTGGATTTTTTATTTTTACTTTAGATTTTGATGGTATATCATTTGAAATAACAAAAGTTGGTTCTCTGTTGCTGTGCTGTTTGCAGTTATGTGGTTCTTTAGCTGCTAAGGATAGATGCTAGAGATTGAATGCGAAAGGATGATAAATCAGTCTATAGATCGCTAAGCAAGTTGTTCCCCTCACTTCCAAAATGATGACTACGCCCCTGCACATTTACACTCGCATGCCCACAAAAGTGCTCATTTTTCCATCTGCATTCTACTGAGTGTTGCTGCTATTTGTGTTAGGTTCCCTGCAGGCATATTTAAAATATGTGCTCTTACATAATATTATACTATATTAGGTATCCTGTAGTACCATAGTACTTAAGCAGTTTATGTGTGTGTATATACTGTGATTTTGGCAGCTTAGGCAACTTTTTCTTTAACACTTGAATTCCATAGCTTTCTTTCCTTTCTTTTTTTTTTTTTTTTTTTTTTTCCTCTTCCCACGTTATC
Organism: Telmatherina bonti; assembly: GCF_933228915.1. NCBI lineage: Eukaryota > Metazoa > Chordata > Actinopteri > Atheriniformes > Telmatherinidae > Telmatherina > Telmatherina bonti. The sequence continues at coordinate 16,345,820 of NC_136624.1, forward strand.
TTTGGCTGCCAGGTTCAGCATTGCCACATCAGGACCGAGGATCACAATAAAAGTAATATTAAAACATTTAGAATATCAAGTATGCCATTTATAAGACATGTCTCCCTTGGTAGAGTAAATCTGTAGGGCTAAATATGATAATCAGACTTCCATTCTGTGTGCTACTATACTGGAAAGGACAAGGTTTAAAAAAAAACAAAAAAAAAACAAAAAAAAACAGCAATGTGTTTTGGGTGTTTACAGCAGCTGTAAAAATTTCCAAAGGTGTGCAGTGTGTTGTATAAATCCTCCTCTAGATGGAACAAAAATCATTCATAAAGAATTAGAATGTAAAGATATTTCAACTCTTAAGGATGCTACTGTATCAAGTAATGTCTTTGCTTCCAAGAGCTTCTGTATCAAAGTGGGATTAACAAACACTCCCATTCCCCGTATTTGACAAGATCAGCATATGAAATAGGTGGCAGGTGATAACCAAATGGTTTTTTCTATAAAAACCCATCTATGAAAATCTGTTAGTGAAATTGTATGCATGTGTGGCGTGTCATCTTCGGTAAAGTCAAATGAGCCTGGGATTCTTGTCTCTTGCTTAATGAGTTGTGAAGATGGATGTTGCAGCTGTTGATGATGATGATGATGATGATAAGAGGAATTCCTCTTTTTGCATGTGGCATGGAGATACGTATGAAAACAACTTTACAGTTTGCATGTGTGTGTGTGTGTGTGTGTTCACTCAAGAGATAAGATCTGGGCTTAAAGAAGTTCCCCGGTAACTCATAAAGCATGAAAATTGCCCCGCTTACAGAACCATCACAACCCACCACACTCAGTCATCTCATAAATTCAGAACATTCTTATTGGATCCCGCCTCTTTGTGCCTCCGTAATGCAGAGGGGAATTGAGTTACTTTGTGAATTGATTACATGAAAGCCTTGTGTAATTAATGGTTCTCAGGGAACAAATATGAAAATGGTCTCAGCCCTTCCTCTGATCCACTATTTAATTAAAAACAGTGAGCACCATTCATCAAAAACTGTTTTATTGCCTTTGTGTTGAAAACACGCTTCATAGATAAAATAACAGAGGAGGTGGAGGGCATTCAGTCTTAAATTAGACTTTGCATCATTAAGCAAAGAAGATTAAGCATTCTGCCATGTCTGCAGTTTATTCCCATTTAACTTAGACATTTAGAAAAGACCTTCATGATTTACAGCTTAGGGTCAGACGTACAGGATGATATGGTACAAGTATGATTTGTAACAAAATTAGTTTAACAGCTTGATTACAAGTGAAAATCTAATAATGTAATTGCAGTTGGAATACAGTAGTTTCATCCCATGGAACATTTGTTGCTGATTGTAGAGTTTCAAAAGGAATTCCCACAACTGTATGTACCTGGTCAGGATGGGACATCTTTACATCACTACTGGTCTATTGGGTCATAGGGTGCAGCTGTGATTACAGCGCCATCTGAAGATACTTTATGTAAAAGTGTACCAGGACAGGAATTAACTGCTGAGAACAATCTTCACACACAAAGCCCCCAGCCAAGATCCAAACCAAGAGGCAAAAGTGCAAACTACCACACAACCATGCAGCCAGTAGCAAACCAAATATGTGAACACACTTTGTAGTACTGCCATTTTTCAAGCTTAACAGCTCATAAACCCAATTTAAGGGCAATGCGATGCATGGATTTTCTGCTTTTAGCAGATGATGAAGGCTATAAATTAGCAACTATCATAATGATGATCTCTGCACTCATAGCCATGTTGATTAAATCTTGTTGCACAGTGTGTATTGCAGTAAAATGTCTGGACACCTCTTTGACTTCCAATTTCAACTCAGCTTTTCTGTCATGACCTGTCTGACTTAGTCAATGGCTATGTTGAGATGCACAGAAATATTTTGTTATCAACACATGTCACACCTGATTGGGTTTATAAAAAACCTCATATTGCTCTTGTCAGATTTTGTTTTTGTCACAGTATCTACCAACCCTGTAGCAGCTGCATGCTTCCAGAACTAGATAAAAAATGAGTAAAAGTAGCCTATGTGCATAAGAAATATAAGGACATAACGTTGATGAGACTCATGAATCACACTAAACTCTGTAAGATGTAACATGGATTTAGAATAATGACATTATAACTGTGCTTATAGACATAGTTGATATCATGTCAATCAATAATGTTCATTTTGTTCTTTTTGGGTCTTTGCTTGTAGTCCTATAACAGAATCACACAGTCAGATATAGCCTGAACTTGTGAAAGGAAGCTTTTTTTTTCTTTGTCAAGAAGAAGAATCAGAAGTTCTGATTGAAATTACTCTTTCATTTGAATTAGACCAGGTAACGTTTGATCTTTATCTGATTACATTGTCTGATGATTTACCTGATGACAAAGAGGGTTACTGGACCACTAAAACACCGCCATCTGTATGTTTTAAGGCAATAATGAACTAATTGAGAACAGGTGTGTGGACAGTTTGTGCGATCAGAGGCCAAGTTGGTGACCCGTACTGGCTGATAGACCTGTTCAGGGCACATTTTGAAGCCATCTGCAGTAGCACTGAAACTTGGAAATATTAACATAAAAAAAAAACTGTACTTAGGTTTTGTTGACATTTCTTTTATTCTGCTTTGAAATTGTGACTTACGAAAGAAAAAAAAAAAACATTGTTGCAAAAAACTTGCATTTATTCAGAATTTTTTGACGGATGTAGGGATCCGAAGTAAAAATGTATTTTCCATCGCTTGTCAACAAGAACATCTAACTGCCATTAGCTTATTTGCAACCTTAATGGATGAGGGAAAAGACAGGAGGCAGGTCAGCCGCACTTTATGGAACAAAACATTTTTTAGAAACCTTGCTTGTCTGTTTCAGCAACTTACCATCAGATTGCCTGAAGGTTAAAATAAATAAATGATTAAAAATATCACCTTGTAGTGCATTATTTTCAGTTATGTTAGTAAGAAACTCTCAAACTAATGTTTTTTCCTTCTTTCTTTTCCTGGCTTCTTGCACAGAGAAAACTGCAGTGTATCGAATCTAACATACCTGATGTCAGTTTTAGAGTGATTTGAGCAGAGGTAATATATCAGCCTCAGCATGATCAATATGTCACATTTATTTATTGTTTGTCTTGCTTATATTTTCCAATTACTCTTTCTTGGCACTTTCATCAATTATTCTGTTAAAGTTTTCCACACTCCATCTATCTTTCTTCTAATTAGCAGCTTTTTAGCCACGTAAGACATAGAATAACCAGGTAAGCATGGTCACGTGGAGAGAAAAGGTGCCAAACAAAATGTGCAATCGAATCCGTGTAACAGGGCAGAATGCATTGTAGATATGAGTTTGTTATTTAGGGGAAGGAATGTGATGTAGTCAGAGTTACTCTGACTGGGAACCTGAAGAAAGTTCAAAGATACTCACCTGCTACTCAAAACAGCCATAAACTGAATATTGCAAGGTATGTTCAGGCCACCATTTCTTCAGCCCCTAATGGAGTTCTTTAGTTTCTCCACAGAACTGATGAAATCTCTGAAGCGGCTCAGTTCACATAAGAATCTTCTTGTTGCTGTCTTAAATAGTTCATTTTCACTAGTTGATTGTTTATTTCTATATCCACACAATCTGGCCACTTTATCAGGTCCACCGTGCTAGTATCAGGTTGGACTCCATTTTAGCTTCAGAAATGGCTTCAGTCATGACTTAGGCACAAGATGCTGGAAAAGTTCCAGCAGTGTAATGATACATACCTGATCAGTTTAATATAATTCCATTGATAACCACAAACATTTTCTTGGCCTAAAGCAGGAGTCACCAACTCCGTTCCTGAAGGGCTACCATCCTGCAGGTTTTGTTGTTTTCCAGGTACAACACACCTGACCCAAACCAATGGCTCATTAGCAGGCAGGTGCAGAAGGTGACAACAAGTTCTTGGAGAACCTTTTCACTTGGATCAAATGTGTTGTACAAGGGAAAAACTAAAACCTGCAGGGTGGTAGCCCTCAAGGACTGGAGTTGGTGACCCTTGGCCTAAAGTGTGCCAAGACACTATCACTACACTATTACACTAACAGTGGTAGCCAGTACCATTACTATAAGACAGGATGGATTCATGCTTTCATGTTTTCTCCACTGAATTAACCCTATCCTACCATTTGAAATGGAGGCAATATTTTTCCAGTGTTTCATTGTCAAGTTTTGGTGAGTCTGTGTGAATTGTGGCCTCAATTTTCTGTTCAACCAGTCTTCTGCTTCTGTAGCCCATCTGCTTTAAGGTTGGAAGTGTTCAGAGATGATGCTCTGCATAACTTGATTGGAACAAGAACTTTACTATTTAGTTGCTGTGCTTGTACAGGGACAAAAACTCTTCTTAAAATGTGCAGCCAAGTATCAAAACCAAAATATTTACTTCAAAATGGTGTAGTGACACTGTTGATCTGTGCTTGTCTGAAAAGAGATTTTTGTCATCTCCTTCGGTGACCTGTCCAGTATAGTGCAAGTTAAAGCTTCTCATGAACTACAAAGTTAATTTAATTTCAGTTGCTTTAAGTTAGAACTGAGAAAGAACGACTGAATAATCAACTAGCCTGCTGCTGGGAAGTCAAACTCCTGAAGGCTGCATGTAGAGTGATCTGGATCATGTGGGGTTGTTGGCAGGGGACCTTGCCCTTTCCCTAATTCCTAATTCCTTTTTTTTAATTGGGAGCACATGCAAATTTCCTCTCAAACTGGACGGATGCTTCAACTCCACATCTCTTCCATTTAAAAGTTAATGAGCCTTTTGTTCTAACTTGCTAGTGCAGGCAGATCTAACTTGCATACAAGCATTAGCTCTTGTCAGAATCTTCTGCAGAAGGTACAATTTCCTTAAGAAACATAAGCACAGGGAGCACGTGTGATATGCACATTGCATCTACAGATTTTCTCCTTTAACCGTCACCGGCTGTTTTACAGCACTGACACATCCATGCAGCGCTGCTGGTTTGTAATGCTAGTGTCTGCCAGCAAAAAGTGTAGCCTGTGACTGTTACAGAACTTGACATATTCCAAGTAATTTTACCAACAAGTTTTCCTTGAATGTTTCACATTCAGTTTAATGCTCACAAAAAAAAAAAAAAAAAAAAAGTATTTAAAGCATCCATGCTGAAAACTGGACCTCTCAACGGCGTGGGGTGGCACCAGGTATTCAGTCAGATGTTAGAGATGACCAGGTCCACCCTGGCCCCCTCTCGCTCCACCACTGACTACTACCAGTCTGTGTCACTACACAGTTTAGTTCATTTGTGTCTGAATTGTGTCAGATTCACATTTCTAGGCTGAAATTATTTTAAAGGATTACTTAAGTTTTTCTTTCCTGGTGTACTGAAGCAGCTGGTTGCAGTTTGTGAACTTTTCCTGCTAATTCTCATGGTCACATACTTGTTTGCAGTTTTTCTGATACATTTAACAGTCTACCTTGGCATTTTAATCTACATAAGGGCTTTAAAAGTTATTAAAGAATAAGGCTAAAGTCCACAAAAAAGCCACAGAGAATAGTGGGATCATAAAATCAGTTTCAAAATATTGAAGGGTGGAGAACAGGAAGGTTAAATAAGATGGGATGTACATAAAGCTCCTGGCTCTAGTTATTCTATTCCTTTCTATTTTACAGTCATTTGTCCAAAGCGACTTACATACACACTCATACCCCGGTAGGCGCATGGACGGAGGGGGGGGGTGTACTTGTTTTTTGTTTTTTTTCTCTTTTTTTGTTTGGTTTGTTTTTTCAGTGTCTTGCCCAAGAATATTTCGACTAGTCAGGGGAAGCCTGGAATCTCCCAACTTTCCAGCTGGAAGACGACTGCTCTTCCTGCTGAGGTACAGCTGCTATTCATGTCTGCCAGTTGAACTCCATACAACTAATACATTTTTAACTCTGAAATGTTAAGCCATGGTTAGGATAAGGGACCTGGAGGAGTTGAGAGACTGTTAAATGTTCTTTTTGAAAAGAAAGACTGGGTTTTACGAACATTTCTTAGCTCACAGAAACAGAGTAATATATTCTATAATGCTAAATGCAGTGATGTAGTCCAGGGTATATGTGGGTACACAGAATATACCCACTTCTTTTTCAGTCAGCATTGAGTATACCCAATTCTAACCTATGCTGCTTTTATAATTACAAACGTCCTCACACATGTAGCTACGGCGCCCTTCAGCTCAGCGAAGGTTACCGATGCTACACTGGTGCAGTTAACCATCAGCTGCATTAACTTCAGTTTGAACATAGACATAATGAAGATACATAAGTCTATGAGCCTTTCTCTCACCAGCTCTATGTGCCAGTATTGGTTTAGTAATTTCATAACTTTTCCTCCCTAAAACCGAAGAGCAAAAATTATGTGACAATGCGCAAATACACTGATGGATTTTTGGGGTGAACTAAATAGTTTTCTTCAATGTCACTTTCTATGAAATAATGTTTTTCTGGCCTATTTTTTTTTTTTTTTTTGTTTTGTTTTTTCTTTTTTTAAAACAAGGGTGAACAATTTAGAGTATACCCACTCATCAAGGGACCACTACACCACTGGCTGTATGTGACAAGTAAATCTTAAGCAAATTAAATTAACCCAACTGTTAAACACATAATTTTCTTCCTAATTCAATAACATCCAGAGCGTTACTGATCTATAATACTACGCTCTACTATATGCCTATATGCTGTTTGTTTAATATTCATGTAGTAATGTTAAAGTTTGCATATGGAGTCTTCATACAGTTCCCACGTTTAACTGCTCCAGCCTTAAGATACATATATGCAGTAGTATTATGATGCCATCTGGTGGTTAGTTGTGTACACCTTTGGAATACTAGTGCACTGCATCCAAAGTTTTTAAGCATCAGAGAAATTACACTAAAACCTGATTTTTCTCCACTTTGCCTTAAACATCAAGCAGTTCCTCCTCACAAAAGCTGTTTCAAGCAACAGTTTACTGAAATCTGGACATTTTCATAAAATGCTTTGAGATAAAAAGCTGTTTTTTTTATATGAAGAGTTGAATGGTTTGCAGTTACTCTAGACATGTATTTTCTGTTATTTTCCAATACTTTTTTTTATCTAACCACAGGAAGTTACAAGTAATTTCCATTGTATATCTGTACAATATAAATGGTCATCAGTCGTTTTACATTTGATGAGCTCAGCAGCACAGATTTAACCGTGGTGAAGGGTAACTCCTCATTGTTTATAAGGAAACAATGACTTCTCTTTCCTCAAGACTGACTTATCCCAGTTTATTGTCCGCAAGACACAAAGTTGTACTATACAACAGCTTGGACAGTCAAAAGTGTATTTAGTGTGCGTTTCCAAATCCACTAGAAAGACATACATATAAAGCAGGTTTTGGTCAATGAAATTTAATTATTAATAATAATAATAATGATAAATAAGAATTAATTCATTCATTATCTGAAATGCTTAATCTGATCAAGGGTCACGGGAGAGCTGGAGTCTATCTCAACAGCCTTTGGGCGAGAGGCGGGGTACACCCTGGACAGGTTGCCAGTCCTTATTATTTTTAATATTAACCAATGAAATATGGTTAATTATGTTTATCCATCCATTTATCCATCCATCACCTTTCCGCTACTCATTGTAGCCTAAAGAGAGCGGGGCAGACTCCCTTCTCATCGGCCACTTCTTCAGGCTCCTCGGGAGGGGATCCTGGCATGTTTTCAGTCTATTCCAGTAGTTCAAAAGAAATGTTTATTTTAGAACAGTTTTGTTATCAGGGGACTCTGTTGGCCTCAAAACCCACAATGTTTGAAAGTGCTGAATGCAACGTAGAAAAATTGCCTGAGAAATTTGCTAAAACCAAAAAGGCCTTTTTCTTTTGGCATAATAGTCTCAAAATGGTTGTTGTTGATGAAAAATATAAAAGATGCAAAATTTTAAAGGAAGAACACTTTAAAATGATCCATTTCTTACTTTGCTAAAGTTGATGTAAAGTAATAAAAATAAAAGACATTATGATACACTCCAACAGCATAATATGCAATACAACCCACTTCCTGTTGAGAAATTAAACACTTATATGAGCAAAAAGACACAAAATTACAATCAAATACAGATGAATCATCTGTAAAGTTTGAACAGTTAAGAGTTTGCTTTGGAACAAAGACACTGATTGAAAGTAATTACACAACTTTCAACTAAGATGAAATTTCTTTTTTAACAGCTTAAGTTTACCTTCTCTGTAAAGAAGCACTATAAAATCAAGAATAAGAGACAACTGGCTCCATTTCCACAGGGGAGGATGTTTGTGTTTAATCTTAAACTGTTGAGTGACTCATTGTATTAGTTGTCCTAATTGTTTTGCCTGGTTTCCATCACTCTTCCTTTACTTTCATACCCTCTGTATGTTAAACTTGTAAGACCTTAAGCTCATTTTAAACCTCAGCAGCTGTTTCAAAGGGACATACAAATGTGATTTAAGGCAGTAGTTCTTAACCTATTTTCTTTGAGGACCCCTTCATGCATCTACCTACAAGCCATGGGCACCCGCCAGCCCCATGCGGAAACCATGTCCAGCCGTGTACTTTCATTAGCTAGCTACTCACCATGCATCCTGATGAGATCTATCTTTTCCTTATAGATAAAAACCAAACTGAAGATAACTTTTTTTTTTCTTTTCTTTTTGTATTTTGTTTTTAATTCGATTCACAATCTGCACTGTGGCCATTCTCTGAAATGTTTCATGACTCAACTATTTTAGTTCCATCAGCTTACCGATCTCACTACACCCGGAGTAAAAAACAAAAAACAAACCATGAGTTCACAATTAAATTGCCTTCTATAAAGCTTTTCTAGTTTTGACAAAAATATGTTTCAATATATTGTTTTACAGCAGATTTTATATCCATTTATTCACTTTGGGACTGGGTTTCAAAGGTTTATTTTTGTCAGGGTCCTAAAACGCTATACAGTCAAAACACCATGGACCCTGGTGTTCTTTTAGGATCCCCTTTGGGGTTAGGGACCTCAGCTTGAAAAATACTACTCTAAAGATCTTGGAATCCCTCCTACGAAGCAACAAGCAGCATATGGTATTAAAACTGTCTATTCTAATTAAAGCTTGAGAGTAGTTTTTAAAAGTGCCATCTACACACAGAGCAAGTTATTGCATAATGGAACAAAAAGCAAAAGAGAAGATAAACAGCATGTTGTACTGTAAACTACAGGTCACATGTTGGATTTAGCTGAACTTGAGTAAACTAACTAAAATGTTAATTTTATGTACAAACCTAAATTACACTCAAGTTGGGATGCTGTGCAAAACATAGAAAAGAAAAGAAAATCCAAATACAATGATGAACAAATTCTTTTTTATCTATTTTCACTTGAATACATGAATAATTCTTGCACTTTAACTCCAGAAATAATGTCCACACTTCAAACTGCTTTTGGAAATAGTAGAATAGTGGAAATAGTAATAGAAAAACAGACAAATTGAATTACAAGTTAAAAAAGCCAAAATTTGATAGTATAGGGTTGAGTTACTGTCCATGTCATTGGTAACATTCAAGCGACATTCAAGCAACGCCTTGCTTATTTCGACATTACAGTGCATAGCCACATTCTGCACATTTCAAAACCATGGCTTCGTAGTAAAAGACTGCAGCAGCAGGTATCAGACTGGACTGCTTGCAGTCCATACATGTCTCACACTGACAATGTGTGATGCATTATGAAACGCAGGATAAGTGATTGAATGAGTGTTAAGCCAGTGAAACTTCATATCAACTGAGAGTGAGAGAGTTCCATTTTCAAAGTTTCAATGAAATGACTATTGTTAGAAGGAAAGGAGATGTAGGACAGTGGTAGCATGAGTTTGTTTCAGCTCTTTTCAGAACATGTTGCAAGAATCAATGTTCACTTAAGAAAATATTTTGTTAAAAAATAACCATGTTTCTCAGTCCGACCATGAAATCTTATTTTTGTAGTGTATTTAAGTGAACATAGGTTGAAAAGAATTTTCAAGTCATTGTATTCAGATTTTGAGATAAGATCATTTAATACAATATCCCAATCTTGTGTGGAACTGGGGTTTGTAAGGTCTTGGAGTCAAACACAGATAGCGACACCAAGCATTTGAGAATATGGACCCTAAACAACTAGTGTGATCGTACAGCCATGGACATACCTGACGCTACAGTGAAGTCTGCTCTCTATAGTTTAATGGAAAGAGTCAGCTACATAGCTTTAAGCTAATATCTGACTGACTGTATGAAGATTTCATTTTCTAAAAGTGAAAAAAGATAAAAGCATCAGCATAAACATAATTATTCTTTAGAGATACAAAATACTGCAATCTAATATTATTTTGGCCTGTAGATTAAAACCTAAAGATGGCAGTTAATGTGTTAAACAGATAGTGTCAACTAAAAATAAATTCAATTTCACATCCTATTGGCACTGTATCCATCAGTTTGGTTTAAATGTTTTTCTCCTACACTTTGGCTTTTTTCTTCTATTATCTATAAAGCATTGTTTTGTAATTCTGCATTTACTTAAAGTTTCCTCCAACAGGTTTGATTTTAGACCATGTGTGACCAGACAGAGGTGGTTGTATTTCATCCTGAATGTTCATCAATCAAAGTAATAATTCTGCACAAAGACAGTGTTGATGCCTCTGTAGACAGGGAGGAAGTTGTAAATGAGAGCTCTTTCTTCCTCAGCAGGGCTGGAGAAATAGTGCTGGTTCTTCATGGCTGAGAAGAGAGAGATACAACTGAATGTAGCTTACTTTTACATTTCACTGCAGATTTAGATTTAGAGATTTAGCAGATTTAGTGCTATCATTGGATCAAGTGAAGGATGCACTATCTGAGTATCTTTGTACACTATCCACTGTTTTATAGTACGGGTAAATACTTTAGTCAGTGTTTGACATCCAAACCACATTAGTTTCCAGACAATTATACAAGTTCCTGGTGGTCACAATAATGTTTAGAATGTGCAGTAGGCCAAATTCACACATCTGATATTTTGGGTGTTTTTTTTAAACCTCATTTTGCAATGTGTTTAGCATATTATATTAACATATTAGATCTTTCTGAAATTCTCCAAAAGTTTGGTGTATTAACTTTGTGTATCCCATGTACCAAAAACCAACTGTCAAAAATATGCATAATAAAATAATTGTATAGGTAATCAAACTGTAATATATGCAAGCGTAAAACTTATTCTAAATAAGTCTAAACATTTCATATATATAAAAAAAATGAATATCCTTTAAACCCTTTGAATTAATGTATATATAATTAATTTATATGGAGTGTACTATACATGTTTTACACATCAACTAAGCTTCAAACAACCTCTATTAAAAATCTGATTGACTTATTATTTATTGTTTGTTTAGCTTTTGTTCTTTATTCAATGTTAATTAGAATATTTCTTGCACAAAGTGTCAACCAAAACATCAACTTAAAAACAATATACGAATTAGCTCTTAAGAATTAACTCACTTTCCCATTGGATTTAATGGGAAAGTGTGTCCAAACTTTTGACTGTTATGTATGTTATCTTTCATTCTGAGGCATGAGAGAGCCCAAAAATGATTTATTTAGCCATTACAAAAAAAAAAAAGAAAAAAGAAAAAAAGAAAAATCGTGATTATGTTGATGTCATCAATCACATCAGTTTCTTAAAGGCAAAAAAGTAAAAACATAACCAAACTGTAGTTTGTAAATTTATAATTATTTTTTAATCAATGGCAAAAATATTTACTGTTGATTTGATTAATGATCTTATTATTCTATGAACTTATTTCCCAAAAAGTCTTGAGGGCAGGTGAAAAAAAAAAGGAAACAACTTCTAATACTAGTTTTAATTCATTTCAGACAGTAAATCATTCGCGCAGGAGTAAAAGAAGAAATATTTTCCTTTGACTTGAGAGTAATGTTGTAATTTCTGAAAGTTATAATGTCATTTCTGTTATAAATGACCACACTGAGTAGACGTCTGTTGTACAGTTTCCTAAAGATTAAAATCTCCACGTGTTCAGTCATTTCACACAGGAAACATAATGAAGGAAAAAAAAAACCATAATTCTGCTGTGACTAGCTGATAAAGGCAATAACACAATCCAATATTTTTACCTTCAGAGACAAAGAAGTTGGCAGTGTGGAAGCTGGCTCTTACAGCATTGACAGAGTGAACCATTCCTGGCTTGTCTATCCACTCAAAGGGGCTTTTTTCTGGATGCCACTGCACGGCATAAAATGGGTATTTGTAGGCTGAAAGATAGCAGAAACACTGTCTCAGCAAACACTTTGAAAGCTTATTATTCCTACTATTTATTATATTGTTATCATTGTTCTTTCCCCCTCAAAAAAAAGGAAGAAATATGCTCTTGTGAACATAATTTCTGTCAGAAAAACATTTAATTGTAAGGTAGTGGCGCCATCTAGAGTATAGCAGTCCAATTACATTAATCCATCCACCCATCCATTTTTTTATACCTGCTAAATCAAATTTAAGTTTTTGGTTTTTTTTTTTTGGTGGTGGTGGTGGGGGGAAATGGCACCATGAAATGGTGCTATAGAACAGCCAGTGAAGAATGATACCTTCCATGGTGGAGATGAACTCTTTCTTTCCATCACTGTTTGTGGACAGGACTTTGTAAAACCTCCTCAGCTTGGCATTCCGGCTGAAGTTCTGTTCAGAAACAAAGATTTTACAGTGATTTAGATGCTGCAGCCCAAAACCGTGTTGGGGAAATATATTGTACAAATTTTCATTATTATTCTTCATGCTGGAACTATATATACAGAAATACAATGAGGATTTTAGGTTCTAAACAACCTGCTTTACTCAAGCAGAAAATATAAAACAAAAGATTTGAATTCAAGCTCAATGCATCAGGTACCTGCTTTCACTTTCATTACTTCTGGCCTGGGCTTGTCACGGCGTCTATACATGCTAGATGATACTAACTGACATTAACATTTTCATTTTTTTGAGACCATACACTCTCAAAAATAGAGGTACAAGATAGGGACATTTCTGTACCTATAGGTACATTTTAAAGAAAGGTTCTCTCAAAAGTACAATACTGGTCTTTAAGAGACCAGAAGCACACCTTCAGAGTACAAAAAAGGGTTCAAAGTGACATAAAGTACAAATTTGTACCATTTTAACCATAAGGGTACCTGCAGCATTGAAAAATGTTTGTCGTGACAAAAACTGTTGTTAGCAGCAGTGCTTTAAGTGGGCCGGTATGCAGCGGTACGCAGTACCGGCACTTTTAAATTCTATCCTTTTGCGTACCGGGACTATTTTTTACAGCGTATGGTGCATACTGGGACTTTTACCAGCTTTTCTTCAGCAGTCAGTATACCCCCCTACGACTTCACCACATATTACAACTGATATTTGATGAGTTTATTTTAAAAAATTTTAATAAGTCGCCTCAAAAGAAATGTATTGTTAAGTCCGGTTTAGACGCACAACACTTGCTGGAGCCCACAATGTCAGTGTTTTGAGTTTTTGAAGATTATTTCTAGATTAAAGATAAGATAATATTGCTAAGTGGCATGGACCAAGCCTAATGCTGGGAAAAACATAAAAAACGTAACTTGATAAGGTGAGGTTGAACTTGATAAGGTACAAAAGTAGACCAGAACTGAAGGGTACAGAAATGTCTCTCAAAAGAGTACACCCCCAGCGACAAGCATTTGTACCTTTTTGGGTACAAGCTGGTACCTCTATTTTTGAGTGTGTACTTAACTTTAACATTGTGATAATACAAGGTGAAGTAGCGCTCAAAGGGGCATGGTGGTCATGTGGAAAGGGTAGGCCTTGTAAACTTAAGTTCATAGGTTCAAGCTCCATCTATGCCTCCAAAGCTCAAATCAGTAATAAATTTGATCCATATGTATATTAACCGTTAGGGAGCAAAATGTATATATCAGCTTAGTGTAGCCAAGTTTATCATCCAAATCCTGCATGAAGCTGGTGGTTGCTAGCCAACATATGTCCTTGTTCTCATTACATTGTGTCCTAGTCTTAGCCGCCTATATGTAATTTTTTATTCACAATGTAAGTTAAAGACAATCTAAAAATATAGCTGTGGCAATAACAGAATTTTGAGACAAAGGCTGACACATATTTTTTAAACACCCCATACAATGCAAGATTCACTTTCTAAAGGTCTATAACAATTGTGATGTATGAACCCAAAAACAAGAAATTCTATTACATCTCACTACTTTACTCTTTAACGAAGATATGCTCAAAATGGGAGAGTCTGAGATCTTTCCCTTTGGTACCTCAAAAAGAGAAATAACTATTTCCCCCTGGGTAGTAGATATTGCCATTGATGCCACCACTAATGAACATTTTTATGTTTAGACACAGAAACAGTCTATTCTCAGTAATGTAACTTTTAGAATGGCTAAAACTAAGGACCAAGGCTAAATTTGGGATAACATACTTTGAAAACAATGTTGTTGGACTTCTGACACTCATTTAAAAATTGTTGAAAAAATATATTATATGGAAAGTTTAGCAAAATAATGTAAAGATATGCTTTGCTATTAGATATTTTTAATGCTGCCATCAGAGGAAAATTTACTCTACCTCTCAAGTTGTGCTAAAAACTTAAAATGCTTCTCACAATTCCACCATCATTACCACAAGAGCCTCCTTGTTTGAGATACGTTGGTGCCTTTTGACAAAAAAGGCCTGAAAAAATGAAATGAAGAGATGTAATAAATACCTGCATTGAAAGACTCCAGCTGTGGAAATTGGAAGTGATGTTTTCATCAGCCAGAGACTGCAGCAGATCTTTGGGAAAACTCCGGAACAAACGGCTGGACTGCGCACCTACAAGGGAAAGACATGAGTGATGTTCAGATGAGAAAACACACATCACAGCCTAGAAGATATAACACTTCTGTCACTGAGTGAAAAGTGGAGAACGTCCTGAGTGGGTTGTTAGTAACTCAGCCTCTTTGGGAGGAAACCCAAGCAGGCAGTTGGTGAAAAAACGCATAAAGGCAACAAAAGCTACATGGGGTTTTAAGCCTAAAAATTTGACAGATCTAAACGCTTGTCAAACAATTTGGCTCTTAATTGGTGAAATCAGGCATTTGGTCCGGGTTGGGCCTTTGTGTATAAAGTTTGAAAATACTTTCGGTATTCTAGCTTTCTGCCACAGCCCAAAGAAATGCATGCAAGTTGAGTTTTGATTCTAAACTAACCACCCCTCATTTAGTTGTAGGTGGAAAATTTCAAAAGATGGACTGTTATGAAGACAAGACTCTACTGGTACTAATCATTGTTGCGTTGGGACTTGGGTGCAGTTTTCAGGCAGACCAACAGAGAGCCCGAGCGCTTAGGAGTTAAAATGTTTAATAATAGTTTTTCTTAGTTTTGTCTTCAGGATGCTTGAAATAAAGAAACCTGAACTTTTTCTTGCATTCTAGCTTATGCACGCACCGCGATCACAATGCTACTGAACCAAATCAGAGTAGTAAAATCCCCACTACAGGAATATTCCTGTTTGCATTGTTATCAGCCATTTGGCTTGATCCAATTTTTTTAAAGCATAAAGTCTGGTTCAAGTACAAATAATAAATAAAAACATGGCAAAGTGCATTGTTTTTGTCTTTTTAGAAGTCTGGATGGAAGTACCTGTGGCCACCACATAGATTATATTACTGTTCTTCATTCTGGGTGGAATCATACGTCTGTCCAGGAAACAAAATCAAACTCTAAATCTGTCTTTAGGCCCATTTATGTTCTATTCAAAAGCATACAGAGCTTTTTTCCCCTCTTCTGCCTTCTCTATGAGCATGATTTGGTGTGTTTTTTTGGGGCCCTTGTGGATGTGTACCCTGACAGAGTAAATGTTGTAGTACCACCAAAACCCACAGGCGCAGCGTTGAGTAGTGTAGATGATGTACAACCATGAAAGGAACAATGAAGAAGAAGCTGCAATCTATTGACAAAGCTGAACAGTTTACTGTGGCTCCTCTTTTTCACGTCTCTCCCTGAGAATATACAATTATCACGACGGCCTCTACTGTCAGCCTTTTTTCTATTCACAGCAACATCGAGCCTTATATTAGGGACTGGACTTGTTGGGACTGGTGGGTGAGGGTGGGAGGGGGGCTTTTGTGTGCTTTATCTGTGTGTGTGAGGGAAGCATTAAATTATTAAGGGTTTATTTTTCAATTTGGTTAGGTTGTATGCTTGGGTATGTGAACCCTTTTTTTTAAATCTATTTTTTGTTGTAATTATTTAAATTTATGTAATTTGATGATTTTAATCCCTGTTGTCAACATGTGAAGCGCTTTGGGCTACTCCTCGGTATGAAAAGTGCTCAATAAATAAATTGGATTTAATATTGTCTAAAAACGAGGTGGAAACTCAGAGGTAAGCTCTGAACTCTGCGCTGCCTTCTGGAGTATCACCAAACAACCACGCCAACGTAAGACATGCATGTACAATAAAAGCAGTGTTTAAAACTGGCATACCTATTTACACATGTAAAGGGAGCAGAAATTTTTTAATTTAAAAACCATCATTTTGTGTCCTCTACTATTGCAATACTAATATACTCGTGCTGTCGTCATGTATTTTTCCATTCTGCTGGCTGCAGTGTGTTACGATAACCATTCTGATAAATACCTTGAGTGAGTTTGAGAGGCAGAGCTACGGCCTTGGTGTCAGTGAGAGTAAGCAGGTTTTTATTGGCTGTGAAGACAGAGAGCTGCTGGAAGCCCTGGCAAGTTCCCCAAATTGGGAAGTAGTCTCCATCATCATTTGCCTGCAGAGGATCAAATAGTAAGCAAGACACATATAATGATAAAGGTGTAAGTCCCCTTATTAGGGTACTTTTTACTGCAACTGTGAAAAAGGTATCCACGAGGGACGACTTGATCTTGGCAGTCACTTGTTCACTTAAATGTCGTACCCTCAGAGCCAAGTTGTAGAAGATCTTGGCAGCTCGACTGAACTGTGATGTTTGAATGTCTACGTCTCCTCCTGGCAGCAGCAACCTGAGGAAACACTTCAATGTTAAAGTGTGATAAACATGGTTGTATTTTACAGAACATATGGAACAAATAGGTATTTTTGTATTAAACTCTTTAAATGACATGGTAATAATGTGTTTGGTTTGTAACCAGTCTGATGCGGAAGGACTGCTGTGTTGCAAAACGGGGATCTTATCTTCTCAAAGAGTGTGAGTGTCTGATCTTGAAAACCAACCTGATATACTCTGTTATGTCTGAACAAACACTACTGGCACAGCAGAGAGGAAGAGAGAGAAGCCTATGATGTGATCATGTTGAAATATTCAAGAAGTTCTGCTTTTACGCATAAACCAATAGCAGGGAGAACAAATGATCTAATATACAGAGAGGAAAGCTGCATGCGGACTCACCCATTTATTGAGTTGAAGATCTCGACATATTCTTCTTCTGTGCGGTTGATTCTGATGAGCAAAAGAGGCACAAAAAGACACTGTTTATTAGGGCTTTGACGATATGCTTTTGTCCCAATTCGATTCAGATGTTTTTGGTGCCGATTTGTTTTAAATTGTAATTCTCACAGTTCTTAAATATTGCTGATTTTTGGAGGTTAAAAACAAACAAAAGATGTATAAAACTTTTTTTTGCTCGTTATTTTTCTTGATTTCAGATAGGAATAAACAACACAATAGCCAGACCATCATTCTGCTGCTATATATGCCCAAGAAGACAAGTACAAAGATAAAAAAAAAAAAAAACAATATAAATGACAAAAATGTTATAGTGGATTCATTTTATTTATTTGAAAAAAAATGTTTTAATTTTTTTTAAAACTAAATCTATTTTAAAATTGTGAAGCAAAAAATCCCAGTTTTCCATTTTTCGATTCAATTTCCCCACCTCTTTCTGCATACTACGTCAACCATTTGCATCATTGGCCATTTAAAAAAAAAAACATGAAGCTTCTCAATTCTTTGAGACATTAAATAAAATTATTTACAATTCCAATTAACACAAACAGTGATTATTTTATAACAGGCTATAAAATCCTGAAGAAAATAGCTATGTTTACACTGCAGGCCCAAGTCCAGCTTTTTTGCCCATTTGTGTGTGTGTGTGTGTGTGTATGACCCATTTCTGATTTTTTTTATGACAGTCAAAACAGCACAAATTAGATTTTTTTTTTTTTTTCATAATCTGGCCGAGGCCATTTTCATTTGTCATCAGATATATATCTGATGTTTTCCATGCTGCTGTTCAAATGGTCAAGTCATATTTCATCCACATTTTACATCATGGACTTAAAACATTGCAACTCTGCACTGAAGGAGGAAGGTCACCACCTGATCAGATGTCAGCAAAGGATGAAACAATTTTAGAACCAGAATTTTATCATCCCTTCTTCTGCACATGTGTGTCAGTTCAGAGCTGTGAATCATAATGTCAAAATCCATGTGAAAAAATATGATCTTAGCAAAAAATAGAATTAGATTATGAAGAGCTGCAGTGTTAGCGTCGCCACAGAGTGCCTGCAGAGGCTCTGTTCACATCTCTCTACATGAGGCTCCATGATCTTACTATCTGTCAGGTGTGTCAAGTGAAAAGCGTGCATTTGCAAGTTCCTTCCCATCTGCTCTGTCCTGATATGTTGTTGTTTGTCCATTCTTGGATGTGTTATACTGGCAGACATTTAGCTGTGCCGGGACACTGCCTCAATGATGATAAAATGTAGTCTGATTCTGAGTGATGACGGACATGTGATTGGTTAAGTGTTCAGCTCTTTCATAATCATTCCTGTAGGACACCAGTGAAGAGTATCATATCTTCAATTAAGTCAATACACAACATTTTCTATGAATATTTTGAATAATCTTAGCAGTGTGTGGCTCATAACTGTTTTAGCTACAACACTGATTGTATTACATGTTGATGGGTGAGAAATGCAGCAAGCCTTTTTGTCTAAGCTAGTTTTTCCTAAGGGAGAGAAATAAAATGACATTTTACTATTGACATTCCCCAAAACATGTCAAATGTTTAGCTGATATTTGGCACAGGAATACTGGTGAATGTCTGATGGGAGTGTGAATCCTTCTTTACTGCTGACTCTTAATCAGGCTGGAAGTGAGGAAAAGATGTTAAGGGTGAGGATAGTCCTTTAACGGAGGGAATAATGTTTGGCTGTGGAAGAAGGATCCACTTAAAAATCGATCTGAACATCTACACAGAAAGAGTCCACACACCAGGTGCGTGTACCTCCACCTACTGCTGATGTTTGTCAACATATAAATGGCATGCGTACATGGAGACCAGAACATAACTGTTTTAGTGAAATGAAATAAAATAACATGAAAAAAACTGATTAATCTCTAAAGAGAAATGGTGAATTCTACATCATTAGTAGTGTGGTGATGGATAAAACTACCAGACATGTGGATTTTACGTGACAGTGTGGGCTATTGCATCACCCTATAATCTCAGATATGGAGGAGATAATCTCCTAATCACAGGGGTGACAGTTGTACAGATTATATCCCAATCATAGGGGTGGTGATGACACGACATGTCCAGGTGAACCATAGAATTCTACTCTACCATTTATGGACCCTATTTTTTTATTCAGGAAATTTCTATAAACATTAAAATAAAATAACATTATCTGTCTAAATAACATTATACTCTGCTGTCACAGAGTGGATTTGATGGTAATGATGTCATAGCAAATAAGATACTACGCAGAGAGATGTGTTACTCTGAGGCTTGGGAGTCAGAATAATACATTAATAAAAAGTTGAAACTAACTGATTTCAAGTTGATATAAACTTTTCCTATTTCAAAGTTTTAATCATTTTCTTGTCTTACCGAACAGGTACAACCCTGGCCCCAGCACTCTCGATGTATTTGACATAAGAGGCAGCAATATAAGAAGAGCCACGAGCAAACTTGTCATCTGAGAGATTTTCTTGTGCCAATACACCTAAAAAAAAAAAAAGAAAGAACTTGTGAAGTTGCTTAAATACAAAGACATTCAATATATGTAGAGACTAAGAGAGAGAAGAAGTTCAAAGGGAAGTTGCTGTTTCACATCAACTTCAATTCTGTCTAGACGGGAAAAGAAAAGGACAAACACAAAGATCATTTACGCCACCAGTAGCCAAAATGTATTATCCTCTAGAAGAGGCCAGTGTTTATTTAAACAAATAAGTCCATGAGTTTCTAAAATCTAAACATTTGTTTTTATTGTAATTTGCTAAAAATAGAAAAAAAAAAAAAAAGCTTGTTATGTTTAAGACAACAAATACTTTATTCTAGAGCACTAAGTGGAACATCAGTTCATCAACTGTAAATCTATGACTAATATTTTAACTTCGGTTGGATTCTGATGAAAGTCATCAGATCAAAATGAATCCCATGATAAAAAAACGTGATGAAGTGAAAACTACAATACTTTCTCTGTCCCTGTGCATGGCTAGGAGACAGGAATGCTCAGTGTGCTACAGAACAGTACATCGCAGTTTAGGTAAAAAAACAAAACAAAAAACAAACAGATAAATCACCAAAGTGCTGCAAGTTTATGGTATTACTTCATTATCTGCCTGGGTATCTGTTGTAGGACAAATCAACAAAACAAGTTGTTGTCAGCAGCAGTCAGAGACATGAAACTTAGACTTTTCCACACTGCAAATGAAACACACAGCATGACCCCGCCCACATCTGGCCCTTGCAGTCAGAACCAGATCACAAGAGAAAGAAAACCCTGTTAAGACACAAATTACTTCATGTAGTTTACAAGCTGGCCTTTTATAAAATAAAACTTCCACGAATAAAGGATTATGTTAGATATTAAGACACTGAATGAAAATAGAACCTCAACAACCTCCCTTAGTACACTGAGAAAAACAACTCATAGAATTTACTTAAAAAAATCCTCATAACAATTTGCACAAGAAATGTTTAAATAATTTTTT